>NC_136072.1:1148994247-1149394247 GCF_964261635.1 Lissotriton helveticus
CCCCTGCCATTGTTGCAGGCCGCCGTGTGGGGGCCTGCTAAGTGTACGGGGAGTGGGCAGCAAGCACAATTTATGTTGTCTAAAGCGACCCTTTCCTGAGAGACAGCCCTGGAGACAGAGGATGTTTATTTCAAGGAAGTCCAGCGGCCTTCGCGTCTGGGCAGCATTTAGTAAAAAAACAAAAAAAAAAGTACAAATATTTAGAAGCATTTACATATGCATTTAATCCATCGTGCAAGTCTGTCATTGCACGCGGGTGGAATGTTTGTCTACTTGCTGTTTATTTTTGACATCAACAGATGCAGGGAGGGTGACGCTCTGTGAAGGAGTGCAGCGTGGGACCCGTGGTCTACGTGGCTAGTGAACGTGAATAGTGCGCATATAGTAGTTACTGCAACAAAACCGCATAAAACCGCATAAAACCTAATTAAAAAAAAAGAAAAAAGAGACAGGCTGTTATAAACAATGGAATTTACACACATGCTTGTTGGTGATGTATTCGCCTACATCACTTATAAAACAAGACGGATTGAAGGCAGAGAAGGGGGGGGGGAGGAGAAATGCGACATGGCGGGCAGGGGAGGGGCGGAGTGGGGAGAGGGTGTTAAGCAGCAGGGGCCTTTGAAGTAAAGCTAAGCTTCACTTCAAAGGTGTGGGAGGAATGCGGCTGAGGGAACAGACGGCGATTTGGTGATGTGCACACGCATTTTAGGTCAATGCGCAAGCGCATTGACCTAAAAGCCATGGGCACAGCACCAAATCGCCGCAGTTAGGTAAACTTTGTTTAAATCCCTATAGTCTCGCTCTGCTCAATGCGCATGCGCATTGACAGGCGAGACCTAAAAATAAGCAAGTTAATCCTTCTTCTATTAACCCCCCACAAGTAGACCCATCCCCCTAGCGGTGCTATCCCACCAACCTTCCCTTTTGTAAGATTTCCCAAATCCACCTCAAATATCCTGCCCCAAGAGTCCCCATCTCGTTAATCCTCCTAATACCACCTTACTGCTCCCAAAATTACCCCCTCTCCCCTGCCACCCTCTGCTCCCCTCCCTGTGTCTACACCTTCTTCGGTTATTGCATCCATTACGCACTATATGTTCCAGAAACCCATCAATAATGTCTTCGCACTCCCACCCCTCTTACGCTTCTCCTGCAGTGACTTCCACCTCACAGGATATAGAGAAACTCATGAGTCCCTCAGAGCTGTAAACTAGCCTCTCTTACCATTCATGACTTCTTCCACACGCCCTCACCCACAGCCCTCTGTAATGGTTACCCGTGGCGCCTTTTCGACTGCTCGCGTGGAAACCAACCCTCTTAATAATCGCATCACTCCTCATTCCCCTATTCCCAACCCCATCAGATTGCTACTTTGCTTGTTGGTTGAGCCCGGTCAGCATTCTCCACACCACACTTCAAGACACTGCCATCATACAAGCCAAACGCAAGCATTTGAGGAAAGACCATACCTCCCAACGCACAGTCAAACATCTAACGCTATACCCACAGAGACAATGTAACTTATATCACTCGGGGACCTCCGGGCAAGAACAACAGACGATGACAGCTTTCTTCAGGAACCAACCCCAACGCCTTACAAGCCTCAAGAATACAGTGAGCCTGCAGGGCAACCACTGGAGCTACTACAGAACAGTGATAGGTCAACCTCTGACCATGTACAGCACACCAGAACCAGACCGCTCATATGCCAGAGTGGTCAACTGATACCCAAATATACAAGACCCCACAAACCCACCGATGCCGTCTCCATACTCCCCCCCCCCCCCGTCCCCCTATACCACATCAACAACACACCATCACTACAACTCCAGTCACCGCAAGAGTCATTTGTCGTGCATCGGGATCTGCGCTAGATTCTCGATGAGGAATGGAATCCACATATGCGATTTACTTGTTGATTCCAGGGCGGTCCTCTTGTCTATCAGTGAAACGTGGATGTGAGACGACGACTCAGCCATTCTGCATGAAGGTGCTCCTAACGCATTTGAACTTTCTACCGAACGAGACTAAGCAAGAGATGCATTGTTTACGAAACCTCTCTTGTGGCCACCATAGTCCAGCATGACGCAACACTCGAGTGTGACTCCTTACGTATGTATTGCAATGCACTTCAGACTTTCAGTGCCTTATTTGTACTAATCCACTGACCACCTCCACAGAATACAACATTCGTAGACACCCTACTGGACTCTACAGAAGATACTACAATGGACCATCCTGTTCTGCTTCAACTAGTAGGCTGTCAAACCCAACCTCCTCAAGACTGCTGGACTATTCAACAACGACTGAATCCCCACCGCTTTGTCCCGAAACCATAAATGGAGCAGGGCAAACCCATGAGGCATATTCAACTCACAGAATTTTTTCTCAGTCAAAGGAATATAGACAATCACCTGCAGAGAACACCATGTTATTTACTTCAATCTAAACCTGCCAGTGATGCAATACCAAACAACACCCAATGATGTCTCCCAAGCGAGACAATAAAAGAGTTATAAAAAAAAGAATACAAAAAAAAAACTACAGTTTTCTCAGCGGCATGACCCATGGACCCATTGTTCCTCTCAGCCAGTTCCACCAACGAACAAGGTTGTTGACACAATAGCTGCCATAAAATATTCCGATCCGATTCCGGTCCAAGGAGGACATGGCGTGGCAGTTCGGGCTGAACTGTTCTCATGAGGCACAGGGTCAAGGCTGATTTGCATATGGCCAAGTCTGAACTGGGGTGGTGTGGTGAGCAAAAAAACGATGGATTTAGGCCCAGATCTCTGTACTGGGGTGAATGTATGACATTGTTCTGCATTCTGTCCATCAACTGTTGTTTTTGCAATAAAATATTCCGTGTCTTATGAAACGGTGCTAGGAGGTGAGGTGGCTCAATTTGACTATAAATCAACAAAAAAAGAGAAAATATTCGAATTCTAGAATGAAAGTGGACCAAAACATTTGAACTAAAAAGAAAGTAAATATATAAAACTATCAAAAAAGAGAATCCCTAAACTTTTCAGATGCCACCCACTCCACCTAAGAACAATTGAAAATGATTGGTGAAGCCAAAAACCAGGCTGCATCCTCGACCGTCCGATTACTCACAAGAAGTCTGTAACTATTGCCAAACACCTGTCTAAAAAACACAACAGATGGCGCGAACTACATCTGAACTAAGACAGCCTGCGCCCACATCACTCCATCACCCAGGCGGAACCAGGATCAGAACAAAACATACCAAAACTGGGCCATTTGACCCACTATCCCTCTACAAA
This sequence comes from Lissotriton helveticus, assembly GCF_964261635.1. Classification (NCBI taxonomy): domain Eukaryota; kingdom Metazoa; phylum Chordata; class Amphibia; order Caudata; family Salamandridae; genus Lissotriton; species Lissotriton helveticus. The sequence goes on from NC_136072.1 coordinate 1,148,997,538, forward strand.
ACTCATGAAACGGTCCAGACTGGCGCTACCTCTTACTGACGCATGATCCCATAAACATTCTCAAAGCTTGCTCTGCAGCCACGCTGGCCAAAGTGGGTATAGATGGATCATTATTATCAGGAGAATTCACCAGCGAATCATAAATAGCTTTACACTGATACACGAAGGAACACTTCGATTGAGGAGATAATCAATTGTGCCCAAATCGGCACACGACAGCAACACTGCTACTGATACACGAGATAGTTGATCTATGAACTAAGGATACCCTTCAGCAATATAGAAGGGAAAGATAAAACTCTACTTTTCAAACAAGTTGGTGACTTTATGGTCCATGAGACATTCGCCTTTCCGTGATTGGGTATCCCGCGAAGACTATTTTATTGGTGGAATTACGTTATGTTCTCAAGATATAAAGATAAGCCCTGAAGAAGCCTGTGTTGGGCGAAACGCGTAGGCTGTGGATTAAATTAATCAAAATAAAAGCATTTGAAATCTACGTCATCTGTTTGGAGATTCATCACTCCTGTCATCTATTTGTATAATATGTATGGCATTTGAAGCTAGAATTTGTATTGTACACGTTGCCTCCAAACATATGTAAAAAAGTCTGATGGTAATTCAAAACCAACATAGGTGGCTGGTTGTAGGAGGTGGGCAATAGTGTGTACGGTTGCTAGAAACAAGGAACGGTTTCAAAACTGTTAGTGCGGCAATAATCCCCGCCACCTGGTTCTGTTTTGTAGCCATAGATCGCTTTACTTTAACCCATTCTGAAAAAAACTGGACTTGTAGCATCCTGCAAACCACAGACGTAAACGGAACAAACCATTTCTAGCAAACGGATTGAAAACACTGCATTTATCCCAATTTCGGATTTGCTTGAGACAAAATAATGACCTTGTGGAGCAACAGGCAGGCAGTGATCCTGCATTAATTGCAAAGGACCCCAGACCTGGAGGCCATATTTGAACATTGTACCCATTCCTGGAGGCGTCTACTCATCAGTGAGATGATTTCTGAATGTCTTTTCGACCACATTTTTTAAAAAATGATTTAGGGTTTTCTGTGAGCGCTGCATAACTTATTTTGCCACCTCGGAGTGCTTTGGTGCGGTAGATATTACAGGATCACAATACCCAAGGCTCTTGGTTCTTCTGAGAGCCAGGGTGACCCTGTTTATAGGTTCTGTCACCATGGGTGGAGGAGGAGGAGGAGGAGGAGGAGGACAGGCCATCAAGGTGTAATGTAATGTAATGTTCCTCTGACACCCACTGGTGAGGGGATGGCAATGCTGGTCAACGACCTTTGACCGACAGAGAATGACCACGAGCAAGGGATGCTGAGCAGAGATCACCTACTTCTTGGAAAGAAAGGCAGAGATGTCTCTGGGTGAGTGGTCATGTCAGGTCAGAGTTTCCCCAAAGAGAGACCACACAGTGCCTTGTGCACGAGATGGTAGGCCTGGAATGAGATCTCGCTTTCATACTAATACATTCAACAGAACATCCACACAGGCCTTGGGAGCAGGGTGCTGTGACCCCTGTGTCTCCTACAGGCCTTGACAGTGAGGGTGTGTGACCCCTGTGTCTCCTACAGGCCTTGACAGTGAGGGTGTGTGACCCCTGTGTCTCATACAGGCCTTGACAGTGAGGGTGTGTGACCCCTGTGTCTCATACAGGCTTTGAGTGGGGTGTTGTTACCTCTGTGCCTCATACAGGCCTTGACAGTGAGGGTGTGTGACCCCTGTGTCTCCTACAGGCCTTGACAGCGAGGGTGTGTGACCCCTGTGTCTCATACAGGCCTTGACAGTGAGGGTGTGTGACCCCTGTGTCTCCTACAGGCCTTGACAGTGAGGGTGTGTGACCCCTATGTCTCATACAGGCCTTGACAGTGAGGTTGTGTGACCCTTGTGTCTCCTACAGGCCTTGACAGTGAGGGTGTGTGACCCCTGTGTCTCATACAGGCCTTGACAGTGAGGGGTGTGTGACCCCTGTGTCTCCTACAGGCCTTGACAGTGAGGGTGTGTGACCCCTGTGTCTCATACAGGCCTTGACAGTGAGGGTGTGTGACCCCTGTGTTCCATACAGGCTTTGAGTGGGGTGTTGTTACCTCTGTGCCTCATACAGGCCTTGACAGTGAGGGTGTGTGACCCTTGTGTCTCCTACATGCCTTGACAGTGGGGGTGTGTGACCCCTGTGTCTCATACAGGCCTTGACAGTGAGGGTGTGTGACCCCTGTGTCTCCTACAGGCCTTGACAGTGAGGGTGTGTGACCCCTGTGTCTCATACAGGCCTTGACAGTGAGGGTGTGTGACCCCTGTGTCTCCTACGGGCCTTGACAGTGAGGGTGTGTGACCCCTGTGTCTCATACAGGCCTTGACAGTGAGGGTGTGTGACCCCTGTGTCTCATACAGGCTTTGAGTGGGGTGTTGTTACCTCTGTGCCTCATACAGGCCTTGACAGTGAGGGTGTGTGACCCCTGTGTCTCATACAGGCTTTGAGTGGGGTGTTGTTACCTCTGTGCCTCATACAGGCCTTGACAGTGAGGGTGTGTGACCCCTGTGTCTCCTACAGGCCTTGACAGTGAGGGTGTGTGACCCCTGTGTCTCCTACAGGCCTTGACAGTGAGGGTGTGTGACCCCTGTGTCTCATACAGACCTTGACAGTGAGGGTGTGTGACCCCTGTGTCTCATACAGGCTTTGAGTGGGGTGTTGTTACCTCTGTGCCTCATACAGGCCTTGACAGTGAGGGTGTGTGACCCCTGTTTCTCATACAGGCTTTGAGTGGGGTGTTACCTCTGTGCCTCATACAGGCCTTGACAGTGAGGGTGTGTGACCCTGGTGTCTCATACAGGCTTTGAGTGGGGTGTTGTTACCTCTGTGCCTCACACAGGCCTTGACAGTGAGGGTGTGTGACCCCTGTGTCTCCTACAGGCCTGGACAGCGAGGGTGTGTGACCCCTGTGTCTCATACAGGCCTTGTCAGTGAGGGTGTGTGACCCCTGTGTCTCATACAGGCTTTGAGTGGGGTGTTGTTACCTCTGTGCCTCATACAGGCCTTGGCAGTGAGGGTGTGTGACCCCTGTGTCTCATACAGGCTTTGAGTGGGGTGTTGTTACCTCTGTGCCTCATACAGGCCTTGACAGTGAGGGTGTGTGAACCCTGTGTCTCATACAGGCTTTTAGTGGGGTGTTGTTACCTCTGTGTCTCATACAGGCCTTGACAGTGAGGGTGTTTGACCCCTGTGTCTCCTACAGGCCTTGACAGTGAGGCTGTGTGACCCCTGTTTCTCATACAGGCCTTGACAGTGAGGGTGTGTGACCCCTGTGTCTCATACAGGCTTTGAGTGGGGTGTTGTTACCTCTGTGCCTCATACAGGCCTTGACAGTGAGGGTGTGTGACCCTTGTGTCTCCTACAGGCCTTGACAGTGAGGGTGTGTGACCCCTGTGTCTCATACAGGCCTTGACAGTGAGGGTGTGTGACCCCTGTGTCTCCTACGGGCCTTGACAGTGAGGGTGTGTGACCCCTGTGTCTCATACAGGCCTTGACAGTGAGGGTGTGTGACCCCTGTGTCTCATACAGGCTTTGATTGGGGTGTTGTTACCTCTGTGCCTCATACAGGCCTTGACAGTGAGGGTGTGTGACCCTTGTGTCTCCTACAGGCCTTGACAGTGAGGGTGTGTGACCCCTGTGTCTCATACAGGCCTTGACAGTGAGGGTGTGTGACCCCTGTGTCTCCTACAGGCCTTGACAGTGAGGGTGTGTGACCCCTGTGTCTCATACAGGCCTTGACAGTGAGGGTGTGTGACCCCTGTGTCTCATACAGGCTTTGAGTGGGGTGTTGTTACCTCTGTGCCTCATACAGGCCTTGACAGTGAGGGTGTGTGACCCTTGTGTCTCCTACAGGCCTTGACAGTGAGGGTGTGTGACCCCTGTGTCTCATACAGGCCTTGACAGTGAGGGTGTGTGACCCCTGTGTCTCCTACAGGCCTTGACAGTGAGGGTGTGTGACCCCTGTGTCTCATACAGGCCTTGACAGTGAGGGTGTGTGACCCCTGTGTCTCATACAGGCCTTGACAGTGAGGGTGTGTGACCCCTGTGTCTCATACAGGCCTTGACAGTGAGGGTGTGTGACCCCTGTGTCTCATACAGGCTTTGAGTGGGGTGTTGTTACCTCTGTGCCTCATACAGGCCTTGACAGTGAGGGTGTGTGACCCCTGTGTCTCATACAGGCTTTGAGTGGGGTGTTGTTACCTCTGTGCCTCATACAGGCCTTGACAGTGAGGGTGTGTGACCCCTGTGTCTCCTACAGGCCTTGACAGTGAGGGTGTGTGACCCCTGTGTCTCCTACAGGCCTTGACAGTGAGGGTGTGTGACCCCTGTGTCTCATACAGACCTTGACAGTGAGGGTGTGTGACCCCTGTGTCTCATACAGGCTTTGAGTGGGGTGTTGTTACCTCTGTGCCTCATACAGGCCTTGACGGTGAGGGTGTGTGACCCCTGTTTCTCATACAGGCTTTGAGTGGGGTGTTACCTCTGTGCCTCATACAGGCCTTGACAGTGAGGGTGTGTGACCCCGGTGTCTCATACAGGCCTTGACAGTGAGGGTGTGTGACCCCTGTGTCTCATACAGGCTTTGAGTGGGGTGTTGTTACCTCTGTGCCTCATACAGGCCTTGACAGTGAGGGTGTGTGACCCCTGTGTCTCATACAGGCTTTGAGTGGGGTGTTGTTACCTCTGTGCCTCACACAGGCCTTGACAGTGAGGGTGTGTGACCCCTATGTCTCCTACAGGCCTTGACAGTGAAGGTGTGTGACCCCTGTGTCTCATACAGGCCTTGACAGTGAGGGTGTGTGACCCCTGTGTCTCATACAGGCTTTGAGTGGGGTGTTGTTACCTCTGGGCCTCATACAGGCCTTGACAGTGAGGGTGTGTGACCCCTGTCTCATATACAGGCTTTGAGTGGGGTGTTGTTACCTCTGTGCCTCATACAGGCCTTGACAGTGAGGGTGTGTGACCCCTGTGTCTCCTACAGGCCTTGACAGTGAGGGTGTGTGACCCCTGTGTCTCCTACAGGCCTTGAGTGGGGTGTTGTGACCCCAGTGCCTCACACAGGCCTTGAGAGTGGGGTGTTGTGACCCCAGTGCCTCACAAAGGCCTTGAGAGTGGGGTGTTGTGATCCCAGTGCCTCACACAGGCCTTAAGAGTGGGGTGTTGTGACCCCTGTGTCTCATACAGGCCTTGTGAGTGGTGTTGTTACCTCCGTGCCTCATACAGGCCTTGACAGTGAGGGTAGGGTGTTGTGACCCCTGTGTCTCATACAGGCCTTGAGAGTGTTGTTGTTACCTCTGTGCCTCATACAGGCCTTGACAGTGAGGGTGTGTGACCCCTGTGTCTCCTACAGGCTTTGAGTGGGGTGTTGTTACCTCTGTGCCTCATACAGGCATTGACAGTGAGGGTGTGTGACCCCTGTGTCTCATACAGGCTTTGAGTGGGGTGTTGTTACCTCTGTACCTAATACAGGCCTTGACAGTGAGGGTGTGTGACCCCTGTGTCTCCTACAGGCCTTGATAGTGAGAGTGTGTGACCCCTGTGTCTCTTACAGGCCTTGAGTGGGGTGTTGTGACCCCAGTGCCTCACACAGGCCTTGAGAGTGGGGTGTTGTGACCCCCGTGCCTCACAAAGGCCTTGAGAGTGGGGTGTTGTGATCCCAGTGCCTCACACAGGCCCTAAGAGTGGGGTGTTGTGACCCCTGTGTCTCATACAGGCCTTGAGAGTGGTGTTGTTACCTCTGTGCCTCATACAGGCCTTGACAGTGAGGGTGTGTGACCCCTGTGTCTCCTACAGGCTTTGAGTGGGGTGTTGTTACCTCTGTGCCTCATACAGGCCTTGACAGTGAGGGTCTGTGACCCCTGTGTCTCCTACAGGCTTTGAGTGGGGTGTTGTTACCTCTGTGCCTCATACAGGCCTTGACAGTGAGGGTGTGTGACCCCTGTGTCTCCTACAGGCCTTGACAGTGAGGGTGTGTGACCCCTGTGTCTCCTACAGGCCTCGACAGTGAGGGTGTGTGACCCCTGTGTCTCCTACAGGCCTTGAGTGGGGTGTTGTGACCCCAGTGCCTCACACATGCCTTGAGAGTGGGGTGTTGTGATCCCAGTGCCTCACACAGGCCCTAAGAGTGGGGTGTTGTGACCCCTGTGTCTCATACAGGCCTTGAGAGTGGGGTGTTGTGACCTTGGTGTCTCACACAGGCCCTGAGAATGGGGTGTTGTGACCCCTGTGTCTCATACAGGCCTTGAGAGTGGGGTGTTGTGAACCCAGTGCCTCACACAGGCCTTCAGAGTGGGGTGTTCTGACTCCTCTGTCTCACACAGGCCTTGAGAGTGGGGTGTTGTGACCCCAGTGCCTCACACAGGCATTGAGAGTGGGGTGTTGTGACCCCAGTGCCTCACACAGACCTTGACAGTGAGGGTGTGTGACCCCTGTGCCTCCTACAGGCCTTGACAGTGAGGGTGTGTGACCCCTGTGTTTCATACAGGCTTTGAGTGGGGTGTTGTTACCTCTATGCCTCCTACAGGCCTTGACAGTGAGGGTGTGCGACCCATGTGTCTCCTACAGGCTTTGAGTGGGGTGTTGTTACCTCTGTGCCTCATACAGGCCTTGACAGTGAGGGTGTGTGACCCCTGTGTCTCCTACAGGCTTTGAGTGGGGTGTTGTTACCTCTGTGCCTCATACAGGCCTTGACAGTGAGGGTGTGTGACCCCTGTGTCTCATACAGGCATTGAGTGGGGTGTTGTTACCTCTGTGCCTCACACAGGCCTTGACAGTGAGGGTGTGTGACCCCTGTGTCTCCTACAGGCCTTGACAGTGAGGGTGTGTGACCCCTGTGTCTCATACAGGCCTTGACAGTGAGGGTGTGTGACCCCTGTGTCTCCTACAGGCTTTGAGTGGGGTGTTGTTACCTCTGTGCCTCATACAGGCCTTGACAGTGAGGGTGTGTGACCCCTGTGTCTCCTACAGGCCTTGACAGTGAGGGTGTGTGACCCCTGTGTCTCCTACAGGCCCTGAGAATGGGGTGTTGTGACCCCTGTGTCTCATACAGGCCTTGAGAGTGGGGTGTTGTGACCCAGTGCCTCACACAGGCCTTGAGAGTGGGGTGTTCTGACTCCTCTGTCTCACACAGGCCTTGAGAGTGGGGTGTTGTGACCCCAGTGCCTCACACAGGCCTTGAGAGTGGGGTGTTGTGACCTCTGTGTCTCACACAGGCCCTGAGAGTGGGGTGTTGTGACCCCAGTGCCTCTCACAGGCCTTGAGAGTGGGGTGTTGTGACCCCTGTGTCTCATACAGGCCTTGAGAGTGGGGTGTTGTGGCCCCACTGCCTCACACAGGCCTTGAGAGTGGGGTGTTGTGACCCCAGTGCCTCACACAGGCCTTGAGAGTGGGGTGTTGTGACCCCAGTGCCTCACACAGGCCTTGAGAGTGGGGTGTTGTGACCCCAGTGCCTCGCACAGACCTTGACAGTGAGGGTGTGTGACCCCTGTGTCTCCTACAGGCTTTGAGTGGGGTGTTGTTACCTTTATGCCTCATGCAGGCCTTGACAGTGAGGGTGTGTGACCCCTGTGCCTCCTACAGGCCTTGACAGTGAGGCTGTGTGACCCCTGTGTTTCATACAGGCTTTGAGTGGGGTGTTGTTACCTCTGTGCCTCCTACAGGCCTTGACAGTGAGGGTGTGCGACCCATGTGTCTCCTACAGGCTTTGAGTGGGGTGTTGTTACCTCTGTGCCTCATACAGGCCTTGACAGTGAGGGTGTGTGACCCCAGTGCCTCTCACAGGCCTTGAGAGTGGGGTGTTGTGACCCCTGTGTTTCATACAGGCTTTGAGTGGGTTGTTGTTACCTCTGTGCCTCCTACAGGCCTTGACAGTGAGGGTGTGCGACCCATGTGTCTCCTACAGGCTTTGAGTGGGGTGTTGTTACCTCTGTGCCTCATACAGGCCTTGACAGTGAGGGTGTGTGACCCCTGTGTCTCCTACAGGCTTTGAGTGGGGTGTTGTTACCTCTGTGCCTCATACAGGCCTTGACAGTGAGGGTGTGTGACCCCTGTGTCTCCTACAGGCTTTGAGTGGGGTGTTGTTACCTCTGTGCCTCATTCAGGCCTTGACAGTGAGGGTGTGTGACCCCTGTGTCTCCTACAGGCCTTGACAGTGAGGGTGTGTGACCCCTGTGTCTCCTACAGGCCCTGAGAATGGGGTGTTGTGACCCCTGTGTCTCATACAGGCCTTGAGAGTGGGGTGTTGTGACCCAGTGCCTCACACAGGCCTTGAGAGTGGGGTTTTCTGACTCCTCTGTCTCACACAGGCCTTGAGAGTGGGGTGTTGTGACCCCAGTGCCTCACACAGGCCTTGAGAGTGGGGTGTTGTGACCTCTGTGTCTCACACAGGCCCTGAGAGTGGGGTGTTGTGACCCCAGTGCCTCTCACAGGCCTTGAGAGTGGGGTGTTGTGACCCCTGTGTCTCATACAGGCCTTGAGAGTGGGGTGTTGTGGCCCCACTGCCTCACACAGGCCTTGAGAGTGGGGTGTTGTGACCCCAGTGCCTCACACAGGCCTTGAGAGTGGGGTGTTGTGACCCCAGTGCCTCACACAGGCCTTGAGAGTGGGGTGTTGTAACCTCAGTGTCTTACACGAGCCTTGAGAGTGGAGTGTTGTGACCCCAGCGCCTCACACAGGCCTTGAGAGAAGGGTGTTGTGACCTCTGTGTCTCACACAGGCCCTGAGAGTGGGGTGTTGTGACCCCTGTGTCTCACACAGGCCTTGAGAGTGGGGTGTTGTGACCCCAGTGCCTCACACAGGCATTGAGAGTGGGGTGTTGTGACCCCAGTGCCTCGCACAGACCTTGACAGTGAGGGTGTGTGACCCCTGTGTCTCCTACAGGCTTTGAGTGGGGTGTTGTTACCTTTATGCCTCATGCAGGCCTTGACAGTGAGGGTGTGTGACCCCTGTGCCTCCTACAGGCCTTGACAGTGAGGGTGTGTGACCCCTGTGTTTCATACAGGCTTTGAGTGGGGTGTTGTTACCTCTGTGCCTCCTACAGGCCTTGACAGTGAGGGTGTGCGACCCATGTGTCTCCTACAGGCTTTGAGTGGGGTGTTGTTACCTCTGTGCCTCATACAGGCCTTGACAGTGAGGGTGTGTGACCCCTGTGTCTCCTACAGGCTTTGAGTGGGGTGTTGTTACCTCTGTGCCTCATACAGGCCTTGACAGTGAGGGTGTGTGACCCCTGTGTCTCCTACAGGCTTTGAGTGGGGTGTTGTTACCTCTGTGCCTCATACAGGCCTTGACAGTGAGGGTGTGTGACCCCTGTGTCTCATACAGGCTTTGAGTGGGGTGTTGTTACCTCTGTGCCTCATACAGGCCTTGACAGTGAGGGTGTGTGACCCCTGTGTCTCCTACAGGCCTTGACAGTGAGGGTGTGTGACCCCTGTGTCTCCTACAGGCCCTGAGAATGGGGTGTTGTGACCCCTGTGTCTCATACAGGCCTTGAGAGTGGGGTGTTGTGACCTAGTGCCTCACACAGGCCTTGAGAGTGGGGTGTTCTGACTCCTCTGTCTCACACAGGCCTTGAGAGTGGGGTGTTGTGACCCCAGTGCCTCACACAGGCCTTGAGAGTGGGGTGTTGTGACCTCTGTGTCTCACACAGGCCCTGAGAGTGGGGTGTTGTGACCCCAGTGCCTCTCACAGGCCTTGAGAGTGGGGTGTTGTGACCCCTGTGTCTCATACAGGCCTTGCGAGTGGGGTGTTGTGGCCCCACTGCCTCACACAGGCCTTGAGAGTGGGGTGTTGTGACCCCAGTGCCTCACACAGGCCTTGAGAGTGGGGTGTTGTGACCCCAGTGCCTCACACAGGCCTTGAGAGTGGGGTGTTGTAACCCCAGTGCCTCACACAGGCCTTGAGAGTGGAGTGTTGTGACCCCAGCGCCTCACACAGGCCTTGAGAGAAGGGTGTTGTGACCCCTGTGTCTCACACAGGCCTTGAGAGTGGGGTGTTGTGACCCCAGTGCCTCACACAAGCCCTGAGAGCAGGGTGGTGTGACCCAGTGTCTCACACAGGTCCTGAGAGCAGGGTGTTGTGACCCCAGTGTCTCACACAACCCCTGAGAGCAGGGTGCGGTGACCCCTGTGTCTCACACAGGCCTTGAGAGTGGGGTATTGTGACCCCAGTGACTCACACAAGCCCTGAGAGCAGGGTGGTGTGACCCCAGTGTCTCACACAGGTCCTGAGAGCAGGGTGGTGTGACCCCAGTGTCTTACACAGGTCCTAAGAGCAGGGTGGTGTGACCCAGTGTCTCACACAGGTCCTGAGAGCAGGGTGTTGTGACCCCAGTGTCTCACACAAGCCCTGAGAGCAGGGTGCTGTGACCCCTGTGTCTCACACAGGCCTTGAGAGTGGGGTATTGTGACCCATGTGTCTCACACAAGCCCTGAGAGCACGGTGGTGTGACCCAGTGTCTCACACAGGTCCTGAGAGCAGGGTGGTGTGACCCAGTGTCTCACACAGGTCCTGAGAGCAGGGTGGTGTGACCCCAGTGCCTCACACAAGCCCTGAGAGCAGGGTGGTGTGACCCAGTGTTTCACACAAGCCCTGAGAGCAGGGTGGTGTGACCCCAGTGAGTCACACAGGCCTTGAGAGTGGGGTGCTGTGACCCCTGTGTCTCACACAGGTCCTGAGAGCAGGGTGCTGTGACCCCTGTGTCTCACACAGGCCTTGAGAGTGGGGTATTGTGACCCATGTGTCTCACACAAGCCCTGAGAGCACGGTGGTGTGACCCAGTGTCTCACACAAGCCCTGAGAGCAGGGTGGTGTGACCCAGTGTCTCACACACGTCATGAGAGCAGGGTGGTGTGACCCAGTGTCTTACACAGGTCCTAAGAGCAGGGTGGTGTGACCCAGTGTCTCACACAGGTGCTGAGAGCAGGGTGTTGTGACCCCAGTGCCTCACACAAGCCCTGAGAGCAGGGTGCTGTGACCCATGTGTCTCACACAAGCCCTGAGAGCACGGTGGTGTGACCCAGTGTCTCACACAGGTCCTGAGAGCAGGGTGGTGTGACCCAGTGTCTTACACAGGTCCTAAGAGCAGGGTGGTGTGACCCCAGTGACTCACACAAGCCCTGAGAGCAGGGTGCTGTGACCCATGTGCCTCACACAGGCCTTGAGAGTGCGGTATTGTGACCCCAGTGTCTCACACAAGCTCTGACAGTAGGGTGGTGTGACCCCAGTGTCTCACACAGGCCTTGAGAGTGGGGTGTTGTGAGCCCTGTGTCTCACACAGGCCCTGAGAGTGGGGTGTTGTGACCCCTGTGTCTCACACAGGCCCTGAGAGTGGGGTGTTGTGACCCCTGTGTCTCACACAGGCCCTGAGAGTGGGGTGTTGTGACCCCTGTGCCTCACACAGGCCCTGAGAGTGGGGTGTTGTGACCCCAGTGCATCACACAGGCCTGGACAGTGGACTGTTGTGACCCCAGTGCCTCACACAGGCCTTTAGAGTGGGGTGTTGTGACCCCAGTGCCTCACACAGGCCCTGAGAGTGGGGTGTTGTGACCCCAGTGCCTCACACAGGCCTTGAGAGTGGGGTGTTGTGACCCCAGTGCCTCACACAGGCCTTGAGAGTGGGGTGTTGTGACCTTGGTGTCTCACACAGGCCCTGAGAATGGGGTGTTGTGACCCCTGTGTCTCATACAGACCTTGAGAGTGGGGTGTTGTGACCCCAGTGCCTCACACAGGCCTTGAGAGTGGGGTGTTGTGACCTTGGTGTCTCACACAGGCCTTGAGAGTGGGGTGTTGTGACCCCAGTGCCTCACACGGGCCTTGAGAGTGGGGTGTTGTGACCCCAGTGCCTCACACAGGCCCTGAGAGTTGGGTGTTGTGACCCCTTTGTCTCACACAGGCCCTGAGAGTGGGGTGTTGTGACCACAGTGCCTCACACAGGCCCTGAGAGTGGGTTGTTGTGACCCCTGTGTCTCACACAGGCCCTGAGAGTGGGATGTTGTGACCCCTGTGTCTCATACAGGCCTTGAGAGTGAGTGTTGTGACCCCAGTGCCTCACACAGGCCTTGAGAGTGGGGTGTTGTAAGTTATTGGTGCTCTGAACAGAACCTGAAACACCACCTCGAGGCGCTCCAGACGTCAGCACTGTAAGTGGCGGCGTTTCATCTTGTGGTTCATGATGTCACAGGTGCCCTTCGGTGGAATTAAAGACTCACAGTAGCCCCGCCCCTCCTCTCCTCTGTCTGATGAGATGCTGAGAGCCGAGGCCGCCCGAGTAGCGCCTCGTGCTAGAATCCCCGCCCCCTCTCGGAGGAGCTGATATTCGCAATAAGTAATTGGGACTTGAAGACAGCGCCGTGGCGTCTTCAGCTCGCATCGGAAATGAGATTTCTGTCCTCAGCCTCTCCAGACACTTCCCTGTAATTTAGGCCTGCGGGCGGTGCCCCGGCCGCCCTGGGCAGAGCGCCCGTCACGGATGCCAAGGACACGCTTGGTTAAGGCGCATTTGGCTACCTAGGTGTGCAATTACTTGCAGAAACGCGGCACTTTGCATGTGGAAACAGCTGGGGTCACCTTGGCAGCCCGGAGCTGAGTTTGTGAAGGACTTAAACTCACGAGGACTCTTGTCAGAATGCAGAGGGGCGCCTCGGGGCCTGTGCCATGGAAAATTACTAAAGGTACCAACGCAGTGGGGGGCACGGCTGTGTTGTTTTCTTTTCTTAAAGGGGGAGGAGCCTGGAAGGCATGTGCAAGAACATGTTAAAAACAAGTTAACTTTAAAGAAATGGGCTCCAGAGAAAGAATGACACTAAAGCGATTCCCTCTAGTTTAATATAAGACAAATAGACTGCAGCTTATGGTAGCTTAGGCGGTTAATGCGCCTGCTCGAGAGATCTATGGTGCGTAGATTACAATGCTGCTCAGCTAGCTTGGTGGTAAGTTCACTGGCTGAAGAGGGTGTGTGTTTGCGCCTGTGTGTGAAAGTCTGAGATTTCCTGTTAGATGTTTCAATCATTAAGTAGCTCAGACTGTTGATGCGCCTGCTCAGGAGAATGACATATGATGTGTAGGTCACATATTTCTCTGTTATGTGGGATAGCTCAGTGGATCAATGTGTTTGTTGCTCAGGGGTGCAGGTACGAAACAAACCACAACCACAGAATGTACTTATATATCAAAAGGCCAGGGGTTGCTATCCTAAATGTAGCAGGTGCAGTGGCACCGGGCCCAGAGACGGCAGGGGGTGAACGTACGACTGTTCTTTACCACCCAGCACAGGGTAAGGGCCCCGTTGTCCTCGGGTGCACTGGCGCCGGTGGCATTCTTGCTAAACGATAGCAGATGGCGGCCCCGGGGGTGCTCGTGACACACACTAGCCCCCGGGCGAGCGCATCACATGGCGCCCAGGGGTTTGCTCACATGGCAGTGCATGCGCGCGGCACATCCTCGCTCCAGGGTAAATGTACATAAGTGACGCATCACAGTAGTGAGGGGTGTCATGACAGCCCCAGGGGGCGCACATGGCATTACATGCGTACGACACATCCCAGCTCCAGGGTAAATGTACATAAGTGACGCATCACAGTAGTGAGGGGTGTCATGGCAGCCCCAGGGGTTTGCTCACATGGCAGTACATGCGCGCGACACATCCTCGCTCCAGGGTAACCTGAGTGACGCATCACAGCAGTGACTGGTGTCATGGCCGCCTCAGGGGGTGCACATGGCATTACATGCACACGACACATCCTAGCTCCAGGGTAAAGGTACGTGAGTGACGCATCACAGCAGTGACTGGTGTCATGACAGCCTCAGGGGGCGCACATGGCAGGACATGCACATGACGCATCCTAGCTCCAGGGTAAAGGTACCTAAGAGACGCATCACAGCAGTGAGGGGTGTCATGGCCGCCTCAGGGGGTACACATGGCATTACATGCACACGACACAAGCTTGCTCCATGGTAAAGGTACCTGAGTGACGCCTCACAGCAGTGATTGGTGTCATGGCGGCCTCAGGGGGCGCACATGGGATACATGCGCAGGACACATCCTCGCTCCAGGGTAAAGGTACCCGCGTGACGAATCACCGCAGTGACTGGTGTTACGGCAGCCTAAGGAGGCGGTGAGCCATCTCTTGACTGGTGACGAGGCCTCCTTGCAGCCGTGTGCCATCTCTTGACTGGCGACGAGGCCTCCTTGCAGCAGTGAGACATCTCTTGACTGGAGACGAGGCCTCCCTGCAGCAGTGAGCCATCTCTTGACTGGCGACGAGGCCTCCTTGCAGCAGTGAGACATCTCTTGACTGGAGACGAGGCCTCCTTGCAGCAGTGAGCCATCTCTTGACTGTCGACGAGGCCTCCTTGCTGCAGTCGACCATCTCTTGACTGGCGACGAGGCCTCCTTGCAGCCGTGTGCCATCTCTTGACTGGCGACGAGGCCTCCTTGCAGCCGTGTGCCATCTCTTGACTGGCGACGAGGCCTCCTTGCAGCCGTGTGCCATCTCTTGACTGGCGACGAGGCCTCCTTGCAGCCGTGTGCCATCTCTTGACTGGAGACGAGGCCTCCTTGCAGCCGTGTGCCATCTCTTGACTGGCGACGAGGCCTCCTTGCAGCAGTGGGCCATCTCTTGACTGGCGACGAGGCCTCCTTGCAGCCGTGTGCCATCTCTTGACTGGCGACGAGGCCTCCTTGCAGCCGTGTGCCATCTCTTGACTGGAGACGAGGCCTCCTTGCAGCCGTGTGCCATCTCTTGACTGGGGACGAGGCCTCCTTGCAGCAGTGGGCCATCTCTTGACTGGAGACTAGGCCTCCTTGCAGCCGTGTGCCATCTCTTGACTGGCGACGATGCCTCCTTGCATCAGTGGGCCATCTCTTGACTGGAGACGAAGCCTCCTTGCAGCAGTGGGCCATCTCTTGACTGGAGACGAGGCCTCCTTGCAGCCGTGTGCCATCTCTTGACTGGCGACGAGGCCTCCTTGCAGCACTCGGCCATCTCTTGACTGGAGACGAGGCCTCCTTGCAGCCGTGTGCCATCTCTTGACTGGCGACGAGGCCTCCTTGCAGCCGTGTGCCATCTCTTGACTGGCGACGAGGCCTCCTTGCAGCCGTGTGCCATCTCTTGACTGGAGACGAGGCCTCCTTGCAGCCGTGTGCCATCTCTTGACTGGGGACGAGGCCTCCTTGCAGCAGTGGGCCATCTCTTGACTGGCGACGAGGCCTCCTTGCATCAGTGGGCCATCTCTTGACTGGCGACGAGGCCTCCTTGCAGCAGTGGGCCATCTCTTGACTGGCGACGAGGCCTCCTTGCAGCCGTGTGCCATCTCTTGACTGGCGACGAGGCCTCCTTGCAGCCGTGTGCCATCTCTTGACTGGAGACGAGGCCTCCTTGCAGCCGTGTGCCATCTCTTGACTGGGGACGAGGCCTCCTTGCAGCAGTGGGCCATCTCTTGACTGGAGACTAGGCCTCCTTGCAGCCGTGTGCCATCTCTTGACTGGCGACGATGCCTCCTTGCATCAGTGGGCCATCTCTTGACTGGAGACGAAGCCTCCTTGCAGCAGTGGGCCATCTCTTGACTGGAGACGAGGCCTCCTTGCAGCCGTGTGCCATCTCTTGACTGGCGACGAGGCCTCCTTGCAGCACTCGGCCATCTCTTGACTGGAGACGAGGCCTCCTTGCAGCCGTGTGCCATCTCTTGACTGGCGACGAGGCCTCCTTGCATCAGTGGGCCATCTCTTGACTGGCGACGAGGCCTCCCTGCAGCAGTGAGACATCTCTTGACTGGCGATGAGGCCTCCTTGCAGCCGTGTGCCATCTCTTGACTGGCGACGAGGCCTCCTTGCATCAGTGGGCCATCTCTTGACTGGCGACGAGGCCTCCTTGCATCAGTGGGCCATCTCTTGACTGGCGACGAGGCCTCCTTGCAGCCGTGTGCCATCTCTATACTGGCGACGAGGCCTCCTTGCAGCCGTGTGCCATCTCTTGACTGGCGACGAGGCCTCCTTGCAGCCGTGTGCCATCTCTTGACTGGCGACTAGGACTCCTTGCAGCAGTGAGACATCTCTTGACTGGCGACGAGGCCTTTCTTGCAGGTGTGTGCCATCTCTTGACTGGCGACGAGGCCTCCTTGCAGCCGTGTGCCATCTCTTGACTGGCGACGAGGCCTCCTTGCAGCAGTGGCCATCTCTTGACTGGAGGCTAGGCCTCCTTGCAGCAGTGAGACATCTCTTGACTGGCGACGAGGCCTCCTTGCAGCAGTCGGCCATCTCTTGACTGGCGACGAGGCCTCCTTGCAGCAGTCGGCCATCTCTTGACTGGAGATGAGGCCTCCTTGCAGCCGTGTGCCATCTCTTGACTGGCGACGAGGCCTCCTTGCAGCAGTGGCCATCTCTTGACTGGAGGCTAGGCCTCCTTGCAGCAGTGAGACATCTCTTGACTGGCGACGAGGCCTCCTTGCAGCAGTCGGCCATCTCTTGACTGGCGACGAGGCCTCCTTGCAGCAGTCGGCCATCTCTTGACTGGAGATGAGGCCTCCTTGCAGCCGTGTGCCATCTCTTGACTGGCGACGAGGCCTCCTTGCAGCAGTCGGCCATCTCTTGACTGGCGACGAGGCCTCCTTGCAGCAGTCGGCCATCTCTTGACTGGCGACGAGGCCTCCTTGCAGCAGTCGGCCATCTCTTGACTGGCGACGAGAACTCCTTGCAGAAATGGGCCATCTCTTGACTGGCGACGAGACCTTCTTGCATCAATGGGTCATCTCTCGACTGGCGACGAGGCCTCCTTGCAGCCGTGTGCCATCTCTTGACTGGCGACGAGGCCTCCTTGCAGCAGTGGGCCATCTCTTGGCTGGCGACGAGGCCTCCTTGCAGCCGTGTGCCATCTCTTGACTGGAGACTAGGCCTCCTTGCAGCCGTGTGCCATCTCTTGACTGGCGACGAGGCCTCCTTGCATCAATGGGTTATCTCTCAACTGGCAACGAGGCCTCCTTGCAGCAGTGGGCCATCTCTTGACTGGAGACGAGGCCTCCCTGCAGCCGTGGGCCATCACTTGACTGTCGACGAGGCCTCCTTGCAGCCGTGTGCCATCTCTTGACTGGAGACTAGGCCTCCTTGCAGCCGTGTGCCATCTCTTGACTGGCGACGAGGCCTCCTTGCAGCCGTGTGCCATCTCTTGACTGGCGACGAGGCCTCCTTGCAGCAGTGAGATATCTCTTGACTGGCGACGAGGCCTCCTTGCAGCCGTGTGCCATCTCTTGACTGGAGACTAGGACTCCTTGCAGCAGTGAGACATCTCTTGACTGGCGACGAGGCCTTCTTGCAGCCGTGTGCCATCTCTTGACTGGCGACGAGCCCTCCCTGCAGCAGCGAGACATCTCGACTGGCGATGAGGCCTCCTTGCAGCAGTGGGCCATCTCTTGACTGGAGACGAGGCCTCCTTGCAGCCGTGTGCCATCTCTTGACTGGCGACGAGGCCTCCTTGCAGCAGTGGGCCATCTCTTGACTGGCGACGAGGCCTCCTTGCGGCAGTGGGCCATCTCTTGACTGGCGACGAGGCCTCCTTGCAGCCGTGTGCCATCTCTATACTGGCGACGAGGCCTCCTTGCAGCCGTGTGCCATCTCTTGACTGGCGACGAGGCCTCCTTGCAGCTGTGTGCCATCTCTTGACTGGCGACTAGGACTCTTTGCAGCAGTGAGACATCTCTTGACTGGCGACGAGGCCTTTCTTGCAGGTGTGTGCCATCTCTTGACTGGCGACGAGGCCTCCCTGCAGCCGTGGGCCATCACTTGACTGTCGACGAGGCCTCCTTGCAGCCGTGTGCCATCTCTTGACTGGAGACTAGGCCTCCTTGCAGCCGTGTGCCATCTCTTGACTGGCGACGAGGCCTCCTTGCAGCAGTGAGACATCTCTTGACTGGCGACGAGGCCTTTCTTGCAGGTGTGTGCCATCTCTTGACTGGCGACGAGGCCTCCCTGCAGCAGTGAGACATCTCTTGACTGGCGATGAGGCCTCCTTGCAGCCGTGTGCCATCTCTTGACTGGCGACGAGGCCTCCTTGCAGCAGTGGCCATCTCTTGACTGGAGGCTAGGCCTCCTTGCAGCAGTGAGACATCTCTTGACTGGCGACGAGGCCTCCTTGCAGCAGTCGGCCATCTCTTGAATGGCGACGAGGCCTCCTTGCAGCAGTCGGCCATCTCTTGACTGGAGACTAGGCCTCCTTGCAGCTGTGTGCCATCTCTTGACTGGCGACTAGGACTCCTTGCAGCAGTGAGACATCTCTTGACTGGAGACGAGGCCTCCCTGCAGCAGTGAGCCATCTCTTGACTGGCGACGAGAACTCCTTGCAGAAATGGGCCATCTCTTGACTGGCGACGAGACCTTCTTGCATCAATGGGTCATCTCTCGACTGGCGACGAGGCCTCCTTGCAGCCGTGTGCCATCTCTTGACTGGCGACGAGGCCTCCTTGCAGCAGTGGGCCATCTCTTGGCTGGCGACGAGGCCTCCTTGCAGCCGTGTGCCATCTCTTGACTGGAGACTAGGCCTCCTTGCAGCCGTGTGCCATCTCTTGACTGGCGACGAGGCCTCCTTGCATCAATGGGTTATCTCTCAACTGGCAACGAGGCCTCCTTGCAGCAGTGGGCCATCTCTTGACTGGAGACGAGGCCTCCCTGCAGCCGTGGGCCATCACTTGACTGTCGACGAGGCCTCCTTGCAGCCGTGTGCCATCTCTTGACTGGAGACTAGGCCTCCTTGCAGCCGTGTGCCATCTCTTGACTGGCGACGAGGCCTCCTTGCAGCCGTGTGCCATCTCTTGACTGGCGACGAGGCCTCCTTGCAGCAGTGAGATATCTCTTGACTGGCGACGAGGCCTCCTTGCAGCCGTGTGCCATCTCTTGACTGGAGACTAGGACTCCTTGCAGCAGTGAGACATCTCTTGACTGGCGACGAGGCCTTCTTGCAGCCGTGTGCCATCTCTTGACTGGCGACGAGCCCTCCCTGCAGCAGCGAGACATCTCGACTGGCGATGAGGCCTCCTTGCAGCAGTGGGCCATCTCTTGACTGGAGACGAGGCCTCCTTGCAGCCGTGTGCCATCTCTTGACTGGCGACGAGGCCTCCTTGCAGCAGTGGGCCATCTCTTGACTGGCGACGAGGCCTCCTTGCGGCAGTGGGCCATCTCTTGACTGGCGACGAGGCCTCCTTGCAGCCGTGTGCCATCTCTATACTGGCGACGAGGCCTCCTTGCAGCCGTGTGCCATCTCTTGACTGGCGACGAGGCCTCCTTGCAGCTGTGTGCCATCTCTTGACTGGCGACTAGGACTCCTTGCAGCAGTGAGACATCTCTTGACTGGCGACGAGGCCTTTCTTGCAGGTGTGTGCCATCTCTTGACTGGCGACGAGGCCTCCCTGCAGCAGTGAGACATCTCTTGACTGGCGATGAGGCCTCCTTGCAGCCGTGTGCCATCTCTTGACTGGCGACGAGGCCTCCTTGCAGCAGTGGCCATCTCTTGACTGGAGACGAGGCCTCCCTGCAGCAGTGAGCCATCTCTTGACTGGCGACGAGAACTCCTTGCAGAAATGGGCCATCTCTTGACTGGCGACGAGACCTTCTTGCATCAATGGGTCATCTCTCGACTGGCGACGAGGCCTCCTTGCAGCCGTGTGCCATCTCTTGACTGGCGACGAGGCCTCCTTGCAGCAGTGGGCCATCTCTTGGCTGGCGACGAGGCCTCCTTGCAGCCGTGTGCCATCTCTTGACTGGAGACTAGGCCTCCTTGCAGCCGTGTGCCATCTCTTGACTGGCGACGAGGCCTCCTTGCATCAATGGGTTATCTCTCAACAGGCAACGAGGCCTCCTTGCAGCAGTGGGCCATCTCTTGACTGGAGACGAGGCCTCCCTGCAGCCGTGGGCCATCACTTGACTGTCGACGAGGCCTCCTTGCAGCCGTGTGCCATCTCTTGACTGGAGACTAGGCCTCCTTGCAGCCGTGTGCCATCTCTTGACTGGCGACGAGGCCTCCTTGCAGCCGTGTGCCATCTCTTGACTGGCGACGAGGCCTCCTTGCAGCAGTGAGATATCTCTTGACTGGCGACGAGGCCTCCTTGCAGCCGTGTGCCATCTCTTGACTGGAGACTAGGACTCCTTGCAGCAGTGAGACATCTCTTGACTGGCGACGAGGCCTTCTTGCAGCCGTGTGCCATCTCTTGACTGGCGACGAGCCCTCCCTGCAGCAGCGAGACATCTCGACTGGCGATGAGGCCTCCTTGCAGCCGTGTGCCATCTCTTGACTGGCGACGAGGCCTCCTTGCAGCCGTGTGCCATCTCTTGACTGGAGACTAGGCCTCCTTGCAGCAGTGAGACATCTCTTGACTGGCGACGAGGCCTCCTTGCAGCAGTGAGACATCTCTTGACTGGAGACTAGGCCTCCTTGCAGCAGTCGGCCATCTCTTGACTGGAGACAAGGCCTCCTTGCAGCAGTGAGACATCTCTTGACTGGAGACGAGGCCTCCTTGCAGCCGTGTGCCATCTCTTGACTGGCGACGAGGCCTCCTTGCAGCCGTGTGCCATCTCTTGATTGGCGATGAGACCTCCTTGCAGCAGTGGCCATCTCTTGACTGGAGACTAGGCCTCCTTGCAGTAGTCGGCCATCTCTTGACTGGCGACGAGGCCTCCTTGCAGCAGTGGGCCATCTCTTGACTGGAGACAAGGCCTCCTTGCAGCAGTGAGACATCTCTTGACTGTCTACGAGAACTCCTTGCAGCAGTGAGACATCTCTCGACTGGCTACGAGAACTCCTTGCAGAAATGGGCCATCTCTTGACTGGCGATGAGGCCTCCTTGCAGCAGTGGGCCATCTCTTGACTGGCGACGAGCCCTCCCTGCAGCCGTGTGCCATCTCTTGACTGGCGGCGAGGCCTCCTTGCAGCCGTGTGCCATCTCTTGACTGGAGACTAGGCCTCCTTGCAGCAGTGAGACATCTCTTGACTGGCGACGAGGCCTCCTTGCAGCAGTGAGCCATCTCTTGACTGTCGACGAGGCCTCCTTGCAGCAGTGGGCCATCTCTTGACTGGCGACGAGGCCTCCTTGCAGCAGTAGCCATCTCTTGACTGGAGACTAGGCTTCCTTGCAGCAGTCGGCCATCTCTTGACTGGCGACGAGGCCTCCTTGCAGCCGTGTTCCATCTCTTGACTGGCGACAAGGCCTCCTTGCAGCCGTGTTCCATCTCTTGACTGGCGACGAGACCTCCTTGCAGAAATGGGCCATCTCTTGACTGGAGACGAGGCCTCCTTGCGGCAGTGAGACAGGTCTTGACTGGCGACGAGGCCTCCTTGCAGCCGTGTGCCATCTCTTGACTGGCGACGAGGCCTCCTTGCATCAGTGGGCCATCTCTTGACTGGCGACGAGGCCTCCTTGCAGCAGTGGGCCATCTCTTGGCTGGCGATGAGGCCTCCTTGCAGCAGTGGGTCATCTCTCGACTGGCGACGAGAACTCCTTGCAGAAATGGGCCATCTCTTGACTGGCGATGAGGCCTCCTTGCAGCAGTGGGCCATCTCTTGACTGGCGACGAGGCCTCCTTGCAGCAGTGGGCCATCTCTTGGCTGGTGACGAGGCCTCCTTGCATCAGTGGGCCATCTCTTGGCTGGTGACGAGGCCTCCTTGCATCAGTGGGCCATCTCTCAACTGGCGACGAGGCCTCCTTGCAGCAGTCGGCCATTTCTCAACTGGGGACGAGGCCTCCTTGCAGCAGTGGGCCATCTCTTGACTGGTGATGAGACCTCCTTGCATCAATGGGTCATCTCTCGACTGGCGATTTATACAGATTTATACAGCGCATAGCTGCCCCGGCAACGGGGCGTCCCAGCGCTACCCAAGTAACAGGTGCAAATAGACCACTCTAACAAACACAAACAATTACTCCGGAAAGAGTCTTTAAAGCCTTTCGAAAAGTCCAATGATTCTGGAGTCCTCTAATAGAGATCGAAGGGAGTTCCAGAAGTGGGCCGCCTGGACCTTAAAAGACTGACCACCAGCTCTGACTCTTTGAAATTGGGGGGTACACACCAATTCCGGCAGAGAAAAGGGCGCGATTCGGGATGTACTGAACTAGCAAGTCCACTAAGATCGGAGGGCTTTGTTGTGACAGAATTTTATGAGCTACCCACAGGGACTTAAACTGGATTCTTTTGGCTATTGGCGGCCAATGAAGCTTAGGTTAAAGATTAGAAACCAAGCAAAATTTAAACAGGGCCAGCAAAGCATGTGCCGCGGCATTCTGAATTCTTTGGAGGTGTAAAATACAGGATTTGTTAGCGCCTAGATAACTAGACTGGCTACGAGGCCTCCTTGCAGCAATGGGCCATCTCTCGACTGGCGACGAGACCTCCTCCAGCCTCTCCTTCCAGTGATGGAGTTGAGATGGAATACTATCTCCAAGCTGCCCACGACGGATGCTCCAGGGAGCACGCAGCAGGGAGCACCACAGGTGTGGGCGTGGCTGCTTCCACCACTGCCCACGGACAGTGCTTCCCACAGGACAGATAGGGACGGTAATCAGTCAAGTGGAATGGAAGGGTCAGGGCAAGCACTCTCGCCCATGGTCTAAAGCAGACAGTATTGGCAGTGGTTGTCTGAGGTAGGAAGTGCTTGTTGTATCTACCGAGAGGTGGAAGGTGAGAAAACCTGCGACCACCTTGACTCAAGGGCCTTAGTTGTGCATTGTGTACCTCCTGGGGGTCAAGAAAATATTCATGAGTACTATCACTGCTGTAACTTCTATACTCCTGGTGAGTACATCACCTCTCCCCAAAGCCACCTGAGGTGCAGGGGTGTAGCTTCAAGGGGACGGGGTGATATTCTGTCGTAAATAGTTGGATACAAGGGCTTTCAGTCAGGTATGATGAAGTGTCTGTCGGATTTCACCTGGGATTTTTACATGCCCACACTGACAAAAACAGAGACGAGAGTGGGGGTGTGTATGTTTTTATGTCCTTAAAAATATTGATTAGTTTGAAAAATATGTTTTAAGTGCCCCTAACAATCCTCCCTCCTCTCTCTCATTCCACTGTCCCATAATTCCCCGTTCCCGTTATCTCCTGCTCCTCATATAATGTGTTTCAAGAAGCTATCTCAGCCTGATGTTGGAATTTGAAGCAGCTCACGCCCCACTCAACTTATTGACCAAGCAACACCCCTGCTGAGGTGTTGGTGCCAGTTTGTGTAGTCCGAGTACAGATGTGGCATGAAGTAAGCACATTTCGGAACTTGTGGACAGCTCCCTCAAACCCCCACTCTCCTCAACCCCCCACCCCTCCTGATGTGCTGTGTCACCTACAAGGACTCACAGTGCGTCTGCTCCTGTTTTGGGGGACTGTGCATGTGGCCGTGATAAACGTGAGCACTACCGCAGCCCCTGTGTGCCCCCAGGCCATGCTGACAATCCTACCATGAAGTATAACGAGAGCTAGCAAGAGTGGCACTCATCATGGAGTGGGCACAGTTACCTGGTAGAAGTTATCAAGTCCTTTCTCTATGTCGTGAGCTTGGTAGCCATGTTTGGATCAGGCAGTCACTCAGTGTGACATTTCTTTGCTATTGCTTTGCTCTTCTCTTTATCCTTAGTTCCTGTTGGAGGGGAATCTGTTGTGGCATTCTGACTCTACAACAAAACACAGTAATATGGTAAACCTCAACTATGAAAGTGAAACGTCAACGCAGCTTGCTAAATTTCATGTTATTCACTGGATGGAAGAGTCCCTTGCCTCCAACAATTGGTCACAGAAATGAGCTAATTTGCTTACACATCGTTGAAGGTTGATCGTTCACATCCTTTTTGGAAGGAATTTATAAGTATTCTGTGGTGCATCCCAAAATCTTGAGCGCAGACAGCCCTGAGTCCAAAGCAGATACAAAAGTGACGCTAAGTGGAATGGGGCGTGAAGTGCGGGCAAGTGCTTGAGATGGCGGTCAGAGGTGTGATTGTGGGGGAAGCAAAACGAATGGACGACAAATACTGACAAACCGTGCTGTTGCTGTCGACTGTGATTCCCACACAGTTGTCCCCTCGCCACCCCTGGGGTCAGAAGTGCCACTACTGAGACAGAAGGAAACACCGTGCCAAGGTGTGCCAAGGTAGAGCGACCGAGTCGAGAGCTGACCAACCCCATCATAGCCAAGGAGACCAACATGCTAGAGAAAAGCCTAAGAATTTGCTGAAATGCCACCAGCCACTTCCACCAGAGGGTAAGTGAGCGCCCATCTGAGCAGGGGCACACTGCGACACAAAATGAAATAAAAGTGGTCCCTATTAGGGAGTTACAAAGCTAAAAGAGGTGCCCAGGAATGCAAATTGAGTCGGTGTTTAACACACTGTATACTTGTTTTGCAAGTTGTGGAAGACTGCATGAGGCTCAGCTTGATACAGGCAATCATTGTGGTAATATCAGGCAATCACCAATAAAAACCTGCCCGGCTGGCATGTTTTAGGCCCACAGAAAGGGCCCTTCTGACTCTGCCTCTTTGCCCTGTAGGCCTGTCTGTCACTACGCTGAGAAAGGGCGCCCCCTGCAGCTGCATCTCTGCAAGACTTGGTGCTAACATGATCTACTCTTACAAAAATGCCAGCTAACCTCAGGTGGTTCCCACCTGGCACTGACTTTTATCAGTGCTAGCAGTTCAAGCCAGGGTCCAGGAGACGAGGCTGGTCCCAGCTGATGGGCACAGGCCGTGTGGGGCGCCACCCCAAGGCCAGCACTGGTCAGGGCACACAAAGCATCAGGCAATTAACTCTTTGGAGGATGGGACACAGGGGGGCATTGCTTTTTCAGTTTAGGGGAGCAGGGCACGGGGCTGCCCCCTGTAGGGGTTGAGCTGCTTTGAAAGTTAAGGCGTCCCGGCTCTGAGGAAAGCAGGGTTGCAGGTTCCATCCCCGGCAAACTCTGTGGAAAGAGCAGGAAGGGAACTGATGTGTATTTCATTTAAAAGCCAGACATGCAAACCATCCCCACCCCCAGACAGCTGGTTACAGATCCCACCCGGATCTGAGTAATCTAGTTACTGATGATGGGGGTGGGGTCACGTCTAATATCAGGTTGGGGCCACAGTCAAGCTGTAGTAACCAGTGTGTGGTGTGGTTGAATCCAAGAACAGCTACAGGTGGCGTGTCCAGCTATGGTACAAGAAGGCCGGATTATGTCAGGTTTCCAGGATATTGACGTGAGATAAATTTACATACAGGAAAACTGGGTGGGAACCATTTATAGTCAGTGTTTGTCCTAAAATGAGACAAAGATTATTCGTCTTGGACCAGAGTTGGACACCTATGACTGAGTGGTAATCCAACAAAAAATGCAGGAATTTACCTTTAAGAGAGCCAATTTAAGAAACCTCGGCTTACATCAGAAAGGTGCTAGCAAGCAGGGGCTTCTGTGCAGAGTAGCAATAGTAGAGAAATAGTGTGTTTAACCCATACCACTAAAGCCATGAGGTACAAAAAGGCTCTGACTAGTGCGCTCCACTGTGGTAGTCATAGTGCAGACCAGACTCGGTCAGCCCTGCTGAGGTCCATTAGTCAACTGAACAGCATCTCCAGCTTAGGCCAAGTCATAAAAGGAGCCCTTATTTATTTATTTATTTATATAGCGCCTCAATCGACCCCCGAAGGGGTATCTCTGCGCTTCGGACAGGCAACAGGAAAAGCTGAGCTGCTAGAACATAATCAGAAACAGAAAAGGATAGTCTTAAGATGCTTTGTGAAATGTAGGTGGACGGGGCCTTGCCTCAAATGCATGGGGAGCTTATTCCAATAAAGAGGGCCCAGGTGGGAGAGAGCCTCCTCCTCCCCCCCAACCTGGCTTTCGTAACTCGGGGCACCACAAGAAGAGATTTAACTCCAGAACGAAGGGACCTAGAGGGCAGGTATGGTATACATTTCTCAGACAGATAGGCGGGGCTGGGATTGAATAAAGCTTTATGAATAGTGCAGCAAACTTTAAACTTAACCCGTTCGTCTATTGGGAGCCAATGAAGCTGACGAAGGAGAGGGCGGGAAGTAGTCCTGGGAGGGGCATTGAGAACCAATCCTGCCGCGGTATTCTGGAACACCCGCAATCTGCAGAGTGAGCACTCATTGGCTGAAACCAGGAGGCCATTGCAGTAGTCCAGATGGCTTAGATTGAGCGCCTGAGTCGGGGTCTTCCGAGTTGAGTCAGGAAGCAAGGGAAAGACTCGGCGTAGTAGGCCCAGCGTATGAAAACAGCAGGCACATGTCTGAGCAGCGCGTTCCTTCAGAGTGAGAGCCTGGTCCAGACGAATGCCTAGGTTCTTGACAAGGGGCGGGGGGACCGCCAAGGTTTGCTGGTCACCATTCGGGGGTCCATAATAGAGGGGCATCTGCAAAGAGCAAGATCTCGGTCTTCCCAGCATTAAATTGGAGGAAATGACTTCTCATCCAATTAGAGATAGCCCTCATACCAGAAGAGAAAGCCGACTGTACTGATGGAGTACATTTATCAAAAGGAAATAGCAGCTGCGTATCGTCTGTGTAAGAGATGGGGATGAAGCCACAGGTCCTAAGAAGGTTGGCCAAGGGAGCAACATAGATATTAAACAAAGTGGGGCTCCGATAAGAGCCCTAAGGCACTCCCTTGGTCAGTGCCATTGACGCCGAACGATACAGGCCAAGATTGACAGCCTGGGACCGAGAAGATAAAAAACTCGTCATCCACTGGAAAGCAGAGTTTGAATCCACTCTCCTTCAATCTCCTGAGCAATATCTGATGTGAAACCGTGTCGAACGCGGCAGACAGGTCCAACAGCACCACCCAATATGTCAGCCGAATGCACTCAAACTTTGTCCCAGGTAAATGCGCTTTGGTCCAGTTAATGTGCGGCTGAGATTATAAGAGCCAATCTGGTTCCAGGAAGAGACGAGACTCTCTGCAGGAGGAGACCAGGAAGGAATAGGAAAGAGAGGGAGGCGAGTAAAATCCCAGGCTGATAAAAAACAGCATACACAAGTAAACACAGAAAAACACAGAGATGCGGCAGTGAGGACATTAAACACCGGGGCAGATTAACAAGGCTGAAGGGAGAAGCAGGAACGCGGAGGAGTGAGAAAAATATACATTATTAAACAGTTCTACAAAGTACTCATCGTGGAAACTGCTGATGCCTGTTGACATCTGTTTGTCGGGAGTACAAAAGGAGGCGGAAGATGTGAATCTATTCATGCAAAAAATATGCCCTGGGGCATGATGGGAAACTCCGTGTGAAACGAGGGAGTTTGAGGAAGTATTAGCAGCATCGTTGACCCTGTTCAATCACTCGATGAAGGCTGGTGGGAGCGGAAAAGACGAGAGGTACCTCCCACTTTTAGAAAGTGGAAGCGTGGGGGAGGAGCCACCCCACAGGCATGTATAGGAAACAAGAGTTAAAGAAATGTTTCTGGACTTTAACACCTTTGCTGCGGCGGCTATTCCGGCAAGGGGTCGGGGGGGGGGCGCGCCACGCGCCCATGCTGGTGACGGAACTGCTCCGTCACCAGCCTCGGTTGAGCTGTGCTGATGACGGAGCGGTTCCGTCATGGCCCCGCCCGCTCAATAGAACGCGCCGCGCAGGCGCGAAATCAGTGCCGCGCAGGCGTGTCGGGTGGGCCATGACTGAACCGCTCCGTCACCAGCACAGCGCCACCGCGGCTGATGACGGAGCGGTTCCGTCATCAGCACGGATAGGGTTAATGCAACGACAGAATTTGAGTATTGCCAAGGTACCTTTGAGTTATATAGTGAAAGTATCACTTGTTCACAGTGCTTTGAATCAACAATGGAGTACCAAGCGCTATATAGGACAAGCCATTCTATTTCAAAGAACCCAGGTAATCTTTCTAACAAATGATCTTCTCTGTAGTTGTTCACACAATCGAATTATGTATTTAAGAGCGTTAACTAGCTCTGCTGAACCAAGTGGTTAGTGAGGTTTACTTCATGACAGATGCAATCTTTTATGGGGGGAGGGGACACATTTTTTATCAATAAACAGAAATGTCGAATATTCGATTAATAGGTAAGTAAGAGTGAACAGGCCACCAAATCTAGATTCACAGAGGAAGGAACTGAAGAATCCATGGTGAGGAGGGCGAGGGGGGGGGGGGCTGAGAAGGGGGGGACGGGAAGCAAATCAGTACATTGGAGGGAATAGGGTAGCAGTGAGTAGCAGAGTAGAGTTTGGTTCATGTCCAGATTGAATAAACGGGGTTTCAGTCCCTTTCTGAAGCACTGTGGGGTTGGTTGGGTAACCACTTCCAGAAGCAGGTCATTGAGCCTGTGAAAGATTGCTTCCGGGTTAGGGATGCTCTTAGTGTGTATGTTTCAAGTAGTAATGAATAGTTACTCGTGGCTGGTCGTTCGCCACCAGATATTGTCGGTACTTTAGCCAGGTAGGGTGGTTTGCTGGCACGCCTCGTAGGCCAGTCACACAAGCCTGAATTTGAGTTCAGCGAAGATCTTGAAATTGTGGGAAAAAGTGGTCAAACATTTTTGGATTTGATGTTAATATCTTAGCGGAAGGCAAGATCACCATAAGTGGAGTAAGAAAGGAGCACGGAGGTCTAGATAGTGTAGCATTACCACAGTCCAGTTTAGAGGCCACAAGGTCATGGGCTGCGGGTCACAGTTGATTTGGTGATAGTAACTAGATTTATTTTCTCTATCAATTTTAAGTTGAAATGTGTTGATTGCGCTCCTTGCTTGTATGTGACACGGAGCTCTCCAGAGCAAATTCAAGTGCTTTAACCACAAGTGATGGGTGAAACCTTGACCTGGAGTTCTTTGATGATCAAGTTTGCCCCTGGGTTTGGGCGAGATTGAGGGGTATTCGGTCCTTTGTCGACTTAGCAGAGGAAATAATCAGACATCGAGTTTGCAGTTTTTTGAGGCATCTTTGGGGTAAGAGTATGTTTTGAAACAAAGTTTCATGTGTGGTTGTGCACCACCTGCCTGTTGATGGCTTCTGGTTCTTGATTGATACGTATGTGCTGATTCCTGTCTCAAAGGTGTGCGCTCAGGGGTTGTAGACATACGTTATTTAAAGTTGGGGAGAGCATGGATCCTTGTGGGACTCCACGAGATACTGTTCGATCCAGCCTATAGATCCCAATATTCCGTATTTGTTTTCGGTGCATCAGGAAGGACAATAATCAGTTCTGGACTGAGCTACGGAAGCTCATTCTTGGTTCCAGTGCATTGATCAGTCTCTGATGGTCAGGGAAGTCGAGTGAAGCTGAAATATCCAGGAAGATAAGGCATGGCTGTCCTCCTCCCAGGACTTGGCCGATGTCTTCAAGATTATTCAGAGTTGCCGTTTCTGTGCCGTAGTCTTCTCGTCGAAGTCCCGATTGCTGGTCTGACCATTGGCAGTTTCCGTTTATGTGTGCTATGAATCGGTGAGAAACGACTTCACAGTAATCTTAACTAGCCATAGTAAATTTTTTGATTTTTTTTCTAGTTGGTTCTAGGCCCAAGTTACATTTTTTAGATTGGCTGAGATTTGTCCTGTTTTCAAACTGGTCGAAAACAATCCTTGTTTGCAAGGCGTTGCTATTATGCTCAACTGGATAGGTGAAAGTTCACTTTGATAAACTTTGTTGGGATAAAATCTTTCTAATAGTATGCTAGTTTGAATTGTGCCACATTTTTTTGAGGCGTTCTTCTGCAGTAGCTGGATAAAAGTTTTCTAAACTCTTCTGTGCCTTTGAGAAGTGACTCAATGTGGGTGATTGTCTTGGTATTATCTTGTTTCTGATAGTAGCAACTTTTTTCCTTAAAAGAAATGAAAAAATATGCTGCATTTGTGATGGGAGGGTGTAGTAGTTTCTTTCAAGGATGACGTGGTAATCTAATGGTTAAATTTAAGCAGCGATCTGGATGGGTTTGAGAATGTTGCCAACTGCACTTCTTTAGAGTGTGCACCCTAAATTTCAAAACCAAAATGTCGATGGGACACTAAATTGAGGACAAATGTCGAAAATAAAATATCAACATTTAGGTCAGTCTAGATGTTCTCTACCTCACTCCACGTATATGTACCGTGGCGGTCTATATATTGTCACAATACATAGTTGTGGAGTTAGAAATAGTAAATTTATACCTCCCTAATATATTTTGATAAATCGCACACATGTAAATGGTGTTACTGAAATGGCTACTTTGCAAGACACTCACAGATTGTGGATTTCTGGATGGGAATCAATTTAAAGTCAGTATTTCAGGATGATGATGGAAAGCCTCTGCTTGCTGTCAGGAGGACTCTGTTTTCTGGCATTATATTATTGCCTTGAGGAAGATTCTTGTCCTGTAACCACAGAATTTCATATTATCATCCATAATCCTTTAGAATTCCATCTCCCCATTGGGGAAAGTTGCCCTTGACTGGGCTGTGGGGCATTTTTAAGTGGTTCACTACATATTTGTGTGACTCTATGCATAGGCAGCCACAAGGGGGAGAGGGGGAGTTTGCCCCCCCACCCCGGATCCTGTATTTTTCACTTGTACCCCCACCCCGGATCCTGTATTTTTCACTTGCCCTTAAAAAAAAAATCAAGATCATGTTGCCGCTATAATACTGCTAGCAAGATCTTGAATTAAAAAAAATGATGTCCCCCCTTGATAAAATTTCTGCGGATGCACATGGCTCTGGGAGAAATATTTAAAGTTTAGAAGGCAGTATGTCACAGTGCATGATGGGAAATTGACCTTGCTGTGGTATTAACCGCTTTCTTTCTCCGTTTCACCACTCCAGGTCACGAAGATGGTGAAGACCGTGACTACGCGGACAGTGCGGCAGGTTCCGCTGGGGCCGGACGGGCTCCCTCTGTTAGAGACCACCTCCTCCTCGCCGCTCGGCAGCTACACAGACTCTATTGACCGGCGCTATATGAAGAACGGGGAGCGCTTTGCCAACCCTCAAGCCACGTCCACACTCACCCGCTCATACAATAACAGCTACGGTGACACTTACCCCGATGGCCCCGACGTGCAATACCGCCCTTTCATGGGCTCAGACGCTGGTTATGGAGACCTGACAGAGAACTATGGGAGCCTGTCCCGCGGAGTGAACTATCGCCCTAGGTATGCCTACACACCAGGGAGCACCTAC
This sequence comes from Lissotriton helveticus, assembly GCF_964261635.1. Classification (NCBI taxonomy): domain Eukaryota; kingdom Metazoa; phylum Chordata; class Amphibia; order Caudata; family Salamandridae; genus Lissotriton; species Lissotriton helveticus. The sequence continues at coordinate 1,149,028,722 of NC_136072.1, forward strand.
CGGCCTGAGGACGGTAGCTTCACATTGCCAAACCGGCGGGACAACTACATGCCCATTGCTCAGCCCCAAGTGCCAATTGGCAGCAACATGGATTTGAACCGGTCGCAGCCGGAACGTTTCCAGCCGGAGCCATACGGGCTCGAGGATGATAACCGCAGTCTTGGCCCCGATGATGAGGGCTACGAACTAGATCCGGACTACTCCACGGTGAACCGGCGTGCACTTCCGGGGCTACTACTCGCTGAACGGGGAAGGCCACACAAGATAAGGTAAAGTGTGCAGCCACCTTGGTGCTACCTTGTAGCAAAGGCCAATGCTGGTGAATGTGGTTGGATTTCAGGGGTGCCTGAGGAGGGGGTAAAAGGGGTAAACAGTCAACGAATATTAAGGAAAGAATTAGTCATACTTTACTCCTGGTGATGAGAATGTCTTATTGGGTGATCCGGATAGAGGTTCCAAACAGATCAATTACGTGCAGATGTGATTTATATTCCTTGAATTGTTTCTTCACTTGGTGGAGGAATGTGACATTTGCCTTTGAGACATGTGTTTTTTAATACTGTTACAGCGCAGCTGTCTGGTTTGCTAAAGACATCTTGGGGACATTCAGAAAGTTGACTTAGGAATGCATTCTGCTGTTGCTTACCACTGGCTTTGTGGTTTGTTTGTGACTCACATTTTCTGTCTTTCTATTTGCTGGGTTTATTTGCTTTAGGCTGTCCAGCTTGAGCTTTATCCCGGCCATTGCCTAAACCTTGTTTACTGTATTCTTCCACAAACTCGCTTTCTGCAAACGGGTCTTTAAATCTTGTTCTTACCATGTCACGTTCGCTGGGGATTCAAAGAGAGGTAAAAATGACAGGCTCCTTCATCCAAGGTCACTTGGTGTTTGCCTTGCTTTTACTGACTTCAAAGTGAGAGCGTTTATGAGAAAGAGAAATGCGGATCAATCTCCCAATGGAGTCCTGGTGACCCTCTTATGCTCCTGTTTACGAGGCTATAGCATAACCCTAAATAACACATCATGTAACATGTGGATGACTGATTTTTATTTTAGGTAGATGGGGAAGTGGGTTGCTGCTCTTAACAGAGAGAGCCTTTTGTTACTTGCAGTTCCTAAATTGTAATCCTTCTAATATAGCACAGTGAGCTATGAAGGGTGTGTGACTCATACACTTTGTAACCCTCACTGTTTTATGCAACAAACATCTGGTAAATTAATTTACATACTTACAGGATTTATTGCCAATTAATAATATGTATGCTATGTAAAGCGCTCTGACGCCCTGCACCTCGATGAGTAGCGCTATAAAAGAAATAAAATGGTGGTATTTAGGTTATTTGTGCAAATACTCAGACATACAGCACATTTGATATTCATACCGTGCATGCATTTCTCTTATACAGGGATTGAACACAATCAAAAGCATTCCTCTTGAGCACCTGTAAATGATAAGCTGTGAGCCTTTCTTTCCCCTCCTTTCCATTTGCATCTAAGTGTGAGCCTCCAGACCGCGCCCAGTAAGGATCTGATTCGAACAAAAGGAGGCCGGATGGCCCTTAACTTCAGCCTTTATCTTTGGCCCGGCTGGAACTCCCCACCGCCAGCCTGCATGTTGCTGCTTATAACGAAAGCAGACAACAGTTCAAGCACTTCTAAACGTGTTCAGGTGTCTGAAAATAACACTGGGACAAGTTCAGCGTAGGCAAAGTTGTTCCTCACAAACAACATGACTGCTCTTCTAAGCACCGCAACTGTTATTTGAACACACATTTCCAGGAGCTCACTTTGTTTTCAAACAGCATTTGCAGGGACACCAGGAAAATAAGAACTCTCTGTAACTTTAAACCTACGCTAAAACCTTTTAACCCGTTGCGTGCTCGTGACGGACCTGTTCCGTCACGAGCATCGGGTGGGCTGTGCTGGTGACGGAATGGTAATGTCACGGCCCGCTCGCCGCACCTGCGCGGCGCGAATTCCGTGCCTGCGCTGAGCTTTCTGATGAGCGGGCGGGGCCGTGACGGAACCATTCCGTCACAAGCACAGCTCACCCGAGGGCCGTGACGGAGCGGGTCCGTCATGAGTACTGGAGCGCCGCGCGGCCCCGCCTCCCCCTTAGCGCTGCGGCGGAATAACCGCCGCAGCTAAGGGGTTAAACAGACCAAAATAACAGTTTCTTTATTTGCAATAGGGAATTCCACATTATATCTACACCAGAACATACATTTTGACCCTAGCTCCATGTTAAAATACAGAGCATTCTCTTTTATGGCTATTGTTTACGATCACCATAACTTATCACCCTGCTTCGGGGCACACCCACACAACAACACACACCTCTTTATTGGTCATTCTGAAGTACACTTACCAGACTGGACATTACATTGGCACCATGCCCAACACTAATGCAGTGAACATAAACCACAACTTCGTTTCACCCATCTAGATAGTCCTCTTCCGTCTGTATACTCACCTCACCCCTCCCCACTCCCCCGTGCTTTTACAAAGTCCCTACTTCCATGCAGACAACAAGACTACTGACTCCAGGATGGTGATCTCACTCCTTTGTGCTTTTAAGCACAAATGCACATGTTGTAACATTTACCTTCCTGCTACTTGTAAACAAACGCCGCAATCTTAGAGCCACTCTGAGAATCCCTCTCTCACCCACCCACTCCCCTAAGCCCCTCCCCCTCTGCCTTTCTAACTTCAAAGCATTCTTTAACACTTTTCTGGGCACTTATGCTATACAACTTTACCATGTGTTTAGGTCTCGCCTAGGCAGCGCATGCGCTGTCTCGTTGAGACATGCAGTATATGCTTTAGTGAGGGAGTCCCCGCCTCCGTTTTCCTATTTGTTATTGAGTCTGTCTTTCAAAATGTACTACTTGCTGTTGGGTAAGCGTGTTTTATGTCCCTCCTTTTTCCCTGTTGGGCACACCCATGGCTATTGGCCCCTTTACTGGTAGTACTGCATTTTTTGGGGTCAGTTGTTTTTCTGGGATCTCTTCTTTTAAATGTGCCTTGCTGTTTTTTTTTTTTTTTACTCTGAGGCAAGCTCGTTTCAGTTTTGCGCGAGGCAATTTCTTCCCGTCCCCCCCTCCCCATTTTGCCGTCAAATGCTTGTATTCTTTCTTGTTGGTGTTACTCTATTGGAGAGTGTTCAACTTCAGTGCTCGTATTCTTTTCTGGTTTTTGTAGGACACCGAGGCTCCAACCTGGCTCCCAAGCTCCAAAGACGGCAGTTTAGCCATACGGAAACATCCTCACCCTTTTTGCAGCAACAGAAACAGCCCCTTCCAGGACCCAACACAAAATTAGCAGCAAGGAAGCGTGTAATTGGGCGAGTTATGTTTGCGCGGGGGGCCAGGAGCCGGGGGAGGGAGGCAGCCGCAGGCAGCCCAGAGCAGGGTCAGCGCCTCAGAGCATGGGAGCTCTGCCCGGGGGCACTCAGAGCAGGCAGGATGCGAGGCTGAGCGGCAAGGGGGATCCGCGCACACCACCACTTCCGAGCTGCCAACTTGGCCGAAGATACATTTTGAGCCTTAACTCTCCTACGTTTCCCTGAGGGAGTCCCCGCCTCCGTTTTCCTATTAGTTATTGAGTCTGTCTTTCAAAATGTACTACTTGCTCTTGGGTAAGCGTGTTTTATGCCCCTCCTTTTTCCCTGTTGGGCACACCCATGGCTATTGGCCCCTTTACTGGTAGTACTGCATTTTTTTGGGGTCAGTTGTTTTTCAGGGATCTCTTCTTTTAAATGTGCCTTGCTTTATTTTTTTTTACTCTGAGGCAAGCTCGTTTCAGTTTTGCGTTTTGCGCGAGGCAATTTCTTCCCGTCCCCCCCTCCCCATTTTGCCGTCAAATGCTTGTATTCTTTCCTGTTGGTGTTACTCTATTGGAGAGTGTTCAACTTCGGTGCTCGTATTCTTTTCTGTTTTTTGTAGGACACCGAGGCTCCAACCTGGTTCCCAAGCTCCAAAGACGGCAGTTTAGCCATACAGAAACATCCTCACCCTTTTTGCAGCAACAGAAACAGCCCCTGCCAGGACCCAACACGAAATTAGCAGCAAGGAAGCGTGTAATTGGGCGAGTTATGTGTGCGCGGGGGGCCAAGAGCCGGGGGAGGGAGGCAGCCGCAGGCAGCCGAGGCCAGAGCTGGGTCAGCGCCTCGGAGCATGGGAGCTCTGCCCAGGGGGCACTCAGAGCAGGCAGGATGCGAGGCTGAGCGGCAAGGGGGATCCGCGCACACCACCACTTCCGAGCAACCACCCCGGCTGCCAGCTTGGCCGAAGGTACATTTTGAGCCTTCATTCTCCTACGTTTCCCTGGGATACCTGGTGGCCCGTACTGGCTAAATACTTTTTTTCAACTCACACCGTGCACACCCAGCAGTTTCCAGGCTCTTGCGGTGCCTGTTGTATGAGTGTCTCGCTTTAACTACTTGTTTTCAATTTTTTAGAAACACCTGGAGAAGGTCAATGCAGGGTTGGACAAAAATATTTTTGCACCAGGCGCCTACATCGTTTAAGGCGGCCCTGGCAGTATATTCAGGTTAGACAATATCTTTTTTATGTGGCACTTCACGCTGTTTCTAAGTGCTGCCCAGCAGACATGTAAGCACTGTAGCCGATGGGTGAGCATCAAGGTGAAGGATCACCATCAGGATGGATACGTGATATCTTTTTTACAAGTCCAACCATTCCGTGGTCTAATAAATATACAGGACATATTTCTATATAAAAATATCCATAAATATTTTTTGTAAGACAATAAATGCATAAATGCTTTTTCTGAATACAATGTATTTCCTTGTTTTCCACATCATTTAGACCATATGTAAACTTATTTCAGTGCCTAACAATAAAGTGCTGCCAATAGTGCAAAATTAGTGCATATGTGCAAATACTGCATACAAAATATTTCATTTACAAGAGTTATCCATTTTGTGACATAATATAATTTCCTTTGACCAGAAAAACTCTTGAAAAAAGTGCAAGTGCAGAGGTCACATAATTGTTATAGGTTAGACTTTAGAAGTAATTGATTCCCATGATTGTAAAAATTTATAAATATGTATAATTATAAATATTAATAAATACATAAATAAAACATCCATAATACAATTCAATTACTTTAAACCTCTAAAAAGAATGTGTGCATTTATCGACCTCACTTTTCTCCATGTTTGTTTTAAGATGGTTCTGGCTAAAACATATTCTATTGATTCATTTCCGATACAGCTCATATGATTCTCCCAAAACCAATGAGGACTATATAATGTCTTCTCTTGGTAATTTATTTTTTTACACAAATAGAAATGTAAGAGGATATTATGTATACGGGTCACCTTCCTCCTAATTTATTCATTACTGTTAGTGGTGGAGGAAATCATTATATTAAAATAAGTTATAAATAGGTATACAAATCCTCACTCATATTGAGGCCTCCTGGCTGCTTGGTATCGAGTTCCAGGATGTAACGTGTTTCTAGCTTCCTCAATTTTAACTCCCGATCCCCACCTTTTCTATGAGGTGGAACATCATCTATGATCAAGGATTTTAAATGATTCAAGTCACTGTTGTGTTCTTCAAGGAAATGCCTGGCTTACTGGGTAGCTCGGATCTTTGTTTTTAATGGCCCTTATGTGTTGTAATATTCTTTTGTGAGCAGCTAATTTTGTGCTGCCCACATAATGTAACTACATCCGTCCGGCATGTCAAATGTTGTTGATTTGTACTTTGTCACAAAAGGCAGTAAGATAAGTGGTTCTGATAGAACCATTTTTTTGTTTGTTTTTGTTTTGCAGAGTTTTATATAGCGCGAACTAGACCCGAATCGGGTAGCAGAGCGCTTTACATATCAGATCATATCGGTTTTTGGCGTCGCTCCCGAGACTCGAACCCATATTGGCAGGCCTTGCAATTGGCATATTTAAAAAAGCCTTTCCTTGCTGTGAGCCAACTGCTTTGATCCTGGATTTCTGGACTCCCTTTTACTAAATCACTGGCCATTGAATCTGTTTTCCTGAATGTTATGGCCAGGTGTTTCGGGAGCAGTCCTCCAATTACGGGGTCTTCCAGGACAATGGGCCAATTTCGTCTTACGATGGCCCGCAGTTGCTGTTCCTGCCTAGAGTATGTTGTGATAAGCCTAGTTGGTTCATTAAATGTGTCCTCCTTATCATAAATGCCTTTTTTGCCTTTAGGATTGTATTGCAACAATTCCTCCCTGGCCTTACTTCTTGATTTTGTTACGGCGGCGTCTAGGACTCTGGTTTTGTAGCCTCTTTGCAAAAATCGATTCTTGCTTTCCATCTGTTTGAGTTTTAAATCATTCTCTTCGCTGCATATTCTACGAAGTTGTAGCATTTCCCCATAGGGTATGCTATTGATCAAATGGGAAGGATGTGCGCTCGATGCGTGTAGCAGAGTATTACCAACAGTACTTTTGCGATAAAGGTATGTTATCATATCATTCATCACTCTTATCTGTACATCAGGAAGGTTATACTTTCATCACTGATGTTATAAGTAAAATTCCAAATGATACCATTGACGTTCATTGATGATATAAATTCCCTTGCTTCTTGTTCCCTGCCCTGCCACACAATGAACAAATCATCAATAAATCGTAACCATGTGATGACATTTCTTCTGTAGATATGCTCAAATCTACTTCTGAAGACCACTCTTCCCACCAGCCCATGAATAAACAGGTATAACAGGGGGAAAAGCTGGCCCCCATTGCAACTCCCTGCATCTGCTGGAGCATTTGATTTTTAAATAAAAACAAATAGTTTTCCAGACAAAAGGTTAGCATATCCATTAACATCTTGTTCTGTTTGACAAATTTCAGTGCTCTGGTGGACAAAAAATACTCCACCGCCTTCAAACCATCTTGGTTTCTAATACAGGTATACAATAAGGTGACATCTAGAGAAATGAAAAGAAAACCCTTTTGCCAATGAATATCTTTGATTTTCCGAATAAAATCACTTGTATCTTGTACATAGGACTTAATAATAATAATCAATGTACCTTGATATGTTTTCAAGTGACCCATCACAAGCAGATAGGAGAATCATATGAGCTGTATCAGAAATGAATCGATAGAATATGTTTTAGCCGGAACCATCTTAAAACCAACATGGAGAAAAGTGAGGTCGTTAAATGCACACATTTTTTTAGAGGTTATAGGTAATTGAATTATATTATGGATGTTTATTTATGTATTTATTAATATTTATATATATATATATTCATATTTATAAATTTTTACAATCATGGGAATCAATTACTAAAATCTAATCTGTAACCATTATGCAACCTTTCCACTTGCACACTTTTACTTTTTTCAAGAGTTTTTCTGATCAAAGGAAATGATATTACGTCACAAAATGGATAACTTGTAAATGAAATATTTTGTATGCAGTTTTTGCACATATGCACTAATTTTGCACTATTGGCAGCACTTCATTGTCAGGCACTGAAATAAGTTTACATATGGTCTAGATGATGTGGAAAACAAGGAAATACATTGTATTCAGAAAAAGCATATATTGTCTTACAAAAAATATTTATGGTTATTTTATACAGAAATATTTACCGTATATTTATTAGGCCACGGAATGGTTGGACTTGTAAAAAAGATATGAACAAACTCTCATTTAAGCAAACATTGACGAAAGTTATTGAAACAATGAAATGAAAGTATGTTTCCCATGACCATTGCTATGACCATTGTGCACTGTCACTTTAAATAGGTTTCCCACAAGTTGTAGCGCTGTCATGTGATCAAGGCAGGGATCTGCCGAAACGCGTCATGTCGGAAGAATTTTGGTGTGAATAATAAAAATTTGCACATTATCCGGGTCTGCCCTCGTTTATTTTCCTATGAAGGACTGTAACAAACGAGCAACTTATATATGTGGCCAGAAATGCATCCGCCATCTCTCTTCAATAAACGGCCTCCAACTGTTCCCCTTGGGTCTCTGCTCTTCTTTTCGGGGAGGAGCTCTTGTGGCATTAAATTGTGCGGAGCCAGAAACGCACTTTAGAGATCCCTGCTTCGCTTTGGGCAAAGACCTCTCTGGCTTGGACGGCGCAAGCTTTCCCCAGTTTTCCTCAAAGTTATTTGATTGGTCTGCGCCCGCCTTGGAGCTGTGGAGAATAGTCGGCGGTAGCGAGGTTATCCAAACCCCGCGCTGGGCTGCCTGTACTGACAGTGTAACCCCCGCCTCATGGACCCCGCAGCATCTGAGGCTGAGGCAGTACAGGGGAGCTGAGGAGATCGTGACATTGAACTGCAAAGCCGGAAAATTTGAAACATCGCATTTTGTTTTATTTTTTCGTTTTGGGTACACCTACGCTGACGATTCTGCAATATGCACAGTGGATTGTGCTACCATTTCTCCCCCCAAGCAACACCATCCCGAGGTCCCACCACACGGGATCCTGGGACTTGTAGTCTTCCCTCACACATGGGACGCTACACAGGTGCGTTGAAACTACAGAGGGCGGTGCGGACTCACAACAGCGGGTCCTTAAGCGGCAGAACTTACCAGCGAAGTGCATCTCATCTGTGGAGGCTTTGGGCGCTGACGACGGCAAACATCGGCCAGAAATGCATCCGCCATCTCTCTTCAATAAACGGCCTCCAACTGTTCCCCTTGGGTCTCTGCTCTTCTTTTCGGGGAGGAGCTCTTGTGATATATATATATATATATATCCCAACGTGTTTCTGCTTCCTTGTGCCTTCATCACGGGTGAAGGCCTCTGCTTTTTCGATTACAGGAGTGTTCATGTTCTTAAAGAGAAAGCAATGAGATTTTTCTCTCTAATCTAATATCAAAAACTCTGCTGTAATTTAGTAAAATACAGGACAGCAATGTTTTTGATATTGGAATCGAGAGAAAAATCACATTGCTTTATCTTTAAGAACATGCGCACTCCTGGTGTTTTTTTCATGTCCTTATGTACCTTTGGAATAAAATTAGTTGAAGGTGTTGTGGGATTTTCCTTCTTCAAATATTCATATTCCTCCAGGCTTAGATATATCACACACCTTTTCCTGAAGTATTTTTTTATTTCAATATAAATTATTTACTAACCCAAAACTGCCCAGCTTGTCCTTTCACAGCCTTAGCCTGCCTTTACATGCTGATTAGCACCAAATTCTGGTTAAAGCGAGTGCTACAAAATGCACCACCCAAAAATAAATGTACAAACTAAAACACAAAAAAAGGCAATGCTTATTCGTGCAGCAAATGCAGTTGCAGCATGTGTAGATTACTGTATACTAAATGTTCCATAAAACAAATGAGGACTAAAGAGAGTAGGACTCGCATGTCATCCATACTGGTAGGCGCTGTATTTAAATGTTTGGTTTTGAGAAGCAGCGACTCAGGATTTGAAACGTTGTAGAGTTAAGAGTTGGGTTCAATAATGCACGTGTATTTCAAAACAAAGAAAATTGCATAATGAAGCATTGCTTAACCGCGTGCGCGCTGCGGCGATTTTCGCGCTACGTGGCTTTTTTCAAAAAGCCGCGTTATATGACGAGCTGAGCTCGTCATCAGCGTGCGAGCGGCGCAACTGATGACGAGCTAAACTCGTCATCAGCACCGAAGGGGTTAAAACAATATATATATGTTCCTTTGCAGTTTGCATGCAGCCTTAGTTCCTGAGTCCTAGGGTATACAAGTGTATAGACTATTCACATTCAGACACATCAGTGTGTAAGTCTCCTCCTTGGTAATATCATTAATCAATCTTAAAAAAACACCTGTGTCCCTGATATATGAGGAGACATTGTCTCTCCCTGGAGGGTTGATTTGATTTTTATGTAGCTTAGACAAGAGATACAATGCAGGTATTTTGAGAAAATTACAGTTAAGAAATTGATTTTCCTCCCATTCTATTAAATTCCCTATGACACACTGGGAGAGGCTTCCTACAGTGATGTCACACTGGGAGATGCTTTTATTGCAGTGATGTCACCGTGGGAATATCTTTACTGCTGGGACATGACGCAGGAAGGTGTCCTTGTTGCTGTGACATCACTGTCCTCACTGTAAGGACATTTTACTTAAAATAAAACACAAAATACCCCCAAGGAAAACAAAATGATCTGAAACTACCTATAGAAAGAGCCAATAAAATTACGTGATTCTGTGGCCACAGCGTTTTCTGCATAGTTTAGCCGCGTGTGTCATATAACCCCTCATCTACACATAATCTGTAGCGTCATGTGGCCCATAGGGACATTGTCCTCTTCACTAAGTTAGCATGAGCACGTTGCAGCTTGCCCGCTGCTTTGCGCACGTTACGACACGTCTTTATTTTTTGCAATCATTTTTGTGGCTGCTTTCACATGAGAACTCAACTCACTCTCTGCATGTTCCTGGGATTTTGACTGAACATTATGTGCAAGGTCGAACAACAATGCCCCTTGCTATTTTGTTCCGGCAAGGCCTTAGCCCCTAGACAAAACATACTGATGCAGCTGTTGTTTGGACAATGTACTTTGGGAGGGGGAAAGGTGAGGTGAGGGTGGAGGGGGCTGGGTGGAGGGGTGGGCTTGGGGTGGCTGCATTGGGAGTACAGACGGCTGAGTGAGCATGCCTCCTAGTAGGAAAGCAGGCACACTTCACTCACAGTAGTGGCACTTACTGTAATGGTCCTTGCTGTGCTGCACTTCCTGAACGGGCACTTCCTCCTCTGGCACTTTCTATGCCAGGTCATGCACACTGTCGTCCCTGTTCAGCCTCTAGCCATGTTAGGTCAGTTTACTAATCCATGTGCTGACCAAAGGCCTGCAGGTCACATTTTGAAATCTCACTTGATAGACTCACTCTTTCATCCTTCGGAGGTCGATAAAATGAGTACCATTTGTATCGCAATAGGAACCATTATTCAGTTGAGTGGTGAATACATAGCTTGTGTGTCACAAAAAATAGACCCTATTTAGGCTGGTGCTGGCCAAGGCCTTTCGATTTGTCTTAAATTATATGCATAATGTACGTAATTACAGGCACTTAAGCCACCCCTCTTCATCCATCCTCCTGTGGTTTGTGATTGACATTTATCTTCTGTCCACTACGCAATACCAAATGTGGCAATGGTTCCACCCACTTCAGTCATTGGCTAACTTCACTGTCAGTAACGACATTCTTACATTTGGAAGGCATCCATACAAAAGTAGTCCTCTACAGTGGGACTGTTATTGCAATATGTGCTTTTTGGGCCAAAAATATTTTTGTTTTCGCCAAAGTTCGTTTTTTTTCTGCTGGTGAGGGCCCTGCAGTTCTCGATTTAATAAAGTTTTACAAAAAACATTTGAAATCAAAACAAGCATTGCCAAATTCAAAAGGATGGAAGCTAATGCTAGACTTCTAAGCTTTGCCATTGCTTTAAAAATGAAATGAAATTAAATGAAATGAAATAGACGTATTTGTAAAGCGCACTGATACTACTAAGTGTCCTGGCGCTGTACTCATACCGCTAGGGAACCCTTCCTGGCTTTTCCCCATGAAATGTCCACTCCTGGGCATCCCCAGGGTGCAACCAGGCATCCCCAGCGCTGTAGGGGGCCGTTGTGGAGACTAAGCAAGCTATTGCCCAGAGTTGCAGCGTGGGACCCATGATTAGAGTAGGCGCCGAGGCGAGAAATCAGGTCCGGGGGAATTATGAGCCCAAGACCCGCCGAGGCGGGAATTGAACCCTGGTCCCGGGCCAGACCTCTGCATCAGGGTCTGCCGCTCTAACCATTGAGTCACACTTCTCCACACTAAATTGTTACACTGTTTGTGGTACATATTCTGTTACCATTGAGGTTTTTATGACCCATCAGTTGTCTGCCCACAATCCTTTACCATATCTATTACCGGGACAGTAATATGCTGTTATTCCAGGTTTCATGGCCCATGTATTATTGAGGGAGATGTGGCTGCCCGTATTACTGCCTTTAGAACCTGGGGACGCAGGTTCAGATCCCGGCATCATCACTTGGTTTAACATAGTGTGATACAGGGCAAATCACTCAATCTCCTGGCGCCTAAAACGCGAAATACAATGTGTGAAATGCATTTATGTAATCCCTGCAAATGTGCACGAAGTTGTAGCTACCCACTACCCCACCCTATTTTTCAATGTACAGCGCTCTTTTGCTTCCTGGCTAAGTTTGCTCTCTATTAATATTACATACATACATATATTGTGCCAGTAAACAGTACCCTCCAATCTCAGATGATGCTTTCACATCTTCCCAACACCTTTCTTATGCATGCATTTGTGCCCCTCACCCTTCTACCCCTTCCTAACAGCGCCTTAGATTTAGCATTTGTGGGTGGCGCTATGCCACTCAAGGCACCCTTTGTACCAGTGAATTGATCAGTTAGCGTGTCTCTAATCGTGCACTTGCTTGCATTCGTACACCTTGAGATGGTGAGCCCTATGCAGCATACTCTACAACCAGCAGTGGTCCTAGAGCAGGGTTTGTGGCCACTGAGATGTAGCGACTACATCTGGTGATCCAGTAGTGAGGTCCCCATTAGAAGGCTCAGTAGACTCACCACGGGATGCATTTTAGTGTTCAATGTCGGACTCATCGACTGATGTTTCATTGACCGATGAAGAGCTCTGAACCAGGCGCCCTGAGGCCAGCCCCTGTGCTTGGCTTGGGGCCAGGAGTCTGCAGCCTGCATCCCATTGGAATCTGCAGCCGGCGTGGAGGCCAGCGGGACAGATGATTGGCCAGTCATGTTGCTATAGCAACCAGTGGTCCCTATTGGCCCACCAGCTTCATCTTTGGAGAAGTCCAAGGGAGGCGAGGACACACTCGTAGGCGTCCTGCTACTTCTTTCCAGAGGTGACGGCTGGAGAGGACATCTCCAGGGGATGCCGGTGATCTGGCCTGGTCACTCCTCCATCATGGCTTCAGAGCCGTAGGGGGGCTGAGGGGTCTGGGAATCCTGCTCCTAGAGGAGACAGACCGTTCAGCTTCCAGGGCTCAAGGCTCTGGGACGATAAGACAGATTTGTGAGGGGTGTCTGGAAACTGTTGGCTGGGGTCTGACACAAACTGTGTGTTGGGTTTCACAGACACTTTGCTATCCCTGGAGCCTCCTTCTGCATCTGGGCTTTTGGAGGAGGCGAGGCTGAACAACTAAGCAATCACGGCCAGGCCAGGCACAGAGCAGTCAGGGAGGCACTAGGCTATGCTATGGCATACTAAGGGGTTTGTAAAGCTCATGGCGACCCAGAAGCATCTCAAAGCTCGGCGAGATTACACCACAGAGGACAAAGAAACGCCAGGAGGATCCAATTTGAGAAAAGCCAGGTTTTAAGAACTTTTTGAAAGTGCAACTCATTGTCTATAGCTCGGATCGCCAAGGGAAGAGAATTCTAGAGCTTGGCCACAAGCCTCCTCTTCTATGAAGGCACCCTGAAAAGCACAGCTGGAGGGGGGTCGGGCACTGTGAAAAGCACAGCTGGAGAGGGATTGGGCACTGTGAAAAGCACAGCTGGGGATGGATCAGGCACTGTGAACAGCACAGCTGGAGGGGGTCGGGCACTGTGAAAAGCACAGCTGGAGAGGGGTTAGGCACTGTGAAAGGCGCAGCTGGAGGGGGTTGGGCACTGTGAAAAGCACAGCTGGAGAGGGAGCGGGCACTGTGAAAAGCACAGCTGGAGAGGGATCGGGCACTGTGAAAAGCACAGCTGGGGAGGGATCGGGCACTGTGAAAAGCACGGCTGGAGAGGGATCGGACACTGTGAAAAGCACAGCTGGGGAGGGATCGGGCACTGTGAAAAGCACAGCTGGAGACGGATCGGGCACTGTGAAAGGCACAGTTGGGGAGGGATCAGGCACTGTGAAAGGCACAGCTGGGGAGGGATCAGGCACTGTGAAAAGCACAGCTGGAGAGGGATCGGGCACTGTAAAAAGCACAGCTGGGGAGGGATCGGGCACTGTGAAAAACACAGCTGGAGAGGGATCGGGCAATGTGAAAAGCACAGCTGAAGAGGGATCGGGCACTGTGAAAAGCACAGCTGGAGAGGGATCGGGCACTGTGAAAAGCACAGCTGGAGAGGGATCGGACACTGTGAAAAGCACAGCTGGGGAGGGATCGGGCACTGTGAAAAGCACAGCTGGAGGGGGGTTGGGCACTGTGAAAAGCACAGCTGGAGAGGGATCGGGCACTGTGAAAAGCAAAGCTGGAGAGGGATCGGGCACTGTGAAAAGCACAGCTGGAGAGGGATCGGGCACTGTGAAAAGCACAGCTGGGGAGGGATCGGGCACTGTGAAAAACACAGCTGGAGAGGGATCGGGCAATGTGAAAAGCACAGCTGAAGAGGGATCGGGCACTGTGAAAAGCACAGCTGGAGAGGGATCGGGCACTGTGAAAAGCACAGCTGGAGAGGGATCGGCACTGTGAAAAGCGCAGCTGGAGGGGGTTGGGCACTGTGAAAAGCACAGCTGGAGAGGGAGCGGGCACTGTGAAAAGCACAGCTGGAGGGGGATCAGGCACTGTGAAAAGCACAGCTGGAGAGGGATCGGCCACTGTGAAAGGCACAGCTGGAGAGGGATCGGCCACTGTTAAAAGCAGAGCTGGAGAGGGATCGGGCACTGTGAAAGGCACAGCTGGATAGGGATCGGGCACTGTTAAAAGCACAGCTGGAGAGGGATCGGGCACTGTTAAAAGCACAGCTGGAGAGGGATCGGCACTGAAAAGCACAGCTGGAGGGGGGTCGGGCATTGTGAAAAGCACAGCTGGAGGGGGGTCGGGCACTGTGAAAAGCACAGCTGGAGAGGGATCGGGCACTGTGAAAGGCAAAGCTGGAAAGGGATCGGGCACTGTTATAAGCACAGCTGGAGAGGGATCGGGCACTGTGAAAGGCACAGCTGGAGAGGGATCGGGCACTGTGAAAGGCACAGCTGGAGAGGGATCGGGCACTGTTAAAAGCACAGCTGGAGAGGGATCGGGCACTGTGAAAGGCACAGCTGGAGAGGGATCGGGCACTGTGAAAAGCACAGCTGGAGACGGATCGGGCACTGAAAAGCACAGCTGGAGGTCGGTGGTGCACTGTGAAAAGCACAGCTGGAGAGGGATCAAGCGCTGTGAAAAGCACAGCTGGGGAGGGATCGAGCGCTGTGAAAAGCACAGCTGGAGAGGGATCGGGCACTGTGAAAAACACAGCTGGAGATGGATCGGGCACCATGAAAAGCACAGCTGGAGAGGTATCAGGCACTGTTGAGCCACAGACCGGAGCGCAGCAGGAGAATGAATATGGCACAATCTCAAGATGTGTTCATGGGGATGCACTTGTGAAACAGGTGGAAATGCCCCCAAGGAGGGATAAGTTCAGAGGAAATCCCAGTGAGGCCTTCTCCAGGATGGGATTGAGGGGTGTGCACACAGTTTATGGTGAATAGGTGGAGCCTTGTGCATAACATGCAAACTGTTTGTGTTTCTATCACTTGTGGGCCGTAAATCTCCACTTTTCACGTGTGAGGTCTCAGTTCTGTTACTTATGTCTGCCCTTGCCACTTGTCTTAAGGCCTGGTTTGTGGGAGATACTGGTGCCGTACAAACCACTGTCCATCTTTCAAAGTGTGGAAAAGGCCACTTTATTGAAACAGGTGCACATTAACAGCTTATTCTTGGACAAACAGCTTAAAAAAACTACCACCTCCCTAAGCAACCAATGAACTAACCAAGGACCTACCCCACCCCTACTTCCCACCCACAATACCCCACCCCGCAAGTAACTCATTGCTATTGAAGCGCTTTGCAATATTTTCACACTTTACCTTTTCACTACAGCCTGTGGGTGAGTATAAAATTCCAAGCAACTAAACTTCTTAACCTTTAACTTCCTGCCTACCCTCCCTTTCCCTGTGTTTCACCAAATGGCAAAACCACTTCAACCTCTGTAACATTCTGGAAAACCTTCCAGACCACTGCCACCCAGATAAAGGTTGTTACTGGCTTTTTCTGTCCCACCCCCATGCAACTGGCCTTCCCAGGGGGACCCCACTTATCTACGGATGTTCAGGAACCACGCCGCCACTACCACCGTCAACTCTAACATGTATAAATCCCTAACCACGACAAATGAACACCATTGCCTCAAAAAACTCCACATGATCATACTGAATGTCCGAGTCGAAAATGTGGCCAAAATCAAGGTCCCGGCAAAACCGACTCATCTCTCTGTTAATCTTCCTACATGCCCTGTCCACCGCTGCGGGCTTCTCCGCCCCCCTCCACTGTCTGCGAGGCATGAACTCTGTCCAGATTACAAAGCAACCGGACCACTGAGCTTTAACTGCTTCCAATCATGTTTCATGGCCCACATCAAAACCAATCCTTTCTCTTGTACTAAATCATTCTCCACCAAATGAATGACCAATGTGTCCAGGGATCTCGCTCTCACCAGCAGGCCGTTTAACCCCTCCCATGCTCATGACGAGGTCAGCTCGTCATGAACCACGGCGCTACGGTGCTTATGACGAGCTGAGCTCGTCATGGCCCGTGGAACGCTCACACGCGGGGATAATTCCCCTGCTGTATTGAGTGTTCCATTGAAACGGGCGTGGTCATGACGAGCTCAGCTTGTCATGAGCACCGGAGCGCCATATCTCATGACGAGCTAACCTCGTCATGAGCACCGGGACGCTGTGCGCGCAACCCCGCCCCCAGTACAGCAGGGGAATAGACCCAGCAGTGAAGGGGTTAAGCACTTGATCAGCTCGCACTATCTCATGCCCCCTTTACTTCACCAAGTAACAGAAAACAAGAGCTGGTCAAATCCTAAGCTAGACTCATATCCTCTCTGAGCCACCTGACGCTCCGCCCATTTGACGAAGGAATGTCCTACTATCCACATGGATACATCTTTCACTGCCAGGTCTCTAGCCAAACCTGAGACAAAAACCGCAGTAAATATTCACACACAGATGTCTGTTGCGATGCCCTACCTGAGCTGGAATGCCGTCACCTTCGCCCCCGCACGGTGCTGAAAAACAACTACTTTCGACCACCCTGCAAAGCGCAGCCCACCTGTCACCCCATGCCACTGGGATGCAGGAAGCGCCTGCAGCGCCACATGCCTTACTCATGCGCTAAGCTCGGTTTTGGAGCTGTACAGCCAGATAACCAACCTACTCTCTCTCCTCAAGACATCGTCCCACACCACACCTCCCCTGGAGCCCAGCAACTTTGGCACTTAAAAAGCACCAAAATACATCGCGGACATCAGGGTGGAGAACACACAAACCTCGTAAGCTCCCCTGCAAATCACTGCAATTGCGAAACACCTGGCCGAACAGATCCCAGGATAAGGGTCTGCGGGCCTCCCCAATGGCCTTGCTCCCTTGCCCATCCTACGAGCATCCGTCTTCCCAGTTCCCTGGCTTACTGGCCGTAGCCCCACAACAACTTGCCCATAAAGGCAATACGAGCACGCTTCCCTGCAATTGCCACTCGCAACAGGCCCCTTTGGGTCAAATCCAAGGTGCTCTGAACCACATCTTCCATCCTACGCCATCCTGCCCCACTGCGCGGTGGGTGCCCTCGATTTCAGAAACTCCGACCATGCCTGCCCATAAGCTCTCCTTATCGATTCAGCTAGGGACCCTACCACCAATTGCACCAGCCTGTGTTGTCTACTGACCACAACTCCACTAGTATGGACATCTTGCATCTGTTTGCGTCCTTGGCCAGCCCACAAAATCTCTATCACTGAAAACGAGACCAAGCAACCGCAATATCATAGTCTACCCCCGACACGTGCAGCGCCATGAAAGAGATTCATGCCATAGGCAACCCAGCACAAAAACACGCGACAATTTCAGCACATGTGCATCTCTTGCTGATTGTCTGTTCACCACCTGTACGACAGCCATGTTGTCCACCTGGAACAGCACCCTCCAGTGCTCTAACTCTGCTCCCCACAAGGTAATCACAACTACTAATGGGAAGAGTTCCAAGAATGCAATACTTCTTCCTCCTGCCTTCCACTATGCCGGCCACTGCTCCGCACATCAGCGACCCTGCCAGAACAAACTGAAGCTCAGACCTCCGGCAGCATCAGAGAATATCTGGACTTCCCAAACAATGTCGTCCTGACGGGCCAATAAAATTAATTTGAAGGAACTCAAGAAAACCTACCACCATCCTGAGATCCTCTTTGACCCCTGCCGATATGCACCCGTGATGCAGCAAAGATCCCCCTGCAAGGGCCAAGCCTACACTCATACAGAATCTCCTCCCTGCCCTGAACACCGTAAAGGCAAAATCGAGGTGACCCAATAGGACCTGCACTTCCCTCACCTTCACCTTTTCCTTGGCCAGCATGTTCGCTAACAATGGCTGCATAGCCTCTGTTTTTGTCCCGAGGTAGCCTCACCTGTATCTTCTCCGCATTAAGTTCAATCCTAAAAAAGGACCATACCATGCTGGGGCCCACCATTTTTTCGGGGACCAGTGGAATGCCCAGGTCACCCATGAGCTCCTGGAATCTGGCCAACACTAGCTGGTAATCCGCCAAGCCATTTGCCTCCATAAAGAAGTAGTCATTCAGGGAATGAGTCACCAACCTGTAGCCCGAATGACATATGAAAATCCACTGCAAAAATGAACTAAAACACTTGAAAAGTGCTCAAGAGATAAAGCATCCCATTGGTAAAGCATTGTCAACGTACCATGTCCCTTCGAAGTGCATGCCCAACAATTGAAAGTCATCCGGGTGAACGGGAAACAACCTAAAAGCTGGATTTGTGTTGCATTTAGCAATCTGTGCCCCTTGCCCTGCTGACACCACCAGTGACCTGGCCACGTCTACTGACAAGTAAGGCACAGAGACCGTTTCCTCAGGAATTAAATCATTTACTGACCCTCCTTCGGGCCATGACTAATGCTGTGTTAGGCGCAACTGCCCCCATTCATTTTTAGACACCACACCTATAGGTGACGCAATCAGGTCTGCCATTGGCCAGTCCTCGAAGGGGCCCGCCATTCTCCCTTCCCAAACTTCTTTGTCAAGTTTGTCTTGTACTGCGCTTTTATGTTCCTTTGTGGACCACAAGTTATCTGCCCACCTCCGAAGCGGGCAACTAGAGCCAAATTTCGGGGGGGGGGGGCTAATTCTTCCAACCATCGACAGAGTGATTGAAAGAAGGGGTGAAAACACAACAAACGCCTAATTTACAAGTAAATGGTCTTTTAAAGACCTGTTAAGTACTCGGTTGCGGCTCCAATTGGATACTCGCCAGCCCGCAAAGCTGTGTCAGCCCGGGCTGACACACACGACGGAGGGGGCTGAAGCCCCATGAGCCCAATGGGTGTTGCGCACCTGCGCCGAGCAGTGGTCGAAGTGGGCTAGATCAGCAGGGCACAGCGTGCCCCTACTTTAATTTCATTTATTCCGTTTCCCGAATTTTTTTATTTAAAAAATACATCCTAGGCGGGTGGGTAGACAGAGAAGGAAAAGGGCTTGTGTCTTTTCCTTCGTGCCCAGAGAAGACAAGGACAGTGTCCACTTCTGCTCTGCCGCTGGCTGCTGCCCCCTTTCTTTCTTCATCTTCTTCCCTCTCTTCCTGCCTAGCTCCTCACTTACTGAAAACCTTGACTCCAAGAAACTATTTTCACCCATTTCTTTCCTCCTTTCATTTATTTGTTCCCCTGTGAAATGGATCCAAAAAAGAAAAACCCTTTTGCTGGAAATGTCGTCTTTTTATGACATTTTTATTTTTCAAAGTGCAGCCTCGCGAATAAAAGGTTCAAAATATGAAGGAGAAAAAACCTAAATAAAGCAAGTCAGAGTGGTCGCAAAGTGGCCAGATTGGATTTATTGTCACCCAAACACATTAGCATCACTTTACAGAGTTTGCCAGTGAAGCTCTACTTTTGTTTTATCTTTTCTCTGAACAGCATTGTTTTCCCTGAATGAGGAAGTGCACCATTCCTGGAGCTACTGCAATGTCTGATTGATGGGTGGATTGTAAAACAAAATGTGTACTGCTGCTCTGCGTTCACGGATGTGGTCTTTTTAAACCATACTGCTTACGTTTTGTAAGGATAAAAGCAATGGGCATTGAAACGGGTCTCTTCCGGGCTCTGTAGTCATGTTCTTAACTATTCAGGCAAAAATACTCCTTGATTTCTGAATAATTCTGAATGATTTCCCTGCCCCTGTCACTTGTCAAGGGCTATCACTGCTCTGTCACTTGCCAAGGGCTTTCCCTGCCCCTGTCACTTGTCAAGGGCTATCACTGCCCCTGTCACTTGTCAAGGGCTATCACTGCCCCTGTCACTTGTCAAGGGCGATCACTGCCACGGTCACTTGTCAAGGGCTTTCCCTGCCCCTGTCACTTGTCAAGGGCTATCACTGCCCCTGTCACTTGTCAAGGGCTATCACTGCCCCTGTCACTTGTCAAGGGCGATCACTGCCACGGTCACTTGTCAAGGGCTTTCCCTGCCCCTGTCACTTGCCAAAGGCTATCACTGCCCCTGTCACTTGTCAAGGGCTATCACTGCCCCTGTCACTTGTCAAGGGCTATCACTGCCCCTGTCACTTGTCAAAGGCTATCACTGCCCCTGTCACTTGCCAAGGGCTATCACTGCCCCTGTCACTTGCCAAGGGCAATCACTGCCCCTGTCACTTGCCAAGGGCTATCACTGCCCCTGTCACTTGTCAAAGGCTATCACTGCCCCTGTCACTTGCCAAGGGCTATCACTGCCCCTGTCACTTGCCAAGGGCAATCACTGCCCCTGTCACTTGCCAAGGGCTATCACTGCCCCTGTCACTTGCCAAGGGCTATCACTGCCCCTGTCACTTGCCAAGGGCTATCACTGCCCCTGTCACTTGTCAAGGGCTATCACTGCCCCTGTCACTTGTCAAGGGCTATCACTGCCTCTGTCACTTGCCAAGGGCTTTCCCTGCCCCTGTCACTTTCCAAGGGCTTTCCCTGCCCCTGTCACTTTCCAAGGGCTTTCCCTGCCCCTGTCACTTGTCAAGGGCTATCACTGCCCCTGTCACTTGTCAAGGGCTATTGCGCTATGTGAGGCCCGTACTGATTGATACTACGACTAAGGGATAGTCAGAACGAAGGATTCACACAAGGAGTCTGCTCTGACCTGAGCACCCCCCGCAAGCTGGTACGAGAGACAATAGCTTAGCGAGGTTTCTCTAGAATGGTGTCCAACTCTGGTGCTGTGCCGAGTTGTCTAGCCCTGAAGAATTTGCCAAAAATTGGAGGCAATGGAACATGTTGGCATGTGAAATGGGTATGCACGGATAGCAACCTGTACACCTTTTTAATTTGACAGTTCACCCCTGGTGAATAATAAAGTTATCGTGTGAAAGGCGTGCCTGTCAATTTTAATTATATGTCGTCACCACTTTAGAGTGCACCCATTGCCACTCTATTGCACCTACTTAGTTCTTTTGTTTGGACACTGTTTTTGTTCTTTTTGAGATAAGGTGACTAGCGATGATGAGAACAGTGGGCTTATCTGGTGAGTACCTGCCAGTTACCCCCTTGGTGGTCCGCCCATGAGGGGTCACTTTATCTCCTCGCATTTTTTCACCAAGAGATGGTGTGTTTTACTTATTGAAGAAGCTGATTGGTGCACTGAGTAGTGTGTTAAGTCAGTTACCTTTTGTTCCTTTTGGAGGACTCTCAGTGGAAATAGAGGTTTTAAATAAAAGGCAAGAGAGTGTTGCAAATTACCATAAGAAATAAGAAGGTTTTTGCTTTAGAAATAATAAAATATAAGGTGATGTATACACCACGCTGAGGAGGAAACCATAGCGTTTGACACACTATACCCTTTGCCTTAGAGAACGGGTTTTGTTATTTTTGTGAAGGGCTATCAATGCCACTGTCACTTGCCAGGGGCTTTCCCTGCCCCTGTCACTTGCCAAGGGCTATCACTGCCCCTGTCACGTGTCATGAGCTATCACTGCCGCTGTCACTTGCCAAGGGCTTTCCCTGCCCCTATCACTTGCCAAGGGCTATCACTGCCCCTATCACTTGCCAAGGGCTATCACTGCCCCTGTCACTTGCCAAGGGCTATCACTGCCCCTGTCACTTGCCAAGGGCTATCACTGCCCCTGTCACTTGCCAAGGGCTATCACTGCCCCTGTCACTTGTCAAGGGCTATCACTGTCCCTGTCACTTGTCAAGGGCTATCACTGCCACTGTCACTTGTCAAGGGCCTTCCCTGCCCCTGTCACTTGCCAAGGGCTTCCCCTGCCCCTGTCACTTGCCAAGGGCTTCTCCTGCCCCTGTCACTTGCCAAGGGCTTTCCCTGCCCCTGTCACTTGCCAAGGGCTATCACTGCCCCTGTCACTTTCCAAAGTCTATCACTACCAGGCCCGGCTCCAGGAATTTTTATTTGGGTGGGCCAAGAGTGCATTTGGGTGGGCCACTGCGGGCTCGATTTGTCGCATATATGTCTGGGCAGGCCTGCTTCAGGGCCCTCCTTTATCTCTTATAAGTATTGCAAGGCCCAGTAAAACACACTCTTTTCCAAATTTCTTTCTAAGTATTATCACTCTCAAAAAGTGTTTTTCCATGTAATGTTCCTTTGATGGGAAGAGGTGGTTTCTGAGGTGGGAGTATCAGGCAAGTGACATTTCTCTGGCTCCCTCTGTGTGAGCCTTCAGGGAGAATCCCTCTTCATTACTACATCCACCTGACCCTGGACTCTGTAACGCTCTCCCTTACAGGCTTGATTATCCACTTTTTTACCACCCCTCTCCAGTGCACCTTATCGCACAGCTGACCTTGGGCCCCAGCCCCATCGGGCTCCACTTTCATTTTTCCCAGTAAAAACATTAGTAAAATCACCTTCAAACCTAAAACATTGAATATAGCAGTAAATATAATTAGCACACACTTTAAAGTATGTTCTACAGTAGCCCTTATGACCTGATTGCTAATTAAATAAACAAAAACAGAAAGGCCATGACCAGGCTGGGTTCAGCGCTGATGCAAAAGTCTTTTTTGGCACCACACCAATAACCTCTTTCTTCGTAAATACCTTTACTACCACCTTCCAACAGTGCCCCTCATCCCTCCATGGCCCCCCTATTGACCTCTTCCTCGGATTCCCTCACTGCCACAAGTCACAAGTGCCCTTCATCTCCCCATATCCCCTGCCCCTTATGCCCTCCTCCTCGGATTCCCTTACTGCCACCCTCCAGCAGTGCCCCTCATCTCTCTCAAGTCCCTCCTCCAATGACCTCCTTCTCGGTTTCCCTCACTACCACCCTCCACCAGTGACCCTCATCTCTCCCTAGCTCCCCCTCCACCCCTTGACCTCTTCCTTGGATTCCCTCACTGCCACCCTCCACCAGTGCCGCTCATCTCTCTGTAGCCCCTCCCCCTCATGACCTCCTGCTCAGACTCCCTCACTGCCACCCTTCACCAGTGCCCCTCATCTCTCCCTAGCTCCCCCTCCATCCCATGACCTCTTCCTCGGATTCCCTGACTGCCACCCTCCACCAGTGCCCCTCATCTCTCTGTCGCCCCCCCTCATGACCTCCTCCTCAGACTCCCTCACTGCCACCCTCCACCAGTGCTCCTCATCTCTCCGTAGCCCCCCCCTCTTATGACCTCCTCCTCGGGTTCCCTTACTGCCACCCTCCACCAGTGCCCCTCATCTCCCCATAGCCCCTCCCTTTTATGACCTCTTCCTCTGATTCCCTTACTGCCACCCTCCACCAGTGCTCCTCATCTCTCTGTAGCCCCTCCCCCTCATGACCTCCTGCTCAGACTCCCTCACTGCCACCCTCCACCAGTGCCCCTCATCTCTCTGTAGCCCCTACCCCTCATGACCTCCTCCCCAGACTCCCTCACTAGCACCCTCCACCAGTGCCCCTCATCTCTCCCTAGCTCCTCCCTCTACCCCATGACCTCTTCCTCGGATTCCCTTACTGCCACCCTCCACCAGTGCCCCTCATTTCCCCATAGCCCCTCCCCCCTTATGACCTCCTCCTCGGATTCCCTCACTGCCACCCTTCACCAGTGCCCCTCATCTCTCTCTAGCCCCTCCCCTCATGACCTCCTCCCCAGACTCCCTCACAAACACCCTCCACCAGTGCCCCTCATCTCTCCCTAGCTCCTCCCTCTACCCCATGACCTCTTCCTCGGATTCCCTTACTGCCACCCTCCACCAGTGCCCCTCATTTCCCCATAGCCCCTCCCCCCTTATGACCTCCTCCTCGGATTCCCTCACTGCCACCCTTCACCAGTGCCCCTCATCTCTCTCTAGCCCCTCCCCTCATGACCTCCTCCCCAGACTCCCTCACAAACACCCTCCACCAGTGCCCCTCATCTCTCCCTAGCTCCTCCCTCTACCCCATGACCTCTTCCTCGGATTCCCTTACTGCCACCCTCCACCAGTGCCCCTCATCTCTCCCTAGCTCTCCCTCCACCCCATGACTTCTTCCTCGGATTTCCTCACTGCCACCCTCCACCAGTGCCCCTCATCGCTCCATTGCCCCTCCCACTACCTCCTCCTCAGATTCCCTCACTGCCACCCTCCAACAGTGCCCCTCATCGTTACATAGCCCTTCTCTCATATGCATTTCCTTTGTTGTATAGTGCTACTCATATCATTGTAGTGTGTGTCAGTACTTTACACAACGCACACATTATACAGAGACAATCAATCATACAAGTATGTAAATCAGTCTACAGGGAATGTCACATAAGCCAATGAGGATTACAAGGTGTAGGAATCACCTATCATCCATACTGGTGGGCAGTATATTTTAAGAGGATTTGGTCTGGGGAAACACAACCTTAGGATTTAAAGAGTATTCCACGGGGGTCAGCTTTACTGATAAAAATGTATATCTGCCCAAACATACTCTTTTTAGCAACTTTAGAATAATGAAAGACTGAGGAAGTTCTAACTAAATCACAAAACAAAAAAAGTGAAGTTCTAACTATACCATTCATGTTTGCATGCAGCTCTCTGGTGACAGTTCATTGGTCACTGTCCTATGTGAGGATTGTAACTTCTGAACTGCAAGTAACACAAGGATCTCTGTGACAAAGGCAGTAACCCACTGAGCTGCCACATAAAATACTGATTATCTGTTTTTAAAAACTACTAACAAACAAATGATTGCTCTCCAGCAGGATCATTAATCACCAGTGTTATCTGGGCATTTTGTATTTTCTTATTGTTGTCCTGCATCAGCCATGTTAATGATAAAAACTGTTTAAATGAAGTGCACGAAGTATATGTCCTGCTGGGCCTGTGCAGATTTAAAAAAAGAAAAACAAATAGTAACACATTATCTTACCTACTTTTCCCTTAGTCAAACTTTGTGTCACAGGCAGCCTGATGTGATAAGTAACTGCAGGGGTCAAGAAAGGCGAATAGGAATAAACAAACTTATTTTCTCCTGTGCTGCATAGAAAAAGAAATTTCTACGCACAGAACAGTAGGCAAAGGTTACCGTTAACAAAGAAAGTATTTGTCGCCTTTGCCATGTGGAGAGGAAGGGGTGAAAAAATAAACAAAGCCTCGTTAACATGTTAATGGTCTTTTAAAGACCTGTGAAGTACTGGGGTGCTGCTACGATAATCTCTAAAACTGTCTGTGTGCGCCGGGAAGCTGTCTCCTATCCCGGGCGCACACACACACAGACAGCCCTTTGAACCCGATGCTGGTGCGCGCCAGCCTTCAAGCCCTCACTGCGAGGGCCAAGGCTCCTGTTTGGGTGGGCCAGGCACATGTTTGGGTGGGCCTGGCCCACCCGGCCCACCCGCTAGAACCGGGCCTGATCACTACCCCTGTCATTTGTCAAGGCCTATATCTGCCTATGTCCGTTGTGAACGCCAATCTCTGCCCTTCTCACTTGCCACGGCTCAGCTCTGCTCTCGTGATCTGGAAAGCTCTGAGACTTGTAGGGCCAGCTCTTGCCTAGAATCCCATTTCCCTTTCCGCAAGGCCTGTAAGACATGGCTTTTTGCCTCTTAATGCTACTTTAGTTTGGGAATGATGCTCTTGCATACCATCAGACTAACCACATTACCGCCTTGACACCTTGGGCATTAGTTTGCGCTTTATAAATTGCCAAATCAAATCAGCTGTCCTCCTTTCACCTGTGAAGGCCCAGCTGTACTCCTTTCGCCTGTGAAGGCCCAGCTGTACTCCTTTCACCTGTGAAGGCCCAGCTGTACTCCTTTCGCCTGTGAAGGCCCAGCTGTACTCCTTTCACCTGTGAAGGCCCAGCTGTACTCCTTTCACCTGTGAAGGCCCAGCTGTACTCCTTTCACCTGTGAAGGCCCAGCTGTACTCCTTTCACCTGTGAAGGCCCAGCTGTACTCCTTTCGCCTGTGAAGGCCCAGCTGTACTCCTTTCGCCTGTGAAGGCCCAGCTGTACTCCTTTCACCTGTGAAGGCCCAGCTGTACTCCTTTCACCTGTGAAGGCCCAGCTGTACTCCTTTCACCTGTGAAGGCCCAGCTGTACCCCTTTCACCTGTGAAGGCCCAGCTGTACCCCTTTCACCTGTGAAGGCCCAGCTGTACTCCTTTCACCTGTGAAGGCCCAGCTCTGCTCCGGTCACCTGTGAAGGCCCAGCTCTGCTCCGGTCACCTGTGAAGGCCCAGCTTTACTCCTTTCACCTGTGAAGGCCCAGCTGTACTCCTTTCACCTGTGAAGGCCCAGCTTTACTCCTTTCACCTGTGAAGGCCCAGCTGTACTACTTTCACCTGTGAAGGCCCAGTTGTACTCCTTTTGTCTGTGAAGGCCCAGCTGTTCTCCTTTCACCTGTGAAGGCCCAGCTCTGCTTCGGTCACCTGTGAAGGCCCAGCTGTCCTCCTATACCTGTGAACGCCCCAGCGGTACTCCTTTCACCTGTGAAGGCCCCAGCTGTCCTCCTTTCACCTATGAAGGCCCCAGCTGTCCTCCTTTCACCTGTGAAGGCCCAGCTGTACTCCTGTCACCTGTGAAGTCCCAGCTGTACTCCTTTCACATGTGAAGGCCCAGCTACTGTGAAGGCCCCAGCGGTACTCCTTTCACCTGTGAAGGCCCCAGCGGTACTCCTTTCACCTGTGAAGGCCCAGCTCTGCTCCTGCCCCTCTTCTAGTCATTCAGGAGTGACAGGAGCAGCGCTCACTGTAAAGACGGACACGTGCACAAGAGTGTTGTTGTGTTGGCTGAGGGCTGGTGGGTGTGAGCCCTTGAGGCCACCATAGTTCTCTGTCGTGGGGTTCGCCTGTGGGGGTTTGATGGAGGGGTGGTCTCTGCGGCTGCAGTTCTGGAGGAGGGCCGTATGGGGCGCTTTGCTTTCCATCTCTGACTGCAATAACATAGACATTGCTTCCACATCCGTATTTCTTCTAAAGGTGACGTTGTAGCCCGCACAGCCGCGTTCCCTTTGAGTCCCAGCGGGCACAAACTCCCGCCAGGAAGGTAGCCTGCAGCCGGAGGCAGTCGAAGCCTAGCGCCTGGAGGCAGAGGCGCTTATTGGCCGCCCGGCCCTCTGACGCAGAGCGGCGCAGTGACGCGTCAGACACGTCTGCCGAGCGCTCAGACATTGATTGATGCTGGGCTCCTGCCTGGGGCCTTCTTTTTCTGCGGCAGGATATCATTCAAAGGAGGTTTGCTGCCGCCGCGGGGCCCTTCCGCCGTCTCTTCCTCCTAGAGTCGGTGGTTGCAGCGTTTACCGCTCCTCAGGCACACCCTGAAGCTCTAGTACCGGCTGGGAGGTTGGATGGGGCTGAAACTAATATTAGTTGGGTTTGGTGGGGGCGCTCTAAGCCCCTCGTCGTGTCTGAGCTATTCCAGAAATCCATAAAGGTATTGATGACTTTATAGTCCGCTCCGCGGGCCTGCCGCAAAAAACAAATGATATTTCACCGTTTGAGGCTTCCCTTTTCTCTAGCAACATGGTTATTTGCCGAACCATATTTTTCCATCTGGCACTCTCTTGGGGCAACTTGTGAGGGCAACAGTGGCCTTAATGTAGCACTGACACCCGCCTACGGGACATCCCTGCTAAGCCAGGGGCTTTAAGTGGCATGAAAAACTAGGGGTGTCTCTCAAAGGGGCGTGACCAATTTAATGAAGGGCGTGGCTTAAAAACACATAAGCTAAAAATCTGTGCTTAGCATAGTGTTTCGCCTGACTTGTATTTTGCTGTTTCTGTCATTGCATCCAGATATATGATACAACAAGTAACATCATACCTACAGCAAGGCAGGACTATTGGCTTTGTCAATGGTTGTTAGTTGCAGAAGATAAATAAGCATCAACTATGGCTTGTATAGAATATTGAAAAAGCTTCCACTTAAAGCCCTGGTGACACCACAACAATGTTGCTGCTCCAGAGTTTCAAAAAGAGAAGGGAAATCCAGAGAGAAAATGACTCTTTAAAGGTTTTCCCTTCCCATACAACGCTCACCTGGCATGACGTCATGCTGTAACTTCTCCACTAGTGAGAAGTGAGCAGCGTGTGCACGTGCACATGGATGTGCCTGCTGTCACTACAATCCGGAAAAAAATGGACCGCCTGTGCCAGGGTGCAAAACAGAGCCTGATAGAGACCCGTTTCGAGACCCCCTTTAACAAGCATTTACAATGCAATGGTCTCGCCTTCGCAAAAGTTAGAGCTATTGGCATTGTAAATGACAATTTTTTTATTTATGTGTTGGTTTTGAAAACAGATAAATGGCATTGTCATTTACAATGCCAATAGCTTAATCTGTCACAAATGCACACACACCATGCTCTCCCACACACCATGCTCTCCCTAGAACACTCACACTGCTGTCTCTCTCACGCTGCTGTCTCTCCCACACACAGCCACACACACACCCACACACATACAGCGAGCCACACACACAGCGAGCCATACACACACATATACAGAGAGCCACACACACAGCCACACACATACAGAGAGCCACACTCACACAGCCATACACACATACAGAAAGCCACACACACACAGCCACACACACACACACACACACACAGACAGAGAGACACATAGCCACACACACACACACACACAGAGAGACAGAGCCACACACAGAGCCACACACAGAGCCACACACAGAGCCACACACAGAGCCACACACAGAGCCACACACAGAGCCACATACACACAGCCACATACACACAGCCACATACACACAGCCACATACACACAGCCACATACACACAGCCACATACACACAGCCACATACACACAGCCACATACACACAGCCACACACACAGCCACACACACAGCCACACACACAGCCACACACACACACAGCCACACACACACAGCCACACACACAGCCACACACACAGCCACACACACAGCCACACTCACACAGCCACACTCACACAGCCACACACACACAGCCACACACACACAGCCACACACACACACAGCCACACACACACAGCCACACACACACAGCCACACACACACAGCCACACACACACAGCCACACACACACAGCCACACACACACAGCCACACACACACAGCCACACACACACAGCCACACACACACAGCCACACACACACACAGCCACACACACACACACAGCCACATACACAGCGCCACATACACAGCCACATACACAGCCACACACACACACAGAGCCACATACACAGCCACATACACAGCCACATACACAGCCACATACACAGCCACATACACAGCCACATACACAGCCACATACACAGCCACATACACAGCCACATACACAGCCACATACACAGCCACATACACAGCCACATACACAGCCACATACACAGCCACATACACAGCCACACACACACAGCCACACACACAGCCACACACACACAGCCACACACACACCGCCACACACACACCGCCACACACACACCGCCACACACACACCGCCACACACACACCGCCACACACACACCGCCACACACACACCGCCACACACACACCGCCACACACACACAGCCACACACACACAGCCACACACACACAGCCACACACAGCGAGCCACACACACACATACACACATACACACAGCCACACACACACACAGCCACACACACACATACAGAGAGCCACACACACAGCCACACACATACAGAGAGCCACACTCACACAGCCATACACACACATACAGAAAGCCACACACACACAGCCACACACACACACAGCCACATACACATCCACACACACACACAGAGCCACATACACAGCCACATACACAGCCACACACAGCCACATACACAGCCACACACAGCCACACACAAAGCCACACACACACACAGCCACACACACACAGCCACACACACACAGCCACACACACACAGCCACACACACACAGCCACACACACACAGCCACACACACACAGCCACACACACACAGCCACACACACACAGCCACACACACACACAGCCACAATCACACAGCCACACACACACAGCCACAATCACACAGACACACACACACACAGACACACACACACACACACAGACACACACACACACACACACAGCCACACACACACACACAGCCACACACACACACAGCCACACACACACAGCCACACACACACAGCCACACACACAGCCACACACACACAGCCACACACACACAGCCACACACACACAGCCACACACACAGCCACATACACACAGCCACACACACACAGCCACACACACACAGCCACACACACACAGCCACACACACACCGCCACACACACAGCCACACACACACAGCCACACACACACAGCCACACACACACAGCCACACACACACAGCCACACACACACAGCCACACACACACAGCCACACACACACAGCCACACACACACAGCCACACACACACAGCCACACACACACACATACACACAGCCACACACACAGCCACACACAGCGAGCCACACACACAGCCACATACACACATACAGAGAGCCACACACACAGCCACACACATACAGAGAGCCACACTCACACAGCCATACACACATACAGAAAGCCACACACACAGCCACACACACACACAGCCACATCCACATCCACACACACACACAGAGCCACATACACAGCCACATACACAGCCACACACAGCCACACACAGCCACAGACAGCCACACACAGCCACACACAAAGCCACACACACACATCCACACACACACAGCCACAATCACACAGCCACAATCACACAGCCACACACACACAGCCACACACACACAGCCACACACACACAGCCACAATCACACAGCCACACACACCCAGCCACACACACCCAGCCACACACACCCAGCCACACACACCCAGCCACACACACCCAGCCACACACACCCAGCCACACACACACAGCCACACACACCCAGCCACACACACACAGCCACACACACACAGCCACACACACACAGCCAAACACACACAGCCAAACACACACAGCCACACACACACACAGCCACACACACACAGCCACACACACACACAGCCACACACACAGCCACACACACACACAGCCACACACACACACAGCCACACAGCCACACACACACACAGCCACACAGCCACACACACACAAAGCCACACACACAGCCACACACACAGCCACACACACAGCCACACACACAGCCACACACACAGCCACACACACAGCCACACACACAGCCACACACACAGCCACACACACAGCCACACACACAGCCACACAAACAGCCACACACAGCCATAGTTTTCAGTAAGCTTTGATCCTTTTGAGTTAGAAACAATTTATCTACAGATCATGCGCCAGATGATGGATAATTATGCAAAATAAAGCAGAAGCCGCAAACACAGGATCACATAATTCCAGTGGCCCTCCCCAAGACCTACTACTATATTTGAACTCTAACTTTGTGATGGTCAAACTGGACCCTCTCCATACCTGTCCACTGGGTGCAACTTGACGAATCTATTGTGACACCCCGGCCTTCAGCACCTTTGTCAGAGTAACAGGCCCCCCGCCCCCCACCCTAATCAGGTCTCCACAGACCCAGAAGAGACACAAAAGGCAAAGCCATGGCCCACCATGACTGGAAGGTGCAGCTGCTTGCTTCTCCTCCCCCGGGCCCCTTGACAAGTGACATTTATTTATTTAATGCCTTTTAATATAGCACGAACTTCTGTACCCAAAGGTGTAAGAGCGCTTTATAAAAGGACCAGTTACATTACATAACATTCAAGGCTGTAGGAGTTTAGGCCTAGGTTTTTCGAGGAGAGAAAGAAACGAAACAAACACGCCCCTCAATTCGAAACGGACGGGGCTTAGCAACCAAAAATGACGTCACAGATCCCTCTTCTCCAATGGCTGTCCGCCGTCTAGGCAGCCAGCCAACAGAGAAGAGGGCCGGGTTCAAGCCTCGCTACTCTGGAGACATAAGATCTCGCCAGTGAGATTGCTCATGCACAGCCTACGCTAGCCTAGACCTAAAAAACTGCCATTGCTCAGACCCGGGGAGACCCTGCCCACTTAAATCCCTGGCTATGCCCCCCTCCCCACTCCCACCCCCATTTACCTGCCACCACAGTCACCTCCAGGAATTCTGGAAATGTTCTAACAGCTCAGAGTTCTTACTAAGTTTCTTTAAGTGGGGTTAAAAAGCTGTTGTGGGGGTGGGGGGTGTGATTGTCCAAGGAAGCAGAATCAGAGGTCCTTTTAAAGATGCATGCCTGTTGCATCCTGTTGTAATTATATGCTCACACTGTATATTTTAATCTGGTTACAACATTCCATAAGAATGTAGTTGTGGAATGTTGAGAGCCAGAGTAGTTGGTGCTGCAGCCTCTACCTGTGTGGCTGCACTTTGCTGTGTTGCAGAATAAACATATCTCGCACTTACCGGTCTTTACCTGGATCTTTTACAATGGTGATGAGTTTAAAAGGAAACCTCCTGTCATCGTTACGCACAATTCATTTTGTTGGAATTTGAAGACGTTCTACTCTATCTACACTCCTTAGAAGGCCTGGAGTTTTACAAGACTTCCATCCTGTTAATTTTGCGCCTTATCCGAAATCTATTCAATTTAGTTTTTTTGTGTCGATATTACCTTTCAACGGCTGACCGTTGGTCTATTTCGAAGGATGCCTCTGCATTGCCAAGCGCTCACCGCTTTTGGATTCTCTTGTTGCCTTGACATCAGAGGCTTGTCCTGCTGTTCCTCTGTGACGCTCAGGACTTTGTTGCTGCGGTCTGGCGGTGACACGAAGAATCGTCTTCTCTGCGATCCTGATCCCATCCTTGGTTGTCGTCTGTACGCAACCGGCTGCTTCACGCTCATGTGGTGCGAACATGTCACGGCGGCCATTTTGGATGTACTGTTGTCGTTTTCTATTATTTTGGAAGCACTTGTGCAATGCCGTAAGCTGGCATTTTCCACATCATCACTTCACCGAACAGATTATCACATTGTATCTTGTGATAGTGAGTAACTTTGGTGGATGCTACTTAACCTGCATTTTCTTGTTTATCAATCCTTGACAGAGTGTCGCATCGTATCTTGTGGCAGTAAGTAAGTTGGGTGGATGCTATATAACCTGCATTTTCTTGCTTATCAGTCCTGAGGAGTTTGACTTCTGGCATTTTGTGAAGTACTGTCATCAAAAGATTAAAACCTTTTGCATTTCAAATTTGTGTTACCGTCAAAAATTGTGTTCTACATTTTCCATTCTGACTCACTCAGAGGAGATTCTGAGTGTGACACTAGTATAATGCAATGTGACCCTCCAGCTAAATTCCTTCAGAGTGAAGGGGAACCTCCCATTCAATGGACGAGATGGAAGGAAGAGTTTTCCATGTACATGACAACCATAGACGGAGAACGGATGGGAACAGATTGGAAAAAAAGGATTTTCCTACACTGTTTAGGTTCAGAGGGTCAAGTCGTTTTCAGGACTCTGCCGCAAGCTACTTTACCAGGTGGGAAGGCGTCATGGACGCATTCAAGGAAGCGCCATGCTAACAATGGAATTAAGATTAAAACCTACCACGAGTGTTGCGCTAAACAGATTCAAATTCTACGGGCTCAAAAAAAGAAGAATCATTTGATACATTTCTTACAGCTTTGATAGGTTTATCTATGCATTGCAATTTTGGCCCTATGACAGACGAGATAATTAGGGATCAAATAATTGTGCATGTGAAGAATAAGGAAACAAAAGAACAACTTTGTGTTATGGGTGATCCCAAATTGGAGGAAGCTATTTCCACTGCCAAAGCATTGGAACAATCGGAGAAATGGATGTCTACTGTTGAAAATGTGACTCAGCATGTGAGGGAGGAGGAAGATGTGTGTGCTTAAGCGTTCGGAGGTTATGAAATGTGTGGATGATTCCCGCGTGGACAGGTGGGGTTCGAATGTCAATGGTATGTGGGTCAATAGTGGAGGCAGCGCCCAGAGTTGGGACAAAACAGATGAATCCAGCCCACATTTATGTTACAGACGTGGGAGTAGTTCTCATTTAGCTTCATATGGGGGTTGTCCTGCAGTCAACAAAGAGTGCGTGAAGTGTGGCCACATAGGGCATTTCGCTCGTGTGTTTAGAAATGCTAGGAAGGGTACCAGCCAGAGTGCTGGGAGAGTTTTGTGCACTGTGGACTCCACAAAGTATAAACCTGGGTGCATGTGCAATGGTGGATGTGACTCCCACCAAGGTATTGTGGTGTCCATTCAGCAAGGGGATGATGTTGCTACCTCTTTAGAACAGCCCAGTAAATCTTCTCCCAAGTGTGTTGTGACTGTAGCTGGTATAGAAGGGACCTTAATGGTAGATTCAGGGTCTCCTTGGACTATCGTCGCTTGTGAATATTTCACAGTGAAATTCCAGGGTACCTTTAGCTTCGTTCTATTAGAAGCGCCGGATGTGGTGGCTGAGCGTTTTGATGGGTCGGTCATTGACTTGAATGGTTATGTGAATGTTTGTCTGGTGTTCAAAAACAGAAGGGCTTCAAGACAAATTGTATGTTGCTGTCAAAGTAGTGAATGTTTTAGGCTGGAGGGACCAGAGGAAGTTGGGAATCATTCTTAATCTGCGAACTGTTGATCCTGTGCAGTTGTGCGAGGTAAATGAGACTTCGCAGGTACTGTCTGTTGATGGGAATGCATGTGAAGAAGAAGTTGTATGCCGTTTTCAGGGGTTTTTTTTTCAGACAATTTAGGAAAGTTCTGTGATTTTTCCCATAAAATCAGACTTAAGAACAGTGCTGTTCCTGTGAAACAAAGGTTCTGTGGTGTTCCCATTAATGCGAGGGGGGAACTAAAAGGGATGTTGGACGGTCTTGTGGGTGAAGGTATTATTGAGGCAATCAAATCTGATGAATGGGTCTCTTCCATTATTGTAGCACGCAAGGCAGATCAACAATTGAGGCTGTGTGTTGATTTGAGGGCATCAAATGCAAACATTGTTATTGATCGTCTTCCGCTTCCCAACATCAACAAGATAGTTTCTATGTTGGAGGGTACCAACATTTTCTCGACATTGGACCTCAGGTCAGCGTATCACCAGATAGAACTTGCTGAGGAATCCAAACAGCTTACAGCATTCATCACCCCACAAGGTTTATATAAATTTACCAGGATGCCCTTCGGCTTATTGTCAACCGCTTCCGTTTTCCTAAGGGCTATGTTTCATATTTATAGAGACATTGATTGCTATGTAAAATGTTTCCAGGACGATGTCTTGATTTTTTTTCAAAAAATGAGAATGACCATATGGAGCATCTCATAGAAGTATGCAATAGATTGGAAGCGTTGTGGGCTTACCCTCAAGAAACACATGCAAATTGTTTAAGAGGTCTGTGGAATACTTGGGCTACACTTTGTCTAGTGATGGAGTGGCGCCAAAAAGATCCAATGTAGAAGCCATTGTTGGTGCTCCTACCCCCATCAACAAAGATCAGCTATTGTACATCACTGGTATGTGTGAATATTATAGCAAACTTATTGACAATTTTGCCGC
The DNA here is from genome assembly GCF_964261635.1 of Lissotriton helveticus. NCBI lineage: Eukaryota > Metazoa > Chordata > Amphibia > Caudata > Salamandridae > Lissotriton > Lissotriton helveticus. Next base: position 1,149,064,695 of record NC_136072.1, read on the forward strand.
CAAGATGGAACCCCCATGGGCATTGTTGAGACGCAATGCCTCTTTTGACTGGTCTGAAGTTCAACAGCTTACTTTTGATAACATAAAGGATGATATTGTGAAGGCTCCTACTCTTAAACCGTTCTGTATGGGTAAATTGTGGGTGATCATGGTGGGTGCCAGTTTGTATGGTGTTGGGGCAGTGTTGTCCCAGAAGTGCGATAAGGAGGAGTGGAATGTCTCCTTTGCTTCCCGCATGTTGAATGAAACCGAGCGCAGGTATGCAGTCTTGCCTGTGTGTGGGCATTGGAGCACTTTAGGAACTATGTGGGGAGCTACAGATTTGTTCTCAGGACTGATCATAAGCCATTGTCAACATTTTGACTCCTGGCGGTGGATGGAATTCCACACCACGTATCGCCAGGTTGGCTTCCAAGCTCCAAGAGTACACTTTTTGTGCTGAATTTGTGCAGGGCAAGATCAATTTCGCTGCGGATTGTCTGTCCTGGTTACCGCACCAGCTTCTTGATACTTAAGTGGGTGAAGTAGATATGATGGCCGGGATCAAAGATGTATTTGATGGCAAGTTTGCTAGTATTTCTGAAGAGTTGTGGAAGCAGTTTGAAGAGTCGGATGAGGTGCGGAAGGATGTGAAGAGAATTGTACTGGATGGCTGGACAAAAAGAGGTGAAGTTAAACCTGAATGGGAGGGCTTCTACAAAGTAACTGAGGAACATGAGGTGGAAGGTGGATTATTATTTAAAGGGGGTAAGTGTGTCCCTCCGAGTGGTGTTCATGAGGTGGTTCTCAAATTGGCTCCCAAGGTATATCAGCGATGAATCGGTTAGTGAGAATTCACATTTGGTGGCCAGGCATGGACAGGGTGATAGGTTGTGAGAATGTGATGTATGTGCTTTAAGTGAGAAGATGCTGAGGGTTAATGTCCACCTTTGACTACTGTGGAGTGGCCTGTTTTGCCATGGGGCAGAAGTTAGCCTTTGATATTTCTGGACCTTTCAATATTTTACCTGTGGAACTCTGCTTCGCTTTGATTTCGGTGGATTACCATACCAAATGGCCTGAGGTAGAGTTTGTCCCAAATCCCACCACTGGTGCTGTGATTGAGTTCCTCAAGGAAGTGTTTGCCATCGAGGGTTGTCCCTCTACCCTGGTAACGGATAACTGGGTGCAGTTAACTTCTGACATGGAAGCTTTCCTTGTACACTGGGACATAAAGCATGTTACCACGTCACTGTATAAACCTCACGAAAATGGTCAAGTGGAGAGGTTTAATCGTGTGTTAAAAGGATTTGATGTGGAAGCACATGACTCTGGGAGTAATTGGAGGAGTGTTTTAAGACAGAAACTATGGATACACAGGATTACCCCCACATGCAAGCACCGAAGTCAGTCCTTTTAAACTATTGAAAGGGAGAAATCCAGCGTCTCGGTTGTGTCCTTGGTGGTTCAAGAAGAAATGTTGTTGTTCGGGTGAGGAATGTGATGTAGCTGATGTAGCGGAGAGAGTCAGGCACAAGCCAAACACGGGCAAGGAATGGTATGGCAAGAATTAGAGAGTCAAACCGCTTATGTTGTCGTGGGAGATTGGGTGAGAGTGCGCAAACCCGTTTATGAAGGCACGGGTGTTCCGAGGTTTGGTAAGGCTATGAAGGTGCAACAAGTATTCTCTAATTCCATTGTGGCTGAAGAAGGTAAAGTATGGAATGTTAGGAAGGTTTCCAAGGGCTGCAAACCTGTGGATGACGCCCAGGGAAGTGGAGGTGGTGGTGATGGGTGTGACAGTGGTTTTCTAGTGAGATTCAATCTCCCGGGAGAAGTGTTTTTCCGGGCGGTGTTCACCAAGGTTTCCTGTGATGTCTAAATAACCTGGAGGTTCGGTTGCTTCCTGTGTTAAGGAAGCCTGCAGGAATTGTCCTGCTACGAAACCTTATGCTGATTTGTTAAGTAGTTTTGTTACTCCTTATTATGTTGCTTTGTTTTTTCTCTTTTGTTTTCCTTTTCCTTTTCCTTGTTTCATTTTCTTATTATCTTTTTTTGTGTTTGTTTTTGTCTTTATCTCCTCTGTTCTTTCCTTCTCCGAGGTTCTTGTTTAAGGGTAGAGATGTGTTGCATCATGTTGTAATTATATGCACGCTCTGTGTGCATTTTCATCTGGTTCCAACATTCCATAAGAATGTACTTTTGGAATGTTGAGAGCCAGAGTAGTGGGTGGTGCAGTCTCGACCTGTGTGGCTGCACTTTCCTGTGTCGCAGAATAAACCTATCTTACACTTACCGGTCTGGAACTGGATCTTTTACAAAACCCGTCAGCTAGGTTTCCAAATACATCCCCCCCCCACACACCAAAAAGAGACATTGGCTTTACTGATGCTTGTTAGCACAGAATGTTATTGATTATTCGATAAATGAATAACATCTGCCACACTTCATCTCTTTCCTCTGCAGTGTCCCCCTCAGCGTTAAAAAAAACACACACGCACACACACACACACACACACACACACACACACACACACACACACACTCACTCACTCACTCACTCACTCACTCTCTCCTCTCCACATTCTGTTATGTCGCCACATCATTAAATCCCGTGCTCACCCCAAAATGACGCAGAAACTTAGAGGCGCTTCAGTTTGCAGTATAGTAGGCACTATACAGGCACAAATGGTGCATGAAAAACAAAACTACAAAAAAACATGATCTGGCAAAAGGCAATGCTCCCAGCTAACAGGAACACATATGCCTTGCAGCTTGAAGTAAATGTTTGGACTGTAACAAGATGCTACACAGGAGCCCCCCAGTATCCCAGAGAACCTTGGAGTATGTAAGACAGTTCAAACAACAATGAATCTGTTGGGGTTATTTCATAAAAAAACCTCTTAAGTAGGGGACCACATATATGCAATCCCAACAAAAGTTAGTCTGAGACCTGCACCTCATAAACATCAGGAAAGACAGAGGCAATTGCCTAAATTCTATAGTTGGCATGTAAAAGTTTCAGTCTGGAGAAGGTGCTACAAACAGTAGACCATCGATGGTGCAGTGCTAAAGGGATAATCATCTGCCAAAGAAAGCGAAGAAGGACAAACAGCGTAGGAATATAATTCACTAAATGCCTGATGTTTAAGCTGGAGTAGCAAGTGGGTAGACACTATCCCTTTCCTTGCTGACTCCCTTTGCTTTCAGACGGCAGACCAAAATTGATATTTCTCGTCTACGTTTCGACACCAGTGGCTTCACTTGATGGGGTCTTCAACAGGACAAAAGCTTAAACACGTGATAACCATGTAAAGATGACTTAGGGAACCATCACAACTCAATTAGAAGTGAGAGTGACATAGGTACTCATAGGTTGAAAACAGCTTACCTATATGTCACTTCAGGGCCGGCGCTAGGCATGGGCAGTATGGGCAGCCGCACAGGGCCTCGCGCTCAGGTGAGAGGCAGGGGGCCTCCCCCTTCACTGTGAAATAAATTACTTTAACAGATTGCCCCCCTGCTCCACCAGGGCCCCCTCCCCACACAATTAGAATATACATCATAGATGTCTGGTGTCAACCATGTGGTGGCATTCCTGGGGGTGCAGGGGTGGGGGGGGGAGGGACAAACAGAGTGGGGAAGTCAAAGCGGCAGGGCCAGCAATTAGGGCTCAGAGTGTCAGGGGCGAGGCAACACCTCTCTTAAGTACCGCCATTCCCTGTCTGCATTTTGTTGCTAGGTGACAGAAGGCCCCTTTGTTTCCAGGACCAGCCGGACACAGGTAAGGAGCAGTGGGTGAGGGGAGGAGGGAGCAGCCAGATCAACTGGTGCTGGGGCAGTGTTTTAAGAAAGGCATTGTTGCTTCGAAGGCCATGGGGAGGGGGACCCTTTCCCTGGGCCTCGAAGCACTAGAGCAAGCAGCAAGGTCCATGTGTGGGGCCCCCTTTCCCTGGGCCTCTAAGCACTGTAGAAATCTGCAAGGTCAAGGTGTGGGGGCCCCCTTCCCAGTAGCCACTACTCCCTCTTTCTTTTCCTTTCCTTTATTTGTTCCCCTGTGAAATGAATACAAAAAAGAAAAACTTTTTTGCTGGAAAGGTCATCTTTTTTGTGACATTTTTCACTTCCAAAGTGCAGCCTTGGGAAAGAGAGAAATAAAAAATTCAAAATGTAAAAAAATAACTAAAGCAAGACAGAGTGGGTCGAAAAGGGGCCAGATTGATTTTATTCACAGCCAAAACACATTAGTGCCTCTACACAGAGTTTACCAGTGAAGCGCTACTTTTGTTTTCTTGTCTTTCTCTAAACAGCATTGTTTTCCCCGGGTGGGGAAGTGCACCATTTCTGGATGTACTGCAATACCTGCTTGATGGGCGGACTGGAAAATAAAGTGCATACCACTGCTCTGTATTCACAAATGTGGTCTTTTTAAACCATATTGCTTTCGTTTTGTAAGGATATATTCAATGGGCATTGAAGCAGGTCCGTTCCGGCCCTGTAGTCATGGCCTTAACTTTTCATGCAAAAGCACTCATTCATTTCTGAATAAGTGCAAAAGCGTTAAGGTAACCATGTTGTTCCTGCTTACATTTCACATGCTTTAATTAATCTTACATTCCTTATGAGTGTTTGCTATTTCCAGCATGTTGTCACTTTTTTTTAGGCAGCATATTGCTCTTGTCTAGTGCCTAATTTGAATTGAGTCCCCCCTAGGAGTTTAGCGGGGCGCAACTGGGTTGTAGTTGAAGGCAGTGCGAGTTTCTCTCAGTGGGGTAGTATGGTGTTCAGTGGGGAGAGGATGTGGCACTATGGTCAGAGCTGCCGAATTTGGAACTGGGGAGCCAGGTTCAGCCTTCATGACCAGTCCACCAGACCAATCTCCCTGAAGGAGCATATGTCCATGCTAGACCTTGGAAGGACCCGCAAGACCTTAGAAGCCCTGATGCCTACCACAATCCCTATTGAAGCCCACCGCAAGTCTTGTGGGCAGGCCTACGAAGCAGCACACCCTAGATCAACAGTGACTCTGTCATTGAGGTCACATGACCCTTGAGGAGGGAGACTCTAGGGCGGTGCAAACGATGAGATCGCATTGAGCGCTGACTTTGGGTCATGTTTGTGAGTATATTATGTTTCTAAAAGCACTTGCTGCCTCCTTCCTGGCCTCCAGGAATTTTCGGCAACAATAAAAATGTCATGAAACTCCGGTGATCAATGTTCTTCCTAGAGAGAGATGGAGGTTTGTCAAGTGGAAGTTTTGACTCATGGAAAGGTAGCGCAGAGGGTTAATGTGCTCGCTGCAAAGAACATGCCCCATGCAGATCACCAAGTCCACATAATGTAAATAGGCCAGTGGATTACTGCTTTTGTCAGAGAGATCCTATTGGTACTTGCAGTTTATAAGTCAAAATCCTAACATAGAACAATGAGCTATTAACTGTGATCTAAGAGATGCATGCCAACTGCAAGGTATAATTTACATCGTTATGGTTTTTTCCCCAGTCTTTGATTAACATAATGTTGCGAAAAGGGTTCACTTGAACAGAAATCAATTCTGGTTATTAAAGAGAACTTCCAACCATGGTATTACGTCCTAAATTCAGAGTTTGTGTTTCTCCAGATCAATCATTATTAAACTATACTGCCTACTAGTACGATTGTCATGTGACTCCTAGTCCTTTGTCTTATGTAAAATTACCTATTGTGATTTCCACACGTATTATTGATTATCTCTGTGTAATGTGTGATATAAAGTTCTCTGACACTCTAAACTGGTATCAGTGGTGCTGTTTATCAAATTAAATGCACCTGAGAGAGAGTGTAGTTATGGAGACTTGAGGGGCACTGTTAAAGGGTGGTAGTGAGGGAATCGGTGGCAGAGCAAGTCATTGGGGGCACCAACATTGTCGTACAGAGCTCCACCAGTGCTAAATCTGGCCACATCTACTTCCTACAGTTCTAACACCAAATCAAAAGCGTTGATTTGACAACCCCTTGAATCTGTAGCATACCTTCAAGTCAATGTATGATTTAGCAGTGGTCTCAGTTGTTCTAAGACTGTTTTTGCTTATGTAAAATCTTTATTTGTTTGCAATGGTGTCTTGTAATTTTGTACTATATGTGTTGTGTTTTTGCACTTAACATAATACTGGTGAGTAAAGAGCACACACACAAAAAAGATTGTCCTATGTCTCGTAGCATGGGAGTGTGGGATTCTGCTGAGAGTAATTACGTAATGTCATCCTAAGGTAGCACAATAATGGCACAGAAAGATACGGGAACGTTTTGAAATGTGCAATTATATCCATGGTCTTAGAGGTTTTCTCTTGTGTAATTTTATATTTTGAATGATCCCGCCCCTCATTACCTCAACAGGATCTCCCCCCTTTATGAGGCAGAACTGGAAATTGTATCATGCACTCATCTGGAAACAATCTGTTAACGAGGAGTAAATAATATACATCTTTGTGAGACCTGCACCTAGCTTTTCCATCTAATGAGACAAATGTAATTCATTTAACAGTTTTAAAATATATGGACTTATTTCATTTGTATATTTATCTTTTTGTCCATGTTACTGATATCCACGTTAGGTCTCTAAAGGGATGCCAAATAAGATCAATAGTCCTGCGATGTCACTTTCTATGATGTCACTTCTTGTGATATTACCAAGGGCGGCTCCTTCACTAGGGCGGAGGAGCGACGCCCCACTACTTTCTCGCAAAAGCAGAAACACAAAATGCTAAAACGACCATTTTATGTTTCTGCTTCTAACACTGCGAGAAAGCAGAAGTGTTTCGTGGGGGGTGGGCGGGTCTGTTTTAGGGGAGGGGTTGGATTGCCTTGCCAACTGCTAAGGGCGCTGACGGTTCGGCCAAACCAGTCTTGCGCACTCTGGCCATTCTCTATGCAGGCTGCAATGCAGCCTACATGGGGAAAATGGCCTCCCCAGAAGCGCCTGGCTGGTCGGCGTCCTGATCAATTACAACGCTGCCATTGCAGCATTATGATTGGCTTAGGGGAGGGGAGGGAGGCTGCCTGCTTCCTGTTCTCCCCCCCCCTTCCGAACTCCTGCGAGATCCTCCACCCGCGAGTCATGCCGGTTGCGACTGGAAGATACATGCAAATTAGAGGGGCCTCACATCTTCTCTTTCGCCCGGGGCCCCAGGAGTTCTAGGACCGGCGCTGTGTCACTTAGGAGTACAAAACAGGATACTTGGCTCAGAAGCTTTGCAAATAACTGCAAATAACTGGGGAAATAAGTTGAGGTTTAAACATGAAACCCTCCCATAAACGATTAATCCTGAGCACGACCGAAGAAATGATTTAAGGCTGTATAAGTAATCTGAATTAATCAAGCACCGTCTACAGGAAGGGGTGAAACAGTTGCAAGCTCAGAATCTGGTTATATAGAGAAGGATATTGCAATGAAAATGTTGTCTGAAGGATTTAAAGAGAAAGTTGAAGGTAGAACATTTTAATAACTTATGAAAGGGACAAAGTAATCACGCGACGTCGCCCAAACAGGAAATTAATCCAGCATTAATCACTAAAGGTAAGCAAGTAAAAAATGTAATATCCTTAACCCCTTCCATGCTTGTGACGGAACCGTTCCGTCATCAGTCACGGCTGAGCTGTGCTGATGACGGAACGGTTCCGTCACAACCGCGCCCTGTTCTGGAATGTCCAGCACAGGGGCGGAATCAGCGCCGCACGGAAGCGGTTAATAGAAACGTGTCTATCCTAAATTGAGTAGATGGACCGCTCAAAAAAGAATACTCCTTTTCACCATAGCCAGTGTGTCATTGGCCTCCGTGCAAGGAAGGAAATAGACCCCTTGGATTATAAAATCCAGTAATACTCAGGGTTCAGTGGGCCCCTCAGACCTCTGGGCCATGGTGCCACTGCACCTCATGTACCAATGGAAGCCATACCACTTGTTCTTATTCAGAGTAGGAAAAAACGTACCTGGTCAGCTGATTAAGTAAGGCACTCCCAACCCTACTCGATATGATGTATAAAGCCCTTTTTTCTGTTTCCCTCAACTCTCTTTATTCCCACCCCTTTCATATGATTGCATGTCCATTTTTATTGGCTCAACTCTACTATTTTTATTTTATTGCACCTTGTTTATTTTTAGGTCTGGGATTTCTGAAGATCATTCGATTTCACTAAAAGTATGTGTATAAATACTCTTACTTATAGGTGCTTTAAGTCAGTCCTTTTTATTAGGTCTCGGCTATAACGCGCTGAAAGCGCGTTCTCGCCAGAGAACTATTGTCGGCGTCTCAGCCGTCTGAGAGGCCGAAGTGAGACAAGACCTGGCCGCGCGCAGCGTTTTTCCATAGGATAACGTTGTGCGCACGGCCAGGTCTTGTCTACACGGCATGCATGGCAGGCCGGATCGCGGCGCGCGCCTCTGTGGAATGCAGGGGGAGTCTGCAGAGAGGCGAGCGGCGCTGATAATCAGCCATGCTTTTTTTTCCCGTGCCGTCTAAAGTAACCCAATGCAGCCCTACTGTACACCAGCCTAGCAGCTCCTTGAGACAGATTACCCGAGCGCACACCTTCTATGCGCTACAGATGCAGACAGAGCCTTAGATAGAGGCAGACAGAAAGATAGACAGTAGATAGAGAGACCCGCAAGCACATACAGACAAGTGGATAGAGAGTCAGGCACAGAGGCTGGTAGACAAAGGTGCATAGACACGCAGGTGGCTTGACAGACAGGCGGACACACACAGATACAGACACATGGCTCATCAGACTGGCAGCTTGCAGGCGGAGCACTCTCTGCCGGCGCTGAGTTCGCTCCCAGCTCTCCGGAGATGTCTCCATGAGCGGGGTCCATCCGATAAAACCACAGACCGGGTCTGCATGGAATGTTTACAAAGTGCGGCCATTTGCAGCACCGAGGCAAACACTGCCCCCCTCCCCACGCCTGCTTTCCTGGAAGTCACAGGGGCTAATCGGGGAGGCGCACTGGGGGTTTCCAAAAGCACCTGATACCGTTCTACCCTCTCTGCTGGCTGAGGTCTGATCGCACAAGAGCAGACTCACCCCGACCCAGCCCAGTACCACAGTACTCCCCATGGCACGAGAAACATCACTAATGGGCAGACTGACCCCAGCCCAGCCCAGGCGCTGTTCTCTCCATGGCACGAGCACCGTGACCTGTGGGCAGACTGCCCCCGCCCTGGCCAGGCACTGTACTCTCCATGGCACGAGCACCGTGACCTGTTGGCAGACTGACCCCGGCCCAGCCCAGGCGATGTACTTTCCATGGCACTAGAAACCTCACTACTGGGCAGACTGACCCCGACCCAGCCCAGGCGCTGTTCTCTCCATGGCACGAGCACCGTAACCTGTGGGCAGACTGACCCCGGCCCAGCCCAGGCACTGTACTCTCCATGGCACGAGTAACGTCACTACTGGCAGACTGACCCCGGCCCAGTCCAGGCGCTGTACTTTGAACGGCACCAGAAACGTCACTACTGGGCAGATTGACCCCGACCCAGCCCAGGCGCTGTTCTCTCCATGGCACGAGCACCGTGACCTGTGGGCAGACTGACCCCAGCCCAGCCCAGGCACTGTACTCTCCATGGCACGAGTAACGTCACTACTGGCAGACTGACCCCGGCCCAGCCCAGGCGCTGTTCTTTCAACGGCACCAGAAACGTCACTACTGGGCAGATTAACCCCGACCCAGCCCAGGCGCTGTTCTCTCCATGGCACAAGCACCGTGGCCTATGGGCAGACTGACCCCGGCCCAGCCCAGGCGCTGTACTCATTCTATCCATGGCATGAGAAACATCATTACTGGGCAGACTGACCCCGACCCAGCCCAGGCGCTGTAATCAGTCTCTCCATGGCACGAGAAATGTACACACACAGACACCACCACTGCCATGCACACACGGACACCACCACTGCCATGCACACACGGACACCACCACTGCCATGCACACACGGACACCACCACTGCCATGCACACACGGACACCACCACTGCCATGCACACACGGACACCACCACTGCCATGCACACACGGACACCACCACTGCCATGCACACACGGACACCACCACTGCCATGCACACACGGACACCACCACTGCCATGCACACACGGACACCACCACTGCCATGCACACACGGACACCACCACTCCCATGCACACACAGACACCACCACTGCCATGCACACACGGACACCACCACTGGCATACACACACAGACACCACCACTGCCGTGCACACACAGACACCACCACAGCCGTACACACACAGACACCACCACTGCCGTGCACACACAGACACCACCACTGCCGTGCACACACGGACACCACCACTCCCATGCACACACGGACACCACCACTGCCATGCAGACACGGACACCACTTGTGCTTAATTTGTAAAAAAAAAAAAAGTGCCAGGGCTTTCATTTGTAAAAAATTAAGTGAAAGGGCACTCGTCAGGAGGCTACTGTAGTTTGCCATACACATTACGCGACTTTGAGCTATTGGCATTGTAAATGACAATGAGTTTTATTTATGTTTTGATTTTTAAAACATAAATAAAAGACCTTGTCATTTACAATATCAAGACCTTAAACTCGCATTCATTTACAATGCTAATAGCTCTAACTTTTGCAATGCCGAGACCGTTGCATTGTAAATGCTTGTTTATTGATCTGTTATCAGTCGCATTTCTCGCCCACCCACTGCAGGATGCAGCATGAGGCGAAGGGTCAGCCCACTCCAGTCATTGACTACCTTCACTCTTATATTACACAAAGAGCACATGCACAGAAAGTAGTTGCTTTCAGTACCAGGCTCTAGTGTTACAAAATTTGTTTAGCAGGCCCAAAAATGTTTGCTTTTAGCCAATTTCTAGGTTTGGCTGTGCTTGCAAAATTGCCTGTAAAGAAAAATAATCATAAAGGGGCTTAGAACCTGCCTAGTACTTACCACTGATTGGCTCCTATGTCACTCTTGTGTCCTTGGTTCCTATTGGTTAGCGCCTCTTCCTCTCCTCCAGCTTCCTCCTGGGCTTTAAGTCTTCATTCCTGCCGTGGAGCATGGACCAAGTACTGCTTCCTCTGGCTAGTGTCCTTCCATTGGCCTCAGGCTCCTGCAGGCACTCTTTTTTTTAATTTATCGGCATGCACTCTTAGAGAGTGCATGCTTCTGCAGACCCTCTCCATCATACCCGCCCTCACGCTCTTGTTTCCTGCACCTGCAGGTTGCACACTGATGTTTGTAGGGGCCCACATTTCCAGCACAACAACTTTGTAATCATCCCTTCCTACAGGTTTTACTTATTGATTTATTTTTGAGCTGTAAAATATTGCTCGAAACAAATGCAGTCCGTAATTACTGCCCCAGGCATTATGATATTATATCTACACCTGCCACACTCTTTTCATGCATGTGATTTAATGGTTCGGTGGCTCTGAATGGAAAGCGCGGGTTCCTAGTTTGTGGACCTAGTCTGCCGTGAGATGGGTAAATGTTTATATAGTTCACGGAAGAATTAGTCTTCAGCAGACTCCTTCCCGACACTGCAAACACAAATTTAAGTACTCCCGTCCAAAGACGGGCAGCAGCGAGAAACCGATTAACAAGCTTTGGCAAAGCCAATAAGTTTTGCTTATGTGAGACCTGTTTGTGTTGTCAATGTTTTTTAACCCCTTCCCTGCTGGGCACATTCCCCCGCTGTGCTGGGAGGAGGAGGGGTGCGCACAGCGCCCAGGTGCTCATGACGAGCTCAGCTCGTCATGACCTCACCTGTTTCTTTAGAACGCTCGCACAGCAGGGGAATTAGCCCAGCATGGGAGGTTTCTTCAGGCCATGATGAGCTGAGCTCGTCATGAGCACCGTGGCTCATGATTAGGTGAGCTCGTCATGAGCATGCAAGGGGTTAAAGATGTTGCACAACAGTCCAGTGCTATAGGGTGGCTAGTGCTGCCCATGCTGTAGCGCTTTGTTTTACTTTACTACGAGTCATGTGGCACAGCAAGCACGCACTGCTGTACAAACATCTTACAAAAATAAATAAATAACCAGTTGGCAAAATATGTTGGCTTTGCTATTGCTTGTTACTTTTTATATTGTGAGATTCTGGCAGCACCTCAAAAATATCATTTTACAAGAACCATGCGAAAACATAACTACCATTAACAAAGCCAAAAGGTTGGTAGCCAACGCCAAACCTAATGGCTTTTTTAATGCTTTTTAAAATTTTATTTTTTTAGTACTTCTGCATATTTAATGTAATATAATAATTGTAATTATTGTTTTAATTTTATATGAACTCAAAGTTTAAAGACCACAGTCTAAATAAACAGATTTCTCTCTGATATTTAATGCTAATTACATATCTTTTCAAATAATACAGACTGCTGACCTATTGGCTTTGCCAATTATTGTTATTTCATATCCCTTATTATATGCCCAAGAGCGTTTGTTCTGCTCCAGAATTTTTTACCCTCATTCCTCCTTTTTTATATTTCCAGGTTTCCTTTTCATTATCTCACCTTTAAATTGGCCATTTCGTCCCTATTTGTCATTAACATTGTCACTTTGCTGCCTTCTGTGTACTGTATGCCCTATGTACTTGTTTACTGCTCTTTGACCTTCTGTCTTTCCCCATAGTATTCCAACTTGTCCTAATTATTATCCAGACCTTATTAATTACCCAAGGGATTTTTTCAATATGCCTTGTATTTATATGACATAGTCGACCTATTTTCACGCCATGTTTTCTTATTGCCCCAGTCCTTTTATTGTTTCGTGTTTTCATTCGTCTGTGTCCTTTACTTTTGCGTCAGCCCATATTTCCCAAGCCCTTATTTATTGCCTCTTTTTCAAAAACACAGACCTTTGCTTTTGGAAATACCTCAGGTCCTTTTTTCCTCTGAGTTTTATGTAGCGCGAACTTGTCCCAAAGGTATCAGGTGTCAGTGCGTTTTACATGAGCACTGGTTGTTACACAAGGACACATTTATTTATGTATTTATTTTTTTGTTAGGCACAGGGAGATTAAGTGATTTGCTCAGAATCACAGGATGTTGAGCGTCCCTGCCGAGAGTCAAATACGGTTCCCCAGATTTGAGGTTGACCGCCCTAGCTGTTAGGCCACATCCTCTCTCATTATCACAGCCCCACCTCAAATATAATGCTCTGTTTATTTATAAAAAAGCTTTATATACCGCGAACATAACCCACAAGGGTATCAGAATGCTTTACAATATACAGTTATTAAACATTAGATGGTTGATGTAGTATACAAACATTTGGTATACACCATCAGTACAAAAGAGGTAAATAGTAGTATATGGATAGCATAGGTGACAAGTAGACAACAAAGAATGATCCACGAAGGAATTAGAGCTCTTTACAATATCCAGTTATTAAACAGTAGGAGGTCAAGGTAGTATACATTCATTTGGTATTCGCCATTCAATACAAAAGAGGTAGACAGTGATATATGGATAGCATAGGTGACTATTAGTCAACATAGAATTAAAGCCTTAACCCCTTGGCTGTGGGGCGATTCCCCCGCTGTGCTGGGGGAGGGGGGGGGCGCGTACAGCGCCCCGGTGCTCATGACGAGCTCAGCTCGTCATGAGCCACGTTTCTCGTGTGCTCATGACGAGCTGAGCTCGTCATGTTCCTTAGAACGCCCAGCACAGCAGGGGAATTAGCCCCGCGTGTGAGCGTTCTAACGGTCATGACGAGCTCAGCTCGTCATGAGCACACGAGAACCGTGGCTCATGACGAGCTGAGCTCGTCATGAGCGTTGGATGGGTTAAGATGTGAATTTGGTCATTAGACGCATTTTTACTTAATTTTTGAAGGAAGTAAAGGATGAGATTCCACGTACCTCTGGAGGTAGGGAGTTCCAAATCTTCGGTCCGATCCCTGAAAAAGCTCTGCAACCAGTTCTCTTTTTATGGAAGGATTGTGGTTGTAGTAGTAGGATCCTCGAACTTCGCAATTGTCTGCATTCTCCCGATCGCGCTAGCTTTAGTGCTAAGTAACTGGGGGTATTGCTATGCTGGGCTTTATGGGTCTATGTACTTAATTTTCACATCCTTTTTTCATGGGCGGTCTTTCTGTTGCCCTTGTCCTTTGTTTGTGTTGTTTAGTTTTTGATACCACATGTTCTCACCTTTCAGACTTTCAATGCTCTCTCTGTGGTAACGGGGCCCAGAGCATTGGGTCAGACCACTAATATAACCCTTCTTGAGTGGGGCATCCAGTGAGAGGCGGCCTGCTTGGAAACTAGCCCTGAAGAACACGAGAACACCTTTCAGTCTTGGACTTAAAGCCCTGAGTGACTTGGTCACCTACCCTACCACCACCATGATAATCCAGGGGCTCTAGAGATGCCCAGTGTCACGCCCCCACCCAGTGGATGGGAGGCTGAGGGAGCCGGAGACTTCGATCCTGACTTCCCATTGAGTAGTCCTGCATGGCTGGTTCTGCAGTAGGACGCCATATCCGGCAATATGGTGGACAAGTTCTTCAGGGCTCGAGCCGTGGTGAACTTTCGTACCATCACCAGGATGACCCAAGGGCTCCAGAGCTGCCCATTATCACGCCCCACCCGTGGATGGGCGACTTCCCGTTGAGTGGTCATGCATGACCGGTTCTGCAGTAGGACCCCGTGACCGGCACTACGGTGACCAACGCTCTTCAGCGCCTCAGCCCCGCTCATGGTGGTCTTGTTTTCTCGTCAGTCCGTGGTGGCGTTGCCTGGACAGGAAGAGGCGGGTTATCGGATCCTGATCACCTATGCACCCCTATGCAATTGAAAGTGTTTTTTAGCTTTCGAGTCTGTTCTGACAGTTCTTTTCATCGCTTGCCGCAGAGACTTACCGCCTCTTTACCACAGGGGGCGCTGTAAGCTCTGGGGACCCCCCGCGGGCTTGAGTTCCCAGCGCTGAGATGATGAAGAGGAGCTATTTTCATAAATGTAAGACCTAACCTTTAAATCTAGCTTCCATACTTAGATAATAAGGTGCATGAACGAGGTATTGCGATTACTGTACAGATATTTGTACAACCTGCGCAGAGCCCTGCGGGAGGCGCATTAATGAAACTTGATTTTAATTCAATTTACAGTAGCAGCCTCGAAACACCAAACACTGCACCTTCTTTAACGCATTACAATTTCCTCTAGCCCCATTTATAAAGTACTTATGAAATTAACCAATGATTTATAAGTCATGAAAAGAAAAACGAGAGATTGATTGCGCTCTTTTGAGTAAAATGAGGTAAGAGTTTCCACAGGCGAATCTAGGTTGATTGACAGAGACATTTAAATTATACGTCATCCTGATTAGAGAAACAGAAGTAACTTGCGGCATGCGTTAGTTACACCCTAGTAGTGTGGCTGTAACTTGCACTTGTTTGGTGTATATGCAATAGTTTCCTGCTCTGAAAGTGCAGTTTTTCATTATCACAATGAACTACGGTATTAATGAATAAAAGGCAAACCTGTATTTTTTTTCTCGCCCTTTGCATGTTTTATACATTGCATGAAATTAATATGTTCAACACTAATGTTCAGGTTTTAGAAATTGGAGCTTTTAAAAATATACGTTTTTGAAACCCTTTTCAGCTTAAATTATTTTCACTGAAATGTCTGATCCTCTCACCACCACTATATGGAAACTGGACTACTTTATCATGTGGTCATCGGCAGGTACACCCCAATCTTTACATCTGCTGAAAAGCATGGCGCCCCAACTTTTATATAGAGCTTGCCCGCCCATTCTTCTGGCACACCCGGGGTAACTCCACCATATCTTAATCAGGCTAAAAAGTGTACAGTTGATTTTGCACACTCAAATTTTATTCAGTTACACCTGATCATACACCGCACGTAGGCGAAACCTTTTTCCTGGAATAATTCAGACTTCTTTTGTAAATTGAGCCCAGAGGTTCTTTACCTCACTGAATACCAAATTAGCAGATAAAAACGTCACTTATTATTTTCCTTTATTTTAATTTTATTTTCAGCATTATTTCCCATTGGAGTTCTCCCTTATCAAAAGATTCATGGCTTGTTTGCATGTGTCGAGCCCTCATTTTTAATCTAAATTTAAAAAAATGTGGTTTCTAGATACCGAAAACTCTGGCCAAATCAACCTTCTCTGTGCAATAGTTTCCAGAGTAGTTTAACAAAATCTTCCCAATATTTTCTGCTTCCGTCTACCTTTTTCCGTATACCTATAGGTTTTACAGGGAGCTTGAAAGTATCCTGGCTTTTAAGAAAACCTAACGGTCATACACTTCTTTCATCCACCATGAAGCAACGCTTCATCAACAATATTTCGGTTTGTCCCAAATTGCCCACAAACCTGTGTGCGGACCGCCCACATTTCTGAATTAAAGGACCTCACGTCTGCTCTCTCCGTCATCAGTTGTACCTATTGGTCTCTAATTTTGTTACACACTGAATAATGGAATGTTTGTTTGAAAATGAGCATAATATGTCGAGATAAAGTTCGCACAAAAATAATCTGAAATGTATAAGGTTCTCATACGTACTAGTTGGTAATTTATTCACTTACACTTGAATGTTTCTCAATACGATAAAAGACATTAAAAAGAAATAATTTCATTTTTAACTCCGTTTAGAATGTCTGTGCATGCAAATGATATTTTATGGAATCAAAGACTAATTAGCATGCCTTGTACAATGCTCTCATTGGTTCAGCCCATTAGAATGCCGTGTCACTGTTTGGCAGCATTCTAAATTCAGCAGCAGTGATACATAGCAGTCTCAGTTGGTATATTCATTTTTCACCTGCCGTGCGAGGTTAAGGCAACACATAGTAATGGCCATTCTTAGCCGTTAATTACCCTTCTTGTCGGTATGCACAGCAGGCAATTACTAACATTTACCCCCCTCTGCTGACGGTTTTAATCACTGTAAATGCTCAGAGCTAAGGGCAACCATGCTTTATAATAGCTTGTTTTACATAGCACCTTGTATCACATGTTGTCATTGAAACACTGTACCATTTGTTTTCATCACATACGGTAAGCAGCCATGACAACGCGGGCTTTACCCCGCGCTGCCCTTACGACGCTGCTATTACAACGCAAGTCGTTAGAACGATTGTGCTGGAGGGCGCTGTTGGTAAAGGAATAGTTTAATTTTCTATTCCAACACCTTCCCTACTGTAACGTGGGCTGGAGTTGGAATAGAACATTAAACTATTCCACAATCCAGCGCCTACAGACTTGCGTAGTAAAGGATGCGTCGTAATGGCTGTGCGGGGTAAAGCCCGCGTTGTCATGACATACATCCATCACATACAATGACTGGGTCGCCGCTGTGTTGCTGTACGTATTCAACCCTGTGGCCATTACCTGCCATTTAATTGGGCAGGTGGCCTTAACCAATAAGGGCTGCTCATTCATGCTTCTTGGGGGACCATATCTTTTGACTTTTTAAAACACTAACATGTAGATTCATCAAAGTCCCGTTTTGCGAGTCTGTAATAGCGATTATTAAGGAATCGCTATTACAGACTCGCAAAACGGGATTCATGTCTAAATCGCAATTTATTTTGCGATTCCTACAGCTTCCTTATTTGCGATTAGCTAATCGCAAATAAGGAATGAATGGGAAGACATATCAATGTGCGAATCGCTATTAGCGATTCTCATTTTGAGTTTGCGATTTCAAGGGTGCAGAGGTGTCCAAAGGACACCCTGTTGCACCCCTGAAATTATATTGGACGCTGGTGTTACGCACACACATGTCCCAAGGACATGTGTGTGTGTAACATACAACTTAGAAAAATGCACTTAAGTGCATTTTTCTAAGTTTCCGCTATTTACCACGAGGTGTGACTTCGTGGTTAATAGCGAATTCACAATTTTTAAATGTTTCATGAATAGCATTTAAGGAATCTCTAATTGAGATTCCTTAAATGCGATCGCAATTTGAAAAATCGCTATTTGCGATTTTTCAAATTGCGAGTTCATGATCCATTGATGAATCTCAAATGCCATTTTTGCGGGTGCAAACGGCCGATTTTTGCGATTCGCACCGTTTGCGCTCGCAAAAATGCTTGGTGAATCTAAGTGTTGGACTCTGGGTGGACTGGGAGGCAACAGAATCATGACCCCTTTCTTTTACCCCAACCCCATGTGGATAGTTGCCACTCAAGCCGCCCGAAAGGGCTGACCTGGGCAGCATCCACCTTCTGTATCTTCATGAAGCAAAACCAAGTATTCACATCTATCTGATCTCATGCCAACATGGATCTGGTAACCTTTTTCTGCCTGAATTCTTTATCAAAATCCCTCCATGCATTCCCCTCAATCTCCTCATGTGCACACACTATTCTATAAAGATAGACCAGTGTCGGAATCTCTCGCCCATGACCCATTTCAACAGTGTTTCTTCCACTTTCTTTTTCTATGGCCAATGCCCACAGTTTCTAGAATGTGAGCATTCCTTACACCATTTGGGGCCCGATGTAGCTAATTACAGATTACCGATTCTTAAATACCGAATCATACCGATTCGGTATTTAAGAACAGGCAAATGGGATGTAGGTAATTTTTCTTAAATAATTACCGAATCGGTAAGTTTTGGTAATTACCGAATCTGTATTTACCGATTCGGTAATTGCCATTCATTCCTTTGGGCCTGGTGGCCCATAGGAATGAATGTCAATTACCAAATCGGTAAATACCGATTCGGTAAATGGGGGAAACATTTAAGGGTGGCAGGGTGTCACTTTGACACCCTATTGCACCCCTCAAATGTGTATGGGTGCACATTTAACAACGTAGAGGAGGGATATGATCTCTTCTGCTCTTGGCTCACTAGGGCTCTGGATGTTTTGATACCTGTTGTAACCACGAAGATCAACCCTCGAGTGTCTAGCCCCTGGTATGACGACGCTTTGCGCGCTCTGAAGGGAGCCTGTAGACGGGCGGAGAGGGCCTGGCGGAAGACATATGGGGCTGAGCAAAAAGCTACTTATGTCGCGTCCGTCAAGCTCTATCACCGGGCCATTTGTCGTGCCCGAGCGGCATTTTATGCCGAGGAATTCCGGAACAGCACTAACCCATCGAAGGCTATCTTCAAGGCGGTGAAAGATCTTATGTCTAAGCGGCCTATTTCTACGGCTGAGAGTTCTGTCACACATTGTGAGTCCCTTGCTTCCTATTTCTTGGGTAAAGTCCAGTCTATTTATCGGACTTTCCCGAGTATGGGTATAGCACTGGGTAGCCCCAAGGGGACATCCTACCAGCCCGCTCTTCTCACTCTTCCCCCCCTCACCGTGGAAGGGTTTGATAAACTTGCTACGCAAGTTAAATCTGGGTCCCCATCCGATCCAGTGAGGCCTGCCCTCTTTCGGGATCAGACCTTTGTGGGACGTGTGGCTATACGCTCTCTTGTTAATCTCTCCTTAGAGACTGGGGTCGTTCCTACCAGCTGGAAACAGGCGGTGGTGTCTCCGATTATTAAAAAGCCATCTCTTGACCCGTCTAAGCCGGAAAGCTATCGCCCCATCTCGCTCCTGCCCTGGCCAGCTAAGTTGACAGAGGCCCATGTCAATCTGGCCCTGTCTGAACACTTAGCCCGGTCCAATGCCCTCGATCCCACACAGAATGGTTTCCGTGCTGGTCACAGCACGGAGACTGCTCTTCTGGTGATGGTGGAACATCTCCGCGCAAGGTTGGATGCTGGACAGACGTCGGCGCTGATTTTGTTAGATCTCAGCGCCGCATTCGATACTGTGTCGCACAGCATCCTCCTTGGGCGGCTCGAGGAGACTGGTATCGGCGGCCTTGCGCTGCAATGGTTCCGCTCCTTCCTAGACAACCGCTCCTTCTGTGTTGCCATCCCTCCGTTCAAGTCCGGGTTCCAGCCGCTGGCCATGGGGGTTCCACAGGGATCCTCGCTGAGTCCCACGTTGTTCAACCTCTACGTGAGACCGCTGGCTGATGTCGCAAGGCAGTGGGGCCTAACCATGGTCTCATACGCCGACGAGACACAGCTGGCGGTTACTCTCAGCGGGGATGCGGAACAGGATGCCCCCAGGTTCCAGTCCGGTCTGAAGGCGGTGGCCAGCTGGCTGACAGGTAACTGTCTCCAGCTTAATGCCACAAAAACAGAGGTGATGGTTGTCGGGAAGGGAGTGGAGCTCTGGGGCGATCAGTGGTGGCCTTCGGAGCTTGGCCCCACTCCGACCCCAGTGCCGGAGGTGAAGAACCTTGGGGTCTGGCTTGAAGTTGGTCTCACATTTATAGGGCACACCAAAAAAATCGCAGCCTGTTGCTTCGGTCTCCTTAGAGGGTTAAGGCCGGTGCTTAAGTTCTTTGATGCCCCGACTAGACAGCTTGTGGTCCAGGCAACCGTCATCTCTCGTCTGGACTACGCCAGCTCTCTGCTGGCGGGGGCTAACCAGGCTGAGTTAACACGCCTGCAGCGGGTGCAGAACGCCGCGGCGAGAGCCATTGTTGGACTTCCTAAGTTCTCCCAGGTGTCTCATGTCATCCGCTCCCTGCACTGGCTCCCGGTTAGGAAGCGTATCCTCTTCAAGGTCCTGTGTCTGACCTTTAAAATCCTTAGAGGCATAGGTCCTGAGATCTTGGCCAACTCTATTTCCTTCTATGTCCCTACCCGTAACCTTCGATCACAAGGTCAGGCCCTTGCTGTTGTCCCCAGATTTAGGCTCAGCCGGATGGGAGGCCGTTCGTTCAGGGTGAGAGCTGCGTCAATCTGGAACACCCTCCCTGTTGAAATTCGGCTGATAGAGGACTTGCTGTCGTTTCGTAGAGCTATAAAAACTTTCCTATTTTAGCCCCTCTGTTTTAGCACTTTTTGTAGCATTTTAGCCTTGTTGTGTTATGACTGCTCTGTGTCTCTGCGCCGGGATGCTCCTTCGCTGGAGTCGCTGCGCGCATAACAAATTGTTATAACATAACATAACATGTTGCAGACATGCATGCCCTAAGGGCATGTATGTCTGCAACATGGCACTGTTGGAAAAGCAAAAAAAAATGTTTTTTCTAATGTTTTCATTATTTACCACCAACTTCTAGTTGGTGGTAAATAACGAATCCTAAGCTGGGAAAAGCACTAATTTGTGTGCTCCCTACATTTCAGATTCGGTAATTTACCGATTCGGTATTTTTAAGAATCGGTAATTTACCGAATTCTTAAATACCGATTCTGTAAATTACCGAATCTGAAATGAAGCTACCTACATATGAAAAGCCTAATTCTGGTCAGTAGCGGCCGAAATTCGGTAATTTCGGCCGTTACCGACCGGAATTACGCTTCCTACATCTGGCCCTTAGTCTTCTCCCTCTCGGGCATATCCGAAATTGGTTCACATACTTATACATAATTCCCTTTCCAAATCTTCTAATTCACCTCAGTCGGCACGTGCCTGCCCCACTGACCGTGCTCCTTACGCACATCCCCCAAACCAATGCTTTGTAGTCTTGTAACAGTACTTGCTGGTGTAGAATCCTTTACAAAAATAATGGTCACAGCAGAAACCTGGATTAACTTGGAATCAAATCATCACCTTGATAAATCAATTAATTCAATGTATTCATATTAATGATATACGTGTGTTCATATTCAGTGACAGCACAAAAAGTTGTACATTTCTAAAATGGTGCTCCAAGAAAAGGAGGGAAATAGTACTCAAAAAAGGTGTGCGCTTGCGAGGGTAATAGAAGAGGAAACGCGATGTGCCATACAAATGTCAGACTGATCGCGACCTATCCAGCCACATTGAAGGCTAAATCTGCAAAGAACATAGTATCCTCATGGCACAGTAAATCAATTTCTGTTGTCTGCGTGAGAAACCAAGAAAGACTTGACGTTTCGACCCCCTTGATGTGTGTAGAGTATTGTATCCTTAGCCTGGGGTCTTCATCAGGACATGTGGAGACACCTTTGAAACCACCTAGGCGAATCTGGTGGTAACATTTGGAAATATGGCCCCCTAGGCTCCTACGTCGTGGAGGCGCAAAGCGGACTCACAGCATGGTAGTTATGAGTCGGTGTAGCGTCAGGGTTACTCAATCGTGGCCCCTAAGTATGCAATCCAATACACTTTGATGAAACATTGGGTATACTCACAATCCAACGTGGACTGTATCCTTGTAGCAATCTGTATGTTTCACCGTGGTGAATCAGTGATATGGAGTCATAAGTGAAACATTCGCGTAAATCAATTAATCCATCCTAAACTTGAAACGATCTGTGCACTCAGGCCGAATGAATCAGGAAACTGATAGGTTCAAGCAAGGCATTGGCCTTGCTGGTCGGTTTCTTCCTGTGTTTTGTAAGTGCTTAGAGCACAGGCCGTTGTTTGTCAGCGGACTCTGCACTTGGGGACTTCCTGCTTTATGAGCACATTCCTGTTGCCAGTAGCTGGTTGTCAGGCATGTATGGGACACTGCCGGTTGGATGGTGGTAAAAGCCAAAAGTTTGATCAAGTCCCCAATCTTTTCAAGGCCTTGCGTTACATGCCAGAAGAACAATGAGTACTCTTCAAGCTATAGTGCCTCACGTGATCTCTTACCAGCGTACCTCGATTGAGTATGTCGCATCTCTCTGACTGGCTCAGCTTTCCAACACTGCTTTGGTATGGACATCAAGGAGCTATGCATCACGCGATCTCTTACCAGCGTACCTCGATTGAGTATGTCGCATCTCTTTGACTGGCTCAGCTTTCCAACAGTGCTTTGGTACGGACATCAAGGTGCTATGCATTGTGCGATCTCTTACCAGCGTGCCTCAGTTCAGTGTATCAAGTCACTTTGATTGGCTCAATTTTCATGGTAGTGACGTCAGCGTAATGGGGGCAGTCATTCTTCTTGTTCCTTGCTCCCTCTTTGGGGAATAGTCTTACATTATTGCTGCAAGCAAAATCAAACGATCTTCGATTTATCCAATCTCTGATTATATTTTATTTCCCATATGCCTCCCCCCCGCCGTTGAGTTTGGCCAGAGTGCCAAGAAACCATTACCATGTACATGTGCCGGGTATATTACCCGTAGCATACTAGGTTGGGCCACACCTTTCAACATGCTAAGGTTCTTAAAGTAAATGCTCTGATGTTGGGGGATGTTGTTTGACCACCTTATAAAAAGAAATTTGGTAAATTGTCTGAAAAGAATTGAGGACCTCATTCTGTGTTTCCTGTTAGTTTTTTTGTATGTGTAATACTACACAGTCCACGTAGTGCAAGTACCAAAGCCACAGGGTGCAAGATTTACATTGTGCAATAGTCCCTCCCTATTCTGAGTTGTTTTGCTAAAAATGACGCGATACCAAAGGGGATGATGGACGGAGCGTTTGAGCAAATCAAACACTCACCCCCATTCAAGTGATCTGGGTTTAATCCATCATCATTCTTTAGCTCACTCCACCACCCCAGTTCAGACATGGCCATATGCAAATCAGTCTGACCCTGTGCCTCATGGGAACAGTCCAGCCCGAACTGCCAAGCCATGTCTTCCCTGGACTGGAAACAAGCATCCTGTGACCGGTTTCGAGTTCATAACCCTCATCAGTCAGGCTAAAAATGACAACAAGCATTTGCAACGCAATAGGTCTCGCATTACTAATAGTTTGAGGTACTGGTGTTGCAAATAATAATGCAATGCCAATACCTAATAATTTCAGTAATGCGAGACCTAGTGCATTGCAAATGCTTGCGTAGTGAGCCAGGAGCCAGCACTGTATTTCTCAGTGCGGTACCGCAAGCTGCTCCTAGAGGTCGCTAGTGAGCAAGGCACCTGCACTGCATGTCAACAAAGTTGGAGTTATTTGCATTCTAAATGGCAATGTTTTTTTACCTAGCCATGTTGCAGGGTACAGTACCATATGTGGCCAAATGGAGACCTCTTTTGGTCACATATGGTAATGCACCCTGCAGAAGGTATTTTAAATCCACCCTACCCACAATGCATTGCATGCCAGACAGTTCTACAAGTACATCCAAATAGCTATGTCCATATATATAATTATTAGCTTTGAAATGTGACAAAAGAATTATTACATTGATTTCGGATTAGGTTGTATTCTGTGTGGAGCTGATGAAGGGACATATAAATGTGAGCTATTCTAGTGAGTGAAGTAACCACTGCCAGCATAAGCTTAGGACCAGGGGCCAGATGTAGGTCAGTCGGTAACGGCCGAAAATCGGTATTTTCGGCCGTTACCGACCGGTATGTAAGAATTGCTATGTAGGGGCATATTTTTACAGAATCGGTAAATATACCGATTCGGTAAATTTACCGATTCTGTAAAATACCGAATTGGTATTTTTACCGATTCGGTAATTCCCAGATGTAGGTGGGACTCTTCTGAGTCCCAAAGGCCCTACAAAATCGGTATTTTAACACACAATCCAATTGGGTGTTAAAATACCAAATTCAGGTGTGCATGCACATGTGTGCATGCACACCTAGCCATGTGACAGACAGACATGCCCTTAGGGCATGTCTGTGTGCCACATGGCGCACATGCCTATTTTAGGGGAGCCAGAGGGTGTCCAAGTGACACCCCCTGCACCCTTGCCAAATTCGGTATTTACCGATTCTGTAATTACAGAATCGGTATTGCTCATTGATTCCTATGGGCTTCAAGGCCCATAGGAATCAATGGGCAATACCGATTCGTTATTTACAGATTTGGTAAATACCGAATCTTAAAGATTCGGTATTTACAGAATCTGTAATACCTACATCTCCCCCCTTCATATTTACCGACTCTTAAATACCGAATCGGTAAAGTTTGGTATTTAAGAGTCGGTAAATATGAATTACCTACATCTGGCCCCAAGTGTGTGTCCTGCCTGAAGCCTTTTAAGAAAAGAGTGCATTGAGTCTGGTATTAAAATCTAGGGAGTAACAACACATGTAACAGGGGATGTCCACATGAGAGGTTACTATAGACCAGGTGGCACTAAGAAGGGACTACTAAGCCCATTGACCAATGAAAAGCCACAGTTTACAATGGACAGGAGCCAATTAAAAAGATGTGTGGAAAGTGGGCGGAGCTTTATGCCCATATCCTGAATACCGTCCTTAGTTTTCATAGCGAGGACTTGCTTTCTTTTCCGTGACGCCTAGAACTCACGATAGGAGTTCGTGTTCCAGAGCAAGACGAGAATTTGCCCGGCAAGAGTTTTCCAGAAAGAATTGCACCGTCGGAGATTAGTTGAGTGTGCCATGGCCCAGCGTTCCTGCCCTACTTATCCATTAAGGGGCCCCTTCCATTGCCCACACCCTGGGCTCTCAGCCTGAAACCTGAGGCTGCAACATGACTGCAAGGATAGCGTTCACGGCAAAGGTTTCCTTTGGCCTATAGCCCTGATGAGGCCCAAATCATATGGGCTGAAACGCGTCGACCATACATAAAAAGAAGCCCTTATCTATTTGAATTCATGGTGTTAAAAAATTGTTGGACAGCACCAGTGTATAGTGATATAGGGCGTAAACGGTATATGCCCGAAAGGTGTTGACATAAGGGTTATCTTAAACGGGAACTGCGAACTGTATATGGTTTTGTTCTTTAAAATTTATTTTCGCAGTACCATTAATATTCAGGCTCCAAGGATTCTGTGATTTCTTTTGACATATGACTGTTGATTTATATGTATATGTGTGTATATATATCAGTATATGTTATTGTAAATATATGTGTATTGTTTATACGTTGAAAAAACAGACCAAAAATTGGATGTATAATGATTTACATCGAATCCACAACCTGGTGTGAGTGTGGTCTTTAAATTAAATAGTTGGTTGCTTTGAGAATGATTGCTTATCAGTGGATTAATTTAAGTTTCCATTGAGTTTGTTGTGAAAGATAGTTGTATCTATTCCACTGCATTACTTTTGCTTATGCCGGTCTCTTTTGCCCAGATGCAGTTGGAGTATTAGGGCTACCCCTTCGTTGTGATAAATATCCTGTATACAGCATGTCTCACAGAGTCAGCGCAAGCGCTGCTTAGGCGAGACCTAAAAGCGCCTGGAACCTGGTGAGGTATACCAGACCCAGGACGCACTTAAAAGTTGAGTTTAAATTGCAGCAACATATTAAAACAGTATTCTGCTGTTGTGCGTCCTGGGTCTGGTATACCTTACCGGGTTCCAGCCTGTTTTTACATATATCCTACGCGCAAGGACGGAGCGCGATACCAGGGTTGCACACCAAATCATTTGCATTTGAGCATTCAAAGCACACCTACTGAAGTCTTGAGGGGAAATGTGGCGTGCATTCTGGCATCCATTGAAACTTGATGCGAAGGAGGGATAACTTGCTAAATCGGGGTTTTGTTTGCCGATTACCACATGTTATGCCTCATACCAACCCGTTCTCCAGGTTTTCTTTTCTGGTGAATATGAAAAATTACCCATTTGTGCTTTCCCCACACAGCTTGTGGTCCTTATGTGAACACAACCCTTATCACAAAGGGATCAGCTCTGAGTCCAGAAGTTTTTAAAACTGGACTTGAGCGTTCTGTCATCACCCCCTCATTGGCCAACCCATGGCCATCCAACGATTGGCCAAACACGTTCTACGTCCCCGCACGCATGCCAAGACTCAGTGAGGCTATAGCGGGCCCGTTTATGTTCCTTCTATTTCATTTGAAATTACTTTTTGAAACCAAACTCTGCATTTTGTAAATAAATACAGTTCAATGATCCTATGGGGCAAAGGCACATTTTATTTTCTTCTGTTGCAGAATGAAGCCACCACCTCCTTTAGTTTCGCTTTAAATATCTGCTGTGCTAAAAACTATTGACACTTGTTACTTGACTGCCAATTATGAAAACTGACTGTGACGTGCATCAACTACAGATTCCATAAAAGATGTTCAGAAATGTACTCCTGTAGGCTTACACCTTCTAATTTAGGAAATGGCCGCCTACAGTGGAATCCACTCCAGGAGGAAATGTGCAAGAGGTGCACAGTGGTTCTTGAATTTCTGGTGACCCCATATGACTCCCACAGCACACAAGAATTCTTTATTTTTCGGTACTAGAGAAAATATTTCTTCTCATGGCGATATCCCTCTTGATCTCTATGGGAGTAAGGGCCATATGTATCAAGCAAAATTCCATTCGGAAACGCCGAAATTCGCAGATTTACGAATTTCGGCGAAATTTCCGATTCCTTATTTTGCGATTGCATTTAAGGAATCGCAAATTTAGCGATTCCTTATATCCAATGTAAGAAACACCAAATAAGTGCGATTTGACCTTAAGGAATCGCAAATTATCACCAACTTCAAGTTGGTGGTAATATGCGATTTCCATGAAAAATGCACGTTTTTGCATTTTTCAAAGTGCTATGTGAAGCACATACATGCCCTTAGGGCATGTATGTGCGCCACATTTGCGCCACATTTGCACCCATGCTTATTTCAGGGGTGCAACAGTGTGTCCTTTGGACACCCTTGCACCCTTGAAATCGCATTCTCAATTTGTGATTCGCAAATTGCTAATCGCAAATTGAGAATATCTTCCCATTCATTCTTATGGGCCTGTAGGCCCATAGAAATGAATGGGGAGGTATTCCTTAATTGCGATTCACAATTAAGGAATATGTAGGATTCGCAACATTTATTGCAAATCCTACATACATAGCATTTTGCGATTCTCAAATAGCGATTCCCCAAAAATCGCTATTTGAGAATCGCAAAATGACTATTTGATACATATGGCCCTAAATGTTTTCAGGGCTTCGTTACAACCTTCAGAAAGTTTGTGATTACTCAAAAAACATACATGTGGGTGCAAGTTCACCGCCTTATGCTCGCGTTCCTCCCTATAATGGCCAAACCCGGCTCTTCGTAGAAGACTTACTTGTACTAAAATAAAGCCACACTGGTGTAATTTTAAGTGTGAGTAAATTCACTCATGAGTGCATCTTCACTTTTGTGAATCACAAGCATGAATTTTTGTGCTGGTAAATGTTCGCAATTGCGCATCCTGGTCAGACCAGGGCGCACAAACAGCTTTGTCCATCCGGCCATTATGGATTGATCTGTAAAGTGAGAATTCTCCAATTCCGGTTTGAAAAGCAATGGCTGGCGGCCAAGGCACTTTACGCTCACCGTTGTTGTCAATACAGACTGCTGATGGTAGAACATTTATGGGTCAATCAGCTTATGGGGCCGCTAAGGTTACAAGCACGATTCGGATGGCATTGGCAGGTTGGGTAGCCAGGTGTTGAGCCCGCTTCTGAGACCCCTTTGGGGGTGCGTTGGGGTAAACTCTTCATTTGTTGTGAAGCATTGTTGTGAGTACTCAGATATTCGCTGGAGCTGGGGTACTATTGTATTGTGTTGAGAAAAAGGGAGGATTGTGCCCTCACGATTTGTCAACAGTAGTCCAGAAGGAAAATTCAAACGTTCTCTGAAAGTTTTACGTGCGTGAATTTTATTTCATGTTCTATTTGTGAAAAAAGAGGCCAGCCGACACGTGTTTCGCCCCAATAGGCCATGGGCTTTTTCAAGGCAAATATCAGTTGTTGGGGTAGGTAGAATTCATGATTCTCTAGAATGTCGGTATGTAGTTTCTGCGGTCCTGGAACAATAACGTTTGAAATTTCCTTCTGGACTACTGTTGACAAATCGTGAGGGCACAATCCTCCAATTTCCTCTATACTTACCCTTACAATGGCTCTTGGGTGAAGCCTTTCGCAAGGAATGTGCCACAACACAATTGGGCCCTGACAATTGTAGCACCTAAACCCAGAAATTTCCACCAAAACAATTACCCATACTATTGGATTGTGCCCTGACCGCACACACACACACATGGTTAGGTGGTGCGGGTTGGGTGTTGTTTGTTTATTATGGTTGATGGTTAAAGTTTATGTTCAAATGTGAATACACTTGCGGCATCTGTTGAAATGTTGGCAGAAATGACGCACAAATGTAACACCCTGCTCTTGGCCTCTGCTGGCAAGTGTTCTGCCTTCACCAGACTGGGCATTTTGGCCCAACCAAAAGTGGGGTTTTATTTGGAGCGACGGTGAGATCCCCAATATACAGCTATCTGGTGGCTGATTGGTCACATGCAACTGCACTGTCTAGGACTTCCTCCGCTGCCACAATGTGAAGTTATTGTATGCCATATGTGTTCATTTTGTCGATTGCGCCAACAAAATATAAAATGCAATAAAGATATTTACAAAAAAAAGTTACAAGCAGTAACTGGTTCATAGGTGATACAGATGGAGAACTGTAGGTACAGAAGATGACTGTGTTGATGGTCCTCACAGAGTGATATTTCAAAATCTGCTGTTTTTTGTGTCACCAGGGGCTACGATGAACCAATCGAGACGGATATGATTGACGAGAGAATCCCCTACCTGCATGGAGGTTACGCAGCCCCGCTGGCACAGCCCGAGAAGGGCAGCCTGGCGAGCATTGACCGGCTGGGCAAGCGCTCGCCCTCCATCGACAGCATGCGTAAGGACCCCCGCTGGCGGGACCCCGACCTGCCTGAAGTTATCGCCATGCTGCACCACCCCATCGACCCGGTCAAGTCTAATGCGGCGGCCTACCTGCAGCACCTCTGCTACGAGAACGACAAAATCAAGAAGGAAGTGCGCCACCTGAAGGGCATTCCCATCCTCGTTGGGCTGCTGGACCACCCCAAGCCCGAGGTGCACCGCAAGGCCTGCGGCGCACTACGCAACATCTCCTATGGGCGGGACAATGAGAACAAAGTGTCCATCAAGAACTGCGACGGCATCCCGGCGCTCATCCGGCTTCTCAGGAAGACCAACGATATGGAGGTCCGGGAGCTTATCACAGGTAATGGCCTTCGACATATTGCTATTTTACCTATATTTGTGTAGCTACGCGTCTGTCCCTGGTGTGGCCTCCTGGTTCTTGTCTGAAGGGCATAGACACTCTGGAGGGTGCGTTGAACCACCCCTTTGGAAAATGTTGTAATGAGTCGTACCTAACTAGGTAAGTTGGCATAGTTTGTGTAAGTGCTGGACGTGCTGTGGCGTTGCCCAACGCAGTTGGCCATTAGAAACCCGATTTATAACGTGGTCTGAAAGCTACATGATGGTAAGTGGCTGGGGTTTAGTGCTATGCGTTGGTTGAGGGCACACCAGAAGATTTGTTGAGGTTGGCGGTGGTTGGTAGTTGACGTGTGGATCTCAAGACCGTGGAGACACCTGTGAGTGTCTCGTTGAGTGTGACTTTGCCAGAAGGTTGGCTGTTGCACTATGCATTGTGAGCGATGAAACAAGATGGGTGGGAATTTGGAGGGGTGGAGATCACGCTTATTTTAGTAGGTGTTGAGGCAGTGCATACAGTTTGTATGTTTAGGTACCTTATAGGACATCTGGTGGTAAAGATCTGTTGCCCAGGAGGCAGGTTCTCTGTGTTTGTTGCTGAAGAAGTGTTTTACGTTGCCATGTCTGACTATTTGTGCTCTGATGGTTGCATAACTGTGGTGCATCTAAGGTTTATGGTGAAGAATTGTACTGTGGGTTATGTTGACTTATCGATGCTTGTAATGGAGTGGAAGAGCAGCGCCCTGCCATCTGTATGGCCTTAGGTGTTGTGTTGTTTGCATGCAAATGGTGTTTTTGGGGTGTTCTTTTGAAGTTGTGATTTGCTTTTAAGTGAAATACCTTCATCTGTGTAGCCCATATTGCTTTGTTGACTGTAGCAGAATGTGGTGTTGGTGTCTATAGTGGCTTCTGTTGTTGTGGCTGAGTGCTGGATTGGAGGCTTGGAGTCCTGGGTGTGTTTAGTGGCGCCCTCTGCGGTACAATGGTGTATTGCATATTCATGATTTGTGTTGTAGGTGCTGTTCCATCCTAGATAAGCTGGTACTGTGTAGGAGAGCGCGCCTGTGTGGCATTTGTTACTGTTTTGGTTGTATGGGTGGAAATGATGGTGGGTTTGGTGCTTCTTGATGGTTCTGTTGAATTGTACAGTGTTCAGTGCTGAGATGTTATATTTGTGGACTCGCGTGTGTTGAGCATTAGAGTTTTAGGCCAATAGGTGCAGCACAAAATGTACTTTCTCTTACAACCAGCCAGTGATGTAGTTGAAAATGTGTCAAAGCTTTAACACGAGCTCCTTGCTGAGGTGCTGCAGATGTGTGAAACAAGTATGAAACCGTAACTGGGTAACTTACAGATGTTTCTGCTCTGCAAGTTCTTATTTCTTATCTTCAAGTCCTACAAACAGGCCCTGATCCGCTGAGCTTCACCGCGACAGATAGTGAATTAGATTGATGGTTTTATTTATTTAAATGGTTTTATATAGCACTGGCTAGACCCAAAGATATCAAAGCACTTTACAAGGGCTGGGAGTGGAACAAATTGCAATATAACATTCGTACAAAAAGGAAAAGTGCAAGATAATAAGAACAAAATGCAAAGAACAGTAAATACATAGACAAGAAAATAAGGAGTACAATCAGTCCATAACCAGAATTTGATAATTGAGCTAGTGTGGGTGGTCAGGGAAGGGGAGGGGGGAAAAGTATGGAGGTAGGGGGGAACTGAGGAGGGTGATGGGAGAGGAGATAGCATGTAGGAGGAGGCAGTGATTATAAGCTAACTATTAGGGAGAGGGTGGTAGTATATGTGAGAATGAGAGGATGGGGGTAGTAAGTCCAGTATAATGTGGTGAGAACATAGCTCCGTCCTGGCAGGTTGTGAAACCCTGTTAGCTAGCAGGATTAAGAACCCCAGTATTTGTTGAGAAGGTGCCGCTTGAGATCCGATTTGAAGCTGAGGTAGGAGGGGTTGCAGTGTAGATCTTTGGGGAGTGAGTTCCTGATAGTTGGCGTTAGAGCGTAACTGGGTAGATTTCTTGTTAGCCAAGGGAGGTACTAGCATGAGAGTATTTGTGCTCCTCATTTCTCTAGTGCAGCCCGCTTTGTGGAGTTTGTCTGAGAGATACAATGGGGTATGATGATGCAAAGCTTTATGCATAATGCAAGCTTTCTTGTAGGTCGATCTGCCTTTGATGGGAAGCCATTTGAGATCTTTGAGGATAGGGGAGATGTGATCAAACCGCTTACAATCCGAAATAAGCCTGGCCGCGAGGTTGAGGACTGATTTGATTGGGGCTAGGTGGACTTTCGGTGTTCCAGAGAGAACGGCATTACCATAGTCCAATCTAGAAAGTACTAGTGATTGAACAACTGATTTAAAGTCATCAGCAGGAATGAAGGGTTTAATTTTCTTGAGGGGATGTAGAGTGAAGAGAGCGCCTTTGGCCGCATTTTTTATGTGGGGAGAAAGGCTGAGGTTCTGGTCAATGCTTATTCCGAGGGATTTAACTGAGGTAGAGGTGGACAAAGAGCAGTTGAGAGCTTTAAGGTCAGAGAGCCAGTGTTGAATGGGGAGCCGATTGTTTTTAAGAGCGAAGAGAATGACTTCAGTTTTTTAGGGTTGAGTTTAAGGTGATTGTGATGGAACCATTGTTGAATCTTAGGGCATCATTGAGGTGCAGAATGTCAGCTTGGGATTTGATCTTATATTAAAGCTGGGTATCGTCAGCATAGAGGTGGTAGTTGATTCCTGCTTGCTTAAGAATGAGGGTGAGGGGTTCCATGAAGCGGTTAAATAGAGAGGGAGAGAGAATAGAACCCTGGGAAACACCCAGGGAGACAAGAATATGTTTAGAGAGTCAATTGTTAATTTTAATTTGTTGGGTTCTGTGCTGGAAGAAGGAGGTGAACCATTCGAGGACCGGACAATTGAAGCCAAACCGATCTTTGAGGGTGTTGAGTAAGGTGGAGTGGTTAACAGTATCGAAAGCAGCGGATAGGTCAAGAAGAATGAGAAGGGAGGCCTCTCCCTTGTCGAGGGAGTGATGGATGTCATCGACAATGTTGAGCATAGCAGTTTCAGTACTGCAGCCCTTTCTAAAGCCTGACTGTAATGTGTCCAGGAGGCTGAAAGAGTCAATGTGCTTATCTAGTTCGAGCATGGCACATTTTTCGAGGGCCTTGGATAGAAGAGGAAGATTAGAGATAAGACGCAGATTGTTAAGGTCGGTGGGGTCAGCAGTAGCATTTTTTAGGGTGGTAGTGATTTGGCCAAGCTGGAGGGAAACAGGGACACACCCTGTGGCCAAGGAGGAGTTGATGATGGTAGTCCAATAAGGTGCGATGATATGCTTTAAATCTTGAATGAGGTTAGCGGGGAGATAGTCCAAGGTATGAGAGGAGGGTTTAAGCTTTGTGATGATGTTGAGGACTTCCCGCTCTATAACTGGGCTGGTGAGGAAATGTTCCGGGGAGGCGACGGCGGGTGGGAGATGAACAAAGTCAGGAGGAGGTGAAGGTGTAAAAGGAGACTTGGATGGGAGTTAAGATGTGGGATGTGGGATCTGTGGATCCTCGTGTGTTAAAGCTTTAAAGTTTATACCAG
Source organism: Lissotriton helveticus (assembly GCF_964261635.1). Taxonomy (NCBI): domain Eukaryota; kingdom Metazoa; phylum Chordata; class Amphibia; order Caudata; family Salamandridae; genus Lissotriton; species Lissotriton helveticus. Next base: position 1,149,098,116 of record NC_136072.1, read on the forward strand.
TTGTGTGTTGCAGCTGGTCTGGATAATCTGCAAATGATTCTTCTTGCTCTGTTTGTGTTTAGTGCTTTAGGTGAGTGGAGCCCTGTGGTTTTATGCCCTTTGACACTGCTGATTGCATGAGTTTGGTGTTGACGATGTTGTGTTGGCGGTGTTTGGTTGCTTGTTTTTGATTTGTGGGGTTGGTACTAGATTCAGGTATTGTAAAGTTTATCCAATTGAAGTTATGCATTCCCTTGATTCTCCTCTTTTTGGTTAAGTGATGCATTGTGTATGAGTGAGTAAGGGTGTTAGACATGACCTGTTTGTGCACAGCACCAGGAACTTTAAAAAAACATCAACTTTATTTATAATTTTTATTAACAGCATTCATAGGTTCACGATGTGTAAATTTGTAGGTACAGTTCTCGCAAACTCAAAGATAAAAGGATACAGACATATTGACACAGATATGTTTGAATAGGCACATTCTCTCATCTGATATGGATGATGCACATTTGGAGTGTGTTTCGTGATTTCCCTGCTCTCCTGCTCCTGTATCCCTATTGCCTGTCTAAAGCCTGCATGGCCTTTTAAATGCAGCCACAATCCCTTTAAGCATGGTTGCGTCACCCCCGTGTCTTGTGCATTCTGACTGGTTCCCTGTCCCTCCTCACTAGCTGGTGTACCCTGCATGTCTTGTAATCGAAGGTATTCCCGAAAGTGTTGCCATATATCCTTGGGTCGCGAAGTGGGCGGTTGCAGTTCTGCCTATAGTTCACTCGTGGTATCGCAGTATGTCATGCTTTTGACAGTAGGTTTCTGCCTGGTGCCCCAGCGAAGAACTATTTCTCGTTTTGCCAGTAGCATGGCGATTACCGTGAATCTGCATGCGCTTTTGGGCAAGCGGCTCTACAGAGCCCAACAATGCAATTAACCCCTCCTGTGCTTATGACGAGGTCAGCTCGTCATGAGCCACGGCGCTCCGGTGTTCATGACGAGCTGAGCTCGTCATGACCGCGCCCGTTACATGGAACGCTCGCATGCTGGGCTGATTCCCCTGCTGTGCTGAGCATTCCATTGGAACGGGCGTGAGCACCGGGGCGCCATGCGCGCCCCCCACCCCCCAGCACAGTGGGGGAAACAGCCCTGCAGTGAAGGGGTTAAGGGAGTTGTTGGTATTTGTATCCCCACCATCTGCTGTATTAGGCCGTATATTTCCTGCCAGTAAGCATTAATTATGCTGCAGGACCAAGTCATATTGAGGAAGGTTCCGCAGCCTGTAAAGTACATGTAGGACAATGTGTGAAAGTGGTGTTCTTTCCCTGGACCATCTGCTGCGGTGTGGTGTAGGCCCTCCTAAGCATCTTAAAGTGCAGTAATTTGTGTCTGTGGTTGCATGAAACTAGTTTGATTTGTTTACAACACCCTTTGCCAAATATCATCCTGTGAGCGGTTGTTCTATATCGGCAGCCCAAGTGTCTCCGACCTTGGTGTCCCGTTGTAGCAGCAACGCGAGGCAGGCTTTGCATAGTCTGGAAGTAATGTGTTCTCCACTATTATCTGTTATTACTAACGTGAGTGGGCTTTCGTCTGCCGGTTCTAGTGGGTAAGTGGGAATCGCGCCTCTAAGTGTGCTCTGTAGTCGGGTCAGTACAAAATGATCCATAAATGTGGCTGCCGTGAAACGGGGTCTTCGGTACGAATAAAGGCGTGGCCTCCCGGGAATAAACCCCCAATGGTTTCTAGTCCCAGTCGGGACAGAGTACGTTTGGTCCCAGCTTCCATCGTGGGGGTATCCAGGGGTTCTTGAAGCACCAGGAACTGAAGCACAATTGTCCAGTTTTAAAAGCAGCTGTTGATAATAGGGGTTCAGAGTGTCTGTTTTGAAGCCTATCCAGGGAAGTATGTCCTTTCTAATGCTCGTTAATGGCAAGTCTCTTTTTTGACGCACTATTACAATAAAGAGGTTTCGATATTACAGAGCGATCTCCTGTGGACTGAACTAAATATTGTCCAGAAGAAGTTACTCAAAGTATCACTCAGTGACAGAAAAGCCCCATTCTGAGGCCGAGTCCGCCTGGGTAGTATCATCTTACCAGGGTGGGACGAGGTGGCAAAAGATAAAGCATGTCACACTACCTGAGTGAGCCATCCTCGTCCAATTCTTGGAATTGCCTTGAATTTAGGTAACAAACGTCTAGCAACACACAGAGAACTCATTGGGTCTCTGGTACTAAACCTGTTGACTTGCTGAGTAAGCAAACATCATTTCTCTGAGGGTATCACGCCAATTTTTGTGTTTGTTTGAGCTAGTAAGGGCAGGCGTGAGGCCCATAACGTCCCTCTGGTCTCCCCTGTGTGATAGTATAAATAGTGAAATGGGCCAATCAAGATATACATTCCACTAAGGATAAGTGTTTTAAAATTATGACCTCTGAAAGGTTCAGGTGTCCTGTGAGGTTAAACCGAGTTGTTTAGTTTCAAAATCTTGCAGTTTTCCCAGACACTGAAATCTTTATTAAAAAAAAAAACTTTTTATTAAATAGAATTTGTCAGCAGGGTAGCATATATCAGATTGCACATGATGTACATGAGAGGTAACAAAAAGCGGTCACAGTTACAATCATAGTATGAGTTGAGCTGATCTGCAATAGAACCTGAAACATTACAATTATGGCGAGGGCAGGTCTTCAAAAGGATAGTTACGTGGTGGACTACAAATCTCCCCCCGGTATGCGTTCCACGCCCCCCATATCAGTGACCATTTCTTCGGACAGCCCCTAGCTAGGTACACTGTTTTGTCACGGAACATGCACCAGTACATATGTTTCTTCCATTCTTTTACAGTTGGCGGGGTTGTAGCTCGCCACATTTGGGCTATGTTCCTCTTTGCCACCACAAGGCCTGAGTGACCCAGATCTTACCCATTCTGCTCAGGTCCGTGGGTTCCCAAATGTTCAAAAAGCACCTTTTCGCCTCGAGCCGGATAGTCATTTCTAGAACCTGGCCAAGGACAGCATGCATTTTCCACCAGTACTCCTGAATGAGGTCACACTCCCATAGAGTATGCATAAACGTGCCTTCGTTGCCACATTGTCTACTGCACTCCCATCCCTGTGCCCTCCCCATGCGAACTAGTCAGGGTCCAGTGACATACACTCTGTGCAGTATTTTCAGCTGAACCAGACGCAGTCTGGCCGAAATCGCTACCTCCCGTGGAGAGGCGAGCGCCTCCTGCTATTCCTCATCATCTAGATCGAGGCCGTCTTCCTCCCACCTCGTCCTTGTGTTCTGAAGGGAAGTCCGATGTTGTTTATCAATTTCTTATATGTGAGAGAGATCGGCAGGTTGCCATCGAGCAATCTACCCTCGAGGGGTGTGTACTGCGGGGAAGCGGACGCTTTTGTGAAAAGAGACTGCAATGCATGGCGGACCTGCAGATACCGAAAGTACTCTGTATGTGCGAGTTTGTGTTCCTGTTGCAAGGTAGCAAATTAAAATACATCCCACTTTGCCCATAAATCTCCGACCTCCGAAATCCCGATAAGGTCCCACTTATCGAAATCCTTCGACCTCCAGATGTACCCAAGCGTCTCTGAATCCCATAGAGGTGCTGCCAGTGTCAGTTTTCGCTCCCATCCCAGGCTTTGGTCTGCAGCGTACCATACCTGTACATGGATGTTGCTTGCGTGAGACACTTTCTGACCCACCTCACATTTTTTATATACATTTTTTAATAAAAATGTTCTCCATCATTGTTTGCCAATTCTGAGACTATAGGCTGGTGGGCACCTGACTTGATATGGGTGGTTGATGAAAAGTATGATACTTTTTCAAAAATTGTTCCAAAAAGTTTGTGTTTGTCTATAACCAGGCCTTTGTTTTTTAGGTTTCGACCTGGCGAGGGGCAAAGCCCCTCCCAGATCGAAAACTTTTGTTTTCAGTAGGGATGTTTGGACCGCCTCTGTCTATCATTGGCTAGCTCCATAAATGGAGGCTAGCCATTGGGAGACAGAGGCTGTCAATCGCGCTTTCTCTTGAAAACGCGATTCGGGGGCGTTTCTGGTGCTTTTTTTAAGCCCCGCCCCTTTGTCCCGGGCCGCGCTGCGATTGGCTGCCGGCCCGGGACACCCCCGTAACGTCATTCCCGGGCCGCGCTGTGATTGGCTGCCGGCCCGGGACCTGACTTGTTTGTTTGTTCTCTCCTTTATGAGGTAAGTTGTGCCCCCTCCCGCCCGCTGTCCGTGTCTTTTTCACCTCCCGCCCGCTGTCCGTGTCTTTTTCACCCCCTCCCGCCTGCTGTCCGTGTCTTTTTCACCCCCCCTCCCGCCCGCTGTCCGTGTCTTTGCCCCCCTCCCGCCCGCTGTCCGTGTCTTTGCCCCCCTCCCACCCGCCGTCCGTGTCTTTCTTTTCGCCCCCTCCCGCCCGCTCTCCGTGTCTTTGTTTTCGCCTGGCAAAGGCTCTTTCAGGGCCATCCACAGACTCCATCAAAGAGCGTATCCGTGCCGAGGTGTTACTCTGGCGGCTTCATAGATGCGGCAGCGCCCGCACCGTAGCTTCGTAGGGGAGGGCATGCCCAAGCTCTCGGCCGTACACATACATGTTGCCATGTCCCAAAGCCTAGCATGAGGCCGACCATATTAATGTTTTTTTTGTTTTGTTTTATATATATATACGTATAGCATTTTAATTTTATGGGACACATTTTGCAGACTTGCCCCAGCCGAGCGGGCACCGAACGCGAGGGTTAGGCGGGCCGCGGTGACAAGTGGGGGGCCTGGAAGGGAGGAGTGTGTGTGTTTGACTGTGATCAGTGCACCGGCGGCAGCTGCGGAGTCCGATCGGGAGCCCCTGACAATGATGTGGGCAGGGAGCGCGCTCTTTTTTCAAACAATATATACATATATATTTTTAAATTAGGGGGGCGGGGGGACACATTTTGCAGGCTTGCCCCAGCCGGGCGTGAGATGTGGGCAGTGTTATGAGGTCGCAGGCGGCCAAACGCAGCGGGGTGAGGCCGTTAACGTGTTGGCTCCATTAAAACATTTCGGAGCCTTCTGCTCAGATTTGGGAGTTGGCACCGAACGAGGGGGATAGGTGAACCGCGGTCACAAGTGGGGGCCGGGAAGGGAGGTGCCTTAAGCGCGAGACGTGGACAGTGCTACTGGGGTGCGGACAGGCCACACACAGCGCGGAGAGGCCGTTAACGGGTGTTGGCTCCATTAAAACATGTCCGAGGCTCCTGTTCATATTGGGAAGGGAGGTGCCTTGGGCGCCAGACGTGGACAGTGTTACGGTGTTGCAGGCGGCCACACACAGCGGGGTGGTGCCGGTGAGGCCGTTAACGTGTGTGGGCTCCATTAAAACATGTCCGAGGCTTCTGTTCATATTGGGAGGGGGCACGGAACGAGAGGGTTAGGCGGGCTGCGGTCACAAGTGGGGGCCGGGAAGGGAGGCGTGTGCGTGTGTTTGACTGTGGTCTGTGCACCGGCGGCAGCTGCTGAGCCATCCCATGACAAAGGCGGGCTGGGAGCCTGCTCTTTTTCAAACGGCAACGGCCTCTCCAGCCCCCGCTCCCTGCAGAGGGCGGGCCGGGGCCGGGCTCTCCCGCCTCACAGGGCGGGCGCTTGGAGCTCCTGCGCAGGTCCGCAGCTCCTCCATATAATCAGCCTGCGACAGTTGTGCATCGAGCCCCCTTTGTTGGGGAGCGATTCCCCATTGAATTGACTGATTGGGGAATAAGTGGGTCGAGAGATGAGTGAGGGATAAATGCGCAATAAATTTGGGGCTAACACGTTTTATGCCAAATAAATGGAGGCCAATTCTTATCGCCCTAACCAAATTACTGGTTTACTGCCTCCTAGACAGCTGCCCTATCTACTTGGAGGCTGCCCGGGCTAATTGTGTGTAATCCTCCGGCTGGAAAGGACTTTTACCGTTTCTTATGAGGTCTGCGGGCCCACCGGACAGATAACGCCATCAGATTTCCCTAATCTGCCCTCACTTTTGTTTGCTTCGGGGGAGCTTTTGTGAGCAGCTGGGACGGTAGAAATGAGGCTGCGCTTTCTGGAAGGATACGAAGAGCTGTGTCTATGCTTCGACCGGTTTATCCGGTGCATTTGTTCAAATCAAACCCACATTTAGGTGTAGATTCGAGTAGCGCTGTCAAAGTCTGCCTTGGCCCTCTCTGCGCTATCTTCAGGGATGGCAAGCATCATAAAGCAGCAAACATTTCAGCATTTCTGAAATAAAGCTAACATTTTGCACCATCGAAAAAAAAAAAAAAACATAATCAGCCTGCTGTCCGTGTCTTTTTCACCCCCCTCCTGCCCGCTGTCCGTGTCTTTTTCACCCCCCTCCCGCCTGCTGTCCGTGTCTTTTTCACCCCCCTCCCGCCCGCTGTCCGTGTCTTTTTCACCCCCCTCCCACCCGCTGTCCGTGTCTTTGCCCCCCTCCCGCCCGCTGTCCGTGTCTTTGCCCCCCTCCCGCCCGCTGTCCGTGTCTTTTTCACCCCCCTCCCGCCCGCTGTCCGTGTCTTTGCCCCCCTTCCGCCCGCTGTCCGTGTCTTTGTTTTCGCCTGTACTCTGGTGATGCAAAGGAGGAGTGTACTAACATGGGTATCACTACACAAGAACATGGGAAATGACAAACTAATGGTAACTTCCAATCTAAGAATTGTGTTTGTAATTGGTGATTCTTGTTAATTAAGACCATCTTTAGTTTGTAGGTTTCGTTTGGGTGGAAGTCTTAAAGCAGCACATGCGGTTTATGTGCGGCGAACTGGTTGCACCTATTCAATGGACTGTTTTTCACCCACGGCCAGTTGTTGCTGGACACTTACAAAACAGTGGTCTCCAGTCTGATTCACGTTTATGGAGAGAGTTGCTCGGAGCTGTCTAAAACTGCCTTACCTTTTGTGCTCTTTGCTTTCTAATGTAAGAAGTTGATTCTGTGTTCGGATGTGTGGGCAGTGCAAAATGTTTTGTCTGTTCGTTTTTTCCCCTCAAAGCACATTTCTGTAACGGGGAGGCTAGTGTTGGTAGCTGGTTTAAGGGAAATTCTGGTGCTCAGAAAATGCACGACAGGACCTTTTAGTATCAGTTTTCAAACGACTTGAAAACATAGCTTCTGAATTTGTCCTCACTTTTTTTTTACTCCAGAGGCTGCCTCCCCCAGTGGGAGTGTTGCCTGCTCCCCTCGCTGCTGTGCTGTGTTTTCATCCTCCTTTGAAGCAGGTCTCTCTGGGGATTTCTCGGGTGACTGTCTTTTGGCCAGTCTTAGATGGTAAAGCTATTGGAACTTGTGCATTCTGTTTTTATTAACGTTTAACATGCCTGTTTTTCAGATCTCCTGGTCCCCTCGTTGTTTTCCGAGTCTTACTGAAACGTTATTTTTATGTGCAGCACTTAGATGCGTTTGTAATCAAACCAGACCTTCAAAATTCCCATGCGTGGGCATTTTCTTGCCTTACTTGTATGGAATTGTATACAGAAATGTGCAAGAAACTGGTATGAATTTAAAGGCCCGGTGTCCCTTATTCTGGCGTTTTTGAAGTGTGCACTGCCTAGGTTTAATACTATGTGCTGCCCTGTGTTCTCACCGTAGCACGAGCCTCGGGGTGTAAACAGGCGGTCACAGGAGGAAGAAATACTGCTGGGTTGGTGCTCCGGACTCCTTTAAATAGAAATGAATCTCCCCCCAACCCTGGTGTCCGGTGTAAATACGTTCTCTTAAAGTGCCTGGTAGGTTCACGAGATTCATGTGGATGAACCAAAACTTGGGGATACATGTAACATGGTATGAAAAAATGTATCGTGATATTCTGTCAATGCAAGTAGGAGGGCGGAGGTGGTACTGTTTATCAAGTAATGAGCATGGGCGGGAGGTTTTTAGGTTTCGCCTGTGTGTGTGTGTGACTGCTCCTGGGTGTGTGTGTGTGTGTGACTGCTCTTGGGGGTGTGTGTGTGTGTGACTGCTCTTGGGGGGGTGTGTGTGTGACTGCTCCTGGGTGTGTGTGTATGTGACTGCTCCAGAGTATGTGCATGTGTATGTGACTGCTCCAGAGTGTGTGTGTGTGTGTATATGTGACTGCTCCAGTGTGTGTGTGTGTGTGTGACTGCTCCAGTGTGTGTGTGTGTGTGTGTGTGTGTGACTGCTCCAGTGTGTGTGTGTGTGACTGCTCCAGTGTGTGTGTGACTGCTCCAGTGTGTGTGTGTGTGTGTGTGTGACTGCTCCAGTGTGTGTGTGTGGGGGGGGGGGGCTTTGGGTGTGGCTGGCTCTGGGTGTGTGGGGCTGGGTCTGTGTCTGTGTGTGTGTGTGTGTGTGTGTGTGTGGTAGTAATTGCTGTCTGCTGAGGTCGTCCGTAGGGTACAATAGTTCTCACATTTGCGAGAGGTTAAACTATTGGCAATGTAAACTTCTCCAAAGGCGAAACCGTTGCATTGTAAATGCTTGTTTAACTAGCTCCTACAAAACCAACCTCATGGTTACCCACCCCCGCCGTGTTTAGAAGCGGGCGAACCACTGGAGCTGACCCTCCGTCCCTTGCAGTGCCCCACGTTCCACAGGCCCCCACCCTGGCTGCATAAAGAAGCCCACCCTGTGTAGAGCTTTCCTTCAGCTTCTCCCTGCTCGGTCCATAGTGCAAGACATTGCCAAACAGTGCTTAATTTGAGCCGTGGTTTCTGGTGCCTAATACTGTCACGTAATTGTCAACACAAGCGCTTGTGTCAGTCTGCCACAAGGTGGCGATGTCTGCTTAATTTAAAGATGACCACGACAACAGGTTATTATTATAGCCTTATAGCCTGCCGTAGCAGGCTATGCCAGCTATTAAAGGCCCTCTTTAACAAGGGAGAGGGACTTTAATATCTGGTATAGCCCAGCTACGAAGGGCTATAAGGCTATTAGAACATTCTGCCACTAGAGGGCAGAATGTTCTAACAAATAAAACAAAGCCTTAAGGGAACGCGAGAGGATTGGAATCCCCTCAGGGTCCCTGAAGCCTTTGTTGACAGCCAGAGCTGTGAACAAAGAAACATTGGAATGTTGGAGCTCCAGGCTTCTACCAGCCATTATAAGCCCGGAGCACTCCATTGTTTTCAATGGAGCTCCCAACATTCCAATGTTCTAATAATTCAATAAACATTAAAAATGACTATTACCTGCCGTCCAAACCATACGTATAGCTTTGGGGGCTAGAAATAGTCTGATTTGTCACACTTGTAGGATGGTTAGTAGTTGTGTTGCTACTATCATTGGCAGCTCTGGCAGGGGCAATATGTGGTGTAAGCTACAGTGACATCCGGGAGCTGTGGCACTTATTTTTTGTTTACAAATTAAGCATTGTCTGGCCAACCAGCCAGGCAAAGGAACCAATAGCCCACACAAGCAAGAATAAAACTCCCACTGCATCGAGGCCATGAATTGTTTTTTATTTTTCAGAAACAAACTCTGCTTGCCAGAGCCCTGTGGTGTTGGTAAAAGCACTTTTATCATAAATGAACAACTTGCATGGTGGGAAGCTCATAGTAGCCCAGAGATCGGCCGCGGGTGGATGGTCGCAGGGTCTCCGTTGCCTCGATGGATTGTCCTCCGAGGACGGAATGACCCCCTTTATTTTACTCCTGCATTTGTCTTGCCCAGGCTGTTGCTCTGCTGTTGCCCCTTTTTTTTATAATTTATTTATTTTTAGAGTTTTATATAGCGCGAACTAGACCCGAATCAGGTATCAGAGCGCTTTACATAGCACAAGTTACGTTTTTTTTTTTTTTTTTACATGGGGACACACACTTTCATTTCAGGCACGGGGAGATTAAGTGATTTGCCCAGAATCACAGGAGGTTTTGGCGTCGTTACCGAGACTCGAACCCAGATCCCCAGGTCCGAGGTCGAGCGCCTTAGCCGTTAGGCCAACTCCTCTCCCGCCCCTTCCTCTTTAAATACCCCCTGTAGTGCTCACTTTCGTCTCCATGCTATCTGGTGGGTATCTTTCCCTACCAGCCTTCAGTCCATTGACTCAACACATCTGTCCTCTCTCTTTACTCTTCATGTCTGTACCTCTATCCTCTGGGCACCCACCCAAAGCTGCTTAGGGCCCCCAACCCACGCGGCCCAATCCTGATTACCATCTTTTCTAAGCAGATTCGTGAGTCGTTTTGACCTAACATGTTGTGTTCTTAGATTCGTGTTTTGGGGGGAATAGGGTGTAGAGTCTGGGTAATTTAGGTCGGTGATTTCATTATTAATCGCAGGGATGTGTGCAATTGTCAATTTCCGGGTTCAAATCCCAGTCAGGACTATTCAGCCTTTCATCCTTCAGAGGTTGATAAGTCCCACTGAGCTGGGTATTACTCCATATTATTTAAGCCCCAGAAGCAGTTCATGTTGTAATATGCACCGTACAGAAAATCCATGTATTCTACTGACAGTTCTGCAAACCTTGTGTAGGGGTGTCGATGCTCTTAGCCCCTCCCCCACCAGCCCTCTTGTCAGCTCTCATACACATCTCATGTTGTGTATATATTGGTCAGAAAGGGGCAAAAGCAGGGATGGTGCCACATTAGGACAATGTAGGCAGCTGCCTCATTTCGTCACCACAGCAAGCTACAAGATGACATCAGATTACAGCAAATGACCTAAAAACTGTTGGGATTGTTTCGGGGGCTTGGATAGCACATGGACCGCAAAATGTTAATGTACCTGTGACTCATGAGTTAGCAGAAAAATTCTCTTCCTGTGCAGGTCCCCTGTGCTCTCCTTTACTTCTACACCCTCTTGTCCACCCACATCCCTCCCCTCATCTTCCTCTCTAGGGTTGTCTAGGGGTGGGCGGAATTTGCTTAATCGCGGTACGCAAATCTCTGCAAAACGGTAAAAAATCTCTGCGAACACACAGAAATTGCGTGAATAGGCTTAATTGCTTGTTCGCGATGCTTTTTCACTGTGCGCAATCGCTGTTAGCATGCTCGGGGGGTAATATGTCGTGAACACACATTTTGAGAACGCGAACAAGCAAAAAATTTCACGAAGTCGCGGAACGCAGAACTTTGGGCAATTTCGCGTTCTCCGTGGAACACAAAATTACCCAAATTCCACGAGCGGAACGGAATTTACCGCCCAGGCCGAGTTGTCACAGCTATGCTCCCTGCCAAGCCCGCTGCCCCTTCACCCACACTTTTATTTTTAATCCCACTCCCTACCCTCTTTTCTTATGTTCCCCATTTTCCCTTGTTCTACTTCTCTCGCTCAAGACTTTCAGCGCACTCCAAAGTGTCTGATAAATGACGTCGAAGTGCTATATAAAGTACAAAACAATCATTTCTCATATTCTGAAGACTGGTGCAGGGTTCTGTTCCATAGATTGCTGTTTCCTGCTCCCTCCGCCATCCATCCATCACCCCATGAGCATTAATGCATCACTGATGCTGCTCCCACAGGGCCCTAGTGCAGTCCTACATCCTCGCAATGCCTCATCCTTTGACGCAGGAATAAGAAAAATGACCGGCAGCGGAAACTGATAAGGCACCGCAATCTGTCCTGATTCACAACGCCTGTTCGCCACTGGCATGTGAATAGTAATTTTTTTCTCCGCCGTTGGTGATAAGCTCTGGATGTGAGACAAATATTCAGAGCAGTTGGACAGGACGCAATTCCCAAGATATGGTTCAGACAAGTGATCAGACGTCAGTGTCGCCGCTGTCGTCAGCCGCTCTTTGTCCATATTGGTTCTCTTAACCCTGCGGCACGTGCTCGTAACATTAATAAACTACAGTTTGCAGTGCCGATGTAACATAAGGCCGTTGTAACCAGCTGCCTTACACCTCTACCTCAAAATGACCACAAGAGTGCGCCAGATTCCACCAAATGACATAAAAAATGGCTTTTGTTTTTGCTAGTAACAGATGTTTGCATAATGCTCTGAAAATCCTTTTCACTGGAGCACGTGCAGCGATCTGGGGTGGTTTGTCTCTTCCACTGATTCTCAGACTGCTAGGAAACTTTTAACAGATGATACACTGAACAGAATGCTTACTAGGGGAGGGCAGAATTTGCGTAGTCGTGCCACGCAAAGCTCTGTGAAACGGTAAAAAATCTCAGTGCACACGCAGAGTTCCGTGAACATGTGGAATTGCTTGTTCCGCTTGTTCGCAATGCTTTTTTCCTGTTCGCGAACGCTGTTTGAGTGCTCGGGTGGAAATATCTCGCGAACACGCATTTTGTAAGCGCCATCAAGCAAAAAATTCAGCGACGTCGCGGATCGTGGAATTTTTGGCGGTTCCGCATTCTCCGCAGAACGTAAAATTACCTGAATTCTGCAAATTCTGCGAGCGGAACGGAATTTACCGCACAGGCCTAATACTAACCCATGTTTACAGTTTTTTTATTTAACACACCTGTTTCCTTATGGCATCTTGGACTGAGTTTTCAGGCTTCACAAAGAGTGAAGAATGTGTTCAAACAGGCAGGACAAACGTGAAACTCTCAGTGGTCAACTTACAGCTCAGCAAAGAGATGGTGAAAGAAGAGATGGTCAGTAAGCTCTCTTGGAAAATGACCAAATATCGCAAAAAATTGTACTGCAAATCAGAGAGGTAGCTCCCTATCAATTCAAGGCCCAAAGCTTTGAGCCTAACTTGGGGGTGGGGGGGTAGAAGCTGGGTGGGGCGATGGAGGTGGTCTGAGGGGCCTGAAACTGCTCTTCAGAATACTTCAAAACTGAGTTATTCAGACTGACCTTCGACTCAGACCTTGAGGGTGTGGGCTTGAGAAAGAGGTACTGGATATGGTGCCTTGCATTCAGCTAGACCCCTTGTACCAACCAATCTCTTGACAGTTACCACTAACTTTACTTGTAGGGGCCTGCAATTTAACACAGTTGAATTTAATTTCCCCAAAAATATAAAACATCTCTCCTCACTTCTCTTTTCCACTGCCTTTCATTTGCAATGATGCCCATTCCAAGTAGATGTTTTATTTAGGACTCACTTTGAAGAGGAGAGTGGCGCACCGATGCCACATATTCATACCTTGGTTAAGTAGAGTAGACGGATTTTATTGGCTCACACATCAGAGCAGACTTACACTGATTTTTGCTGCTCTTCCTCATGCAGCAATTTTTATAGAATAACAAGGTTGTAAAAAGCTTTCGTTTTGCAGCGTGAACCTTTTCTGGATTCACATCTTGAGCATAATTCCGATATCAAATCAGTTTGATTTATCACTTTAATATCTTCTTGAAATATTTTGCAAATGCTCCTTTTATCCCAGTTCAGCACACCATGTCCTTTTCTTGGAACACGCGGTCTCCCCGCGGAACACAAGCTTTCCTCTTTAGTAAGCAAAAATAATTTTGACCTGAAACATGGGGGGCCGTATTACATAAAGTGCCCCGGGGGCGCAACGGGCATTTGTGCCCGCTCTGCACGCCCCGGGACACTTTGGTATTACAGAAGGGGCAGCAGACTCTTGGATGCCCCCTTCTGTAATACAGATCGCACTGGCGCTGTCTGCAGGGGGCGTTCCCTCATTTGCATGTGGGCATGTCCCATGCAAATGAGGGAATTACTTTGCCTCTACCCGCACTGTATTACAGACGTGGGCGCAGAGGCAAAGAAGCTCTCAGGAGGCCTAAAAGGTAGCGCATTGCTAATGCGCCCCCTGAGAGCAGCCCTCCGGAGGGGAGAAAGGAGGTCCCATGGACCCCCCAGACATCCCCTGCAGGTGAGTGCAGTCACTGACCTCACCCACCTGAAAAGGACCTCTAATCCCCTTTAAAAGTCCAGGCAAGTTGCCGCCTGCACTGTGAAAACACAAAGCGGCTTTAAAGCGGCCGCTCCGTTTTTCACATGAATGCGCTGCCCTGGGGGCCGCACGAGTTCACAGCTGCTCTGGGGGCAGCCCATTCTCTTTAAAAGGGCGCACCTTCCCTGCTTGCGCCTGTGTTATGGTTCGCCATAGCGCAAATAGGTAAACTGCGCCCTATACATAATAGGGCCTCAGCGCGTCATGTTCTTAAGGTGCACACATGTGTACCTTAATGCCAGTTTTTCCTTTCTAGTAAATAAACGTGCTCCCAAATTACGGTTATTTCCTGAAAAACCTCTCATTTTGTTCTCGTATTTCAAGTTCTCATTTTCGTAAACCCATCAGTGCCAACCTGTGCCCACAGATCCCATCTCTTGGCATTCTTTGTCTTTGTGTGCCCCTGGATCTCCCTTCAGCCCGCCATATAATGACGTGGTCCTTTCCCCGCCTATTGGCCATGATCTGATGCGTTGGGGGGGGGGGGGGGGGGGGGGAGCAGGTTAGTATAATGAGTGGGGCACAGCCAGGTGGCACCACGCCACAAGACCCTTCATCTTACCTCACCCTCATTCACACTTCTCAAACTATCCTGGCACCTTGGAAGGTGACCTCCCAGCACCAGGACTCTTCCTTCCAACTGTCCCTTAAGTGGGGGATTCCCATGTGTTTTCCTTATCCAAAAATGACGTTATTTTACCTTTCTGGGCATATTTCCACCTTTTTTCAAAGCGCACTGGACTTAGATGAATATATTTTACAGGTATTACTGGGTCACTTCTTTGTGCTCTTTTGAAGCATTGGACTCACATAAATTCTAGTGAGGTCATGTTTTTTAAAGTAACATTACTTTAAAGTGGGCCTCTGAGGGCCTCTCTGGCTGCAAAACTATCAGTAAGACGTCTGGACAGAACTATTCAGTGTCTGAGCCTCGGCCCTGCAGTGGGAGTCTGGGAAGCTCTACAGGAAGGGGGCCAGGGTAGGTGACACAGGGAGGCTGGCAGGGGCTCAGGTATGAACCCCCCCCCCCACCCTCCCAGGAGTGATGCACTCACCAAAGGCAGGTGAGTTGGGAGGTCTGCTCCTGAGGTGGAACCCGCCCACATTGGTTTCATTTTCACCTTCTTAAGAGGCTAAATACTTTTAATGGGGTCACTGGCCATGCACTTTCCTTAACTTCAGAATTGTTGCCTTCCATTGACTTCAGTGGAATGACTTTGATTGGCTGAGGTTGGCAGACTGGCTGTCTGCTCTCAACCAATGAGAGAATGAAGTAGGGATGCAGATGGGCTTCCACTGGAAAGAGGGATGCTTAAGTCGCCAATCTCTGTACATGGAAAACTGAGGCCCCCTAACTGTCCCTGGCGCTTGGGTGCTGCCTGTGAATGTAAACAAGGGTTACATACGGGTGCGCTCTCCATTCGCACACGTGCGGTCGGCATAGAAGAGGCGGTGACCAAGACAATGGCTGTAACTATGTCCATGTCCGATGGCTCCAATCAACCTCCGCAACACTCACACTACGCCATGCTTGGGTTTGCGCAGGCGAATAAAAGGTAACTTAGCGCGCTCTAGTGCCAGCGCGAACCACCACAGCACGCCCGATTGCTTTATTACTGGCACTGCTTGTACTAGGTCATGTGCCCTGGGCGCAAACCGTGCGGTACAAAAGGGGGTGGTGATGGACGGAGCATCTGAACCAATCAAACACTCACACCCAGTCAAAAAATCTGGGTTTGATCCATCACCGTTCTTTAGCCCACTCTGCCACCCCAGTTCAGACATGGCTATATGCAAATCAGTCTGACCCTGTGCCTCATGGGAACAGTTCAGCCCGAACTGCCAAACCATGCCTTCCCTGGACCGGAAACAAGCTTCCTAGGACCGGTTTCTGGCATTCCAGCCGTCTTCAGCTGTCTGGCCGGAAACAGTGGCATAGCAAAGAAAATGCCCCCTTGCCCTGGTTTGGTCAGTAAACAACTGCAATAATTGGAGTGTGGGGGGTTCTTTCCACCCATGGACCCTGGTGCTACTGAGCATGCTGCACCAATGACAGCTACAGCCGTCGTTATGAGGAACCCTGCTGCCGTGTGCCCCACCTGAGTAGTCCAGGGTGGACATCTTTCTTACTGTCACAGTAGCAGTCATCACACGTGGTGCGGCTACCCCACAACCCCCTGACAGAGCAGCCGCCACTCAACTGAGTTTAAAGAAATGAGTCTCTGATGTGTGGGTTGGAGAGCTGGCGAGGATGGGTGTAGTGACGAGGGCTGTGAGTCCCCGACACTTCACTTCCGCAAACTCTGTCAATGTATATGAAAATATCCTTAGGCAAACTTTACGAAGGCTGCAATTTACAACAACGTGAGTGGAAAGATCAGCAACAGTGGATTTTGCTGGAGTTTTTCGGACCACCCATTGCTTACCGTGGATTGACTTATTATTACTTTCACTTGCTTGCATCTTTGATGTTTTTTCTTGTCCCAGCTTGCCCATCTTGTTTTTATCCCACCTCCCATGAACATCACCTCTTTACCATCTCTGATTGGCTGACTTCTATCCTTCCACTGCTCACTTTTAGGGAACCTTTTTAATTCTTGGTTAAGCACTCCTTGAGAGTGCATGTGTCTTCTCCACCTCTCTGATTTTTGCCCCGCGTGCTCCGTGCAAATGTGCATCACTGCTCTGTTTCTTTCTCATGTACTTATCTCCCTTGTAATCAGTGTTGTTTTTTGCTCTCATGTCCCTCTCCCAAAGTCGCTGCACTGATTTCCGTCTGCTTCTCGCTCTTTTGTTTGCTCCTCCTCCACCCTTGCACTGGTTGTTCTTCTGTCCAACAGTCCATACAGTGTTCTCGTTTCCACGTGTGCTTCTTCACCTGCCCCCCCCCCCCCCCCCCGGGTTGCGGTCTCTTTCGTGTAATGCCTTCCCCTCTTCGCTCTCTCCTGTTCCATCTCTTTCACTCCTCTGTTGCGCTTTTGCCCTAAAAGAAACTTTATTTGGTACTTACTGAACCAAGTGACATCCGCCATCTTGGATTGGTAAATTAAAACGATTTAAGCATATGGCGCCTGTGTCATTCTGAAGCGAGCATGCCTTCTGACGCACTGGTGCACCCGTAGAATTATATACCTGCCAGTATTGCACATTTTATATTTAGTTCGTTATTTTGACGATGCCACATAGCGTCAGAAAAAAAAATCCAACACTGTAGAGCATTGCCAAAACCATTTGGTCACCATGACGAAACCTACTGGCCTTGTCAATTCTTGTTCATTTATATTACTGAAGACATAACTCAGAGATCAGTGTTTTTGGCCAAGTAGCAAGTTTTTTCCCACAACACTTTTTTTTGTTGCATGAAAAGTTTTCCCATGTGAAATAGAAGTCCAAAATTTGGCACAACACAAAAAACAAGACTTTCTCCGACGCTTCTGATGTACAAGGATGGTATTGTGGATTTAAGAGAAGATTTTTGTATCTGTGTTAAGAGAATCTAATGTTGACTATTTCTGTGCCAAAGACTGTACACTGAGCTGTGTTTCGACACCGGAGTGTTTTCCTGGGGTACTCCAACAGGTAGTATGTGTGACTCCGCCCATGCTCCACGTCTGCCAACACCAGGCTGGCAATTCACGCTGCCTAGAACTTCAGTTATGGCTCTAAAACAGAGGAAAATAGACCTCTCATGGAGTGTCTCTCAAATATATATATTTATTCACACCACACATTACAGCATAGCCCCCGCATTCAAGTAGCTGTTGTATGATTAAGTTTATCGTTGGGTTCACGCATAGCTGGCAAGTTTCCTAGGCCCATTTGTGCGTGGACGTGGTAGTCCCAGCCCCCAGAAAGAATGTCTGGCTCAAAAGAGGATCACAGAGCCCTGCTCTCCTTGTTTAAGCTGACCACGTGTTCCCCTGTTTAAAGTAGACCTGGGCGGCAAATTCCATTCCGCTCCCGGAATTTGGGAAACTTCGTGTTCCGCGTAGAATACGAAATTGCCCAAAATTCTGTGGCTTCGTGGAATTTTTTGCTTGTTCGTGCTTTCAAAATGCGTGTTCGCAAGATATTTCTCCCCGAGCACGCAAACAGCGTTCGCGAACAGGAAAAAAGCATCGGGAACGGACGGAACAAGCAATTCTGCATGTTTGCGGTACTTTTGCGTGCTCACGGAGATTTTTTACTGTTTCTAAGAGCTTTGCGTAGCACGACTACGCTAATTCCAGAATATATGATGTTACCACGAATACAAGTTCCACGCATGGCAATACCACGCGAATTTTAGTTCGCAAGTGGCTTTACCACGCTGGAATTTGCAACGAAGGATCATACCACGCAATTTTACGTCCTAAACACAAACACAAATGCTAAAGATTATTTTCTTACCTGACACCTTCCTGTCTTTCACCAGCAGCCCGTACCTTCCATCCACCATCGAAACAAGCGTGAAAACACGTCTGCCAAAATTAAAAAAGGACTGCCGTAACGGCACGTCTTTGGGGGAGGCACTTTCCTTTTACCTCAGTGCTACTGAAGTGCGTTTTTTTTTTTAAATGTAATTAACCCGCTCTGGAGGAAAGCCGTCGACGCCTGCTCAATTAATTTAGGTTTTTCTTTGTCTAATTATCGTAAGCACTGGGAAAGGGAGCCGAGCTCAGGGCAGTAAACTGACACTCTGACGCCGTGTGTGGCATCCTCGTTGGTACTGAAGTGCGTTTTTTTAAATTTAATTAACCCGTTCCTTTTTTTTTTTCTGGGGGGAGACCCCCCAGGCCCCCCCAGCCCCGTTCCTTTTTTTTTTTCTGGGGGGAGACCCCCCCAGGCCCCCCCCAGCCCCTCCCCCAGCCGACCCCCGCAACCCCCCAATCCCCCTAGCCAGTACGTATATGCGTGGCAAAGACTGTCGTTGAAGGCATACGCGTGGAAAAGACGTTTGCGAGGTAAGTGCCTCGTAGTAAACGTCACGCGTAGAAAAGCCTTCGTTGAAAATGATGTTTCCCGTTTGCGGTACTTTTGCGTGCTCACGGAGATTTTTTACTGTTTCTAAGAGCTTTGCGTAGCACGACTACGCTAATTCCCCCACCCCTAGTTTAGAGAAAAGGAAAGGGGCATAGCAGGTCTGTTGACATTTTCTGCAAGCAATACCCTCTCCCCCACTTCTTTGCAGGAAGCCATGCTGGACAATTCACCAAAATGTCGGGGTAGCTCCAAGGATGTCATTCAAGAGTGGCCAGAGGTCGGAGTTGCGACCCCTGGCTTGCCCCTTGCAACCCCTGGCACTGACCCCGGCCTCAGAGGTGCAAAATCCATGCCTGGAACACAGGGGCTGCTTGCCCTAATGGACGTCAGTTGGGGCTCCACTTTACTGGTTTTCTGTAAAAAAACTTTTACTACACAAATAGAGAATAATATTATTCACTATTTGTGTAATAGAAAAGGATTACAATTAGCTGGAATATGTCCTTATCTGGTAGCTGAGGTAAGCAAAAAAAAAAAAAATCAGTATGATTGAGGGTGTGAGTGTGTATGTGAGAGAACGTGTGTGCATGTGTGCATGTGTGTGTGTGAAAGTAAAGGTCAAATGGCGCGTGATGTCACTTCTGCTACCCCTGGCATTTTGGTTAATTGACTACCATGGATAGCTCAGGGACATCGCTCACCTTTGACCCCACTGACATCACGAGCTCGACCCTTGTCTCACCCTCTGCCACTCATCAGACTCCTGGTTGCTGGTGGAAGGGTAGGCAGTAGAACAGGAAGTCATTCGACCCCGCTTACCTTTTACTGCTGCTGACCTCTGACCCTTGGAAGCAGGGGGTCAGAGGTCAACGTCAGTGCGAGTCAGAGGTCAAGCGAGTTGTAGCTAATGCTATCCCTAATTGATATCCATGCTGACAGCAAGTGGCGGGGAGGGGCACATATACATCTAGGCAACCAGTTGACCCAATGGTACCCGGGTAAATAAACTTAAACCCCTGATTCTCCAGGTGAAGGTTGATCATTTCTCATTTATTTAATCCTACTTTGTGTGTGAATCAATACTATTAGTACATCAATTATTTATAATATATGCACGCACGTCCTTAAAAAGGAGGTATGGGGAGCTTTTATCATATGTCTGAACAGTATAGTGTTTTCCAGTGGACGTATGTTTTTTTTCATTTACATTGTTTGATGAGAGTTTAAAAATAGATTCAAAGGCGGGGAAAGGAAACAACATTTAATCCTAAAACAAGATACATATGAAGTGAGGATTCACTTCTATGTTATGCTGTGAATCTGTTAAAAAGTGAATGAAAAGTCTCCATTTAGTAACTAAATGAGCGCCGAGGGGGCCGAGGGGGCAGAGGGCCCCATGTAAAGAAACTGAGCTGTGATCGCAGGAGGGGGATCTCTGATCCTCTTGTTTTCTGCTTACAGAGGGAGTTGGGATCTCGCGTATGCACCAGATCGAAGAGATCCTCTTTTACTCCCTTAACAGGAGTGACTGAGGGGTCCACATCACACCAGGTCTGAGATTATAAAAAACAGGGGAGCAGAGACCCTCTCTCAAGAGGGGGCACGAGGGATCCTCTCTCAGATCCAGGGACAGAAGTTCTGTCTTGAACCCAGCGGACAGGAGATCCTCTCTTCGAATCAGTGGGACCAGAGACACTCAGATCTGTGCAACCAAAGATCCTTCCACAAATAGATGGGTCAGAGATCGTCTCTGAGACCCAGCAGATAAGAGATCCTCTGGGACCCGGAAGATAAGATCCTCTTTGGGACCCTGCAGATAATAGATCCTCTCTGATCCCAGCAGATAAGAGATCCTCTCTGATCCCAGCAGATAAGAGACCCTCTCTGATCCCAGCAGATAAGAGATCCTCTCTGATCCCAGCAGATAAGAGATCCACTCTGATCCCCGGCAGATAAGAGATCCTCTCTGATCCCAGCAGATAAGAGATCCTCTCTGATCCCAGCAGATAAGAGATCCTCTCTGATCCCAGCAGATAAGAGATCCTCTCTGATCCCCGGCAGATGAGATCCTCTCTGATCCCCGGCAGATGAGATCCTCTCTGATCCCCGGCAGATAAGAGATCCTCTCTGATCCCCGGCAGATAAGAGATCCTCTCTGATCCCTGGCAGATAATAGATCCTCTCTGATCCCCGGCAGATAAGAGATCCACTCTGATCCAAGCAGATAAGAGATCCTCTCTGAGACCTGGCAGATAAGAGATCCTCTTAGAACCGGCAGATAAGAGATCCTCTCTGATCCCCGGCAGATGAGATCCTCTCTGATCCCAGCAGATAAAATATCCTCTCTGATCCCAGCAGACAAGAGATCCTCACAGAGACCTGGCAGATAAGAGATCCTCTCTGATCCCAGCAGACAAGAGATCCTCACAGATACCTGGCAGATAAGAGATCCTCTCTGATCCCAGCAGATAAGAGATCCTCTCTGATCCCAGCAGTTAAGAGATCCTCTCTGATCCCAGCAGATAAGAGACCCTCTCTGATCCAAGCAGATAATAGATCCTCTCTGAGACCCGGCAGATAAGAGATCCTCTCTGATCCCAGCAGATAAGAGATCGTCTCTGATCCCAGCAGATAAGAGATCCTCTCTGACCCCAGCAGGTAAGAGATCCTCTCTGATCCCAGCAGATAAGAGATCCTTTCTGAGACCCGGCAGATAAGAGATCCTTTCTGAGACCCGGCAGATAAGAGATCCTTTCTGAGACCCGGCAGATAAGAGATCCTCTGAGACCCAGCAGATAAGAGATCCTCTCTGATCCCAGCAGATAAGAGATCCTCTCTGATCCCAGCAGATAAGAGATCCTCTCTGATCCCAGCAGATAAGAGATCCTCTCTTATCCCCGGCAGATAAGAGATCCTCTCTTATCCCCGGCAGATAAAGAGATCCTCTCTTAGACCCGGCAGATAAGAGATCCTCTCTGATCCCCGGTAGATGAGATCCTCTCTGATCCCCGGCAGATAAGAGATCCTCTCTGATCCCAGCAGATAAAAGATCCTCTCTGATCCCAGCAGACAAGAGATCCTCACAGAGACCTGGCAGATAAGAGATCCTCTCTGATCCCAGCAGATAAGAGATCCTCTCTGAGACCCAGCAGATAAGAGATCCTCTCTGAGACCCAGCAGATAAGAGATCCTCTCTGATCCCTGGCAGATAAGAGATCCTCTTAGACCCGGCAGATAAGAGATCCTCTCTGATCCCAGCAGATAAGAGACCCTCTCTGATCCAAGCAGATAAGAGATCCTCTCTGAGACCCGGCAGATAAGAGATCCTCTCTGATCCCAGCAGATAAGAGATCCTCTGAGACCCAGCAGATAAGAGATCCTCTCTGATCCACGGCAGATAAGAGATCCTCTCTGATCCCAGCAGATAAGAGATCCTCTCTTATCCCCGGCAGATAAGAGATCCTCTGAGGCCCGGCAGACAAGAGATCATCACAGAGACCTGGCAGATAAGAGATCCTCTCTGATCCCAGCAGATAAGAGATCCTCTCTGATCCCAGCAGATAAGAGATCCTCTCTGAGACCCATCAGATAAGAGATCCTCTCTGAGACCCAGCAGATAAGGGATCCTCTCTGATCCCAGCAGATAAGAGATCCTCTCTGATCCAAGCAGATAAGAGATCCTCTCTGATCCCCGGCAGATAAGAGATCCTCTCTGATCCCCGGCAGATAAGAGATCCTCTCTGATCCCCGGCAGATAGAGATCCTCTCTGATCCCTGGCAGATAAGAGATCCTCTCTGATCCCGGCAGATAAGAGATCCTCTCTGATCCCTGGCAGAAAAGAGATCCTCTCTGATCCCAGCAGATAAGAGATCCTTTCTGATCCCAACAGACAAGAGATCCTCACAGAGACCTGGCAGATAAGAGATCCTCTCTGATCCCAGCAGATAAGAGATAGTCTCTGAGACCCGGCAGATAAAGAGATCCTCTCTGAGACCCAGCAGATAAGAGATCCTCTCTGATCCCAGCAGATAAGAGATCCTTTCTGATCCCAGCAGACAAGAGATCCTCACAGAGACCTGGCAGATAAGAGATCCTCTCTGATCCCCGGCAGATAAGAGATCCTCTCTGATCCCCGGCAGATAAGAGATCCTCTCTGATCCCCGGCAGATAAGAGATCCTCTCTGATCCCCGGCAGATAGAGATCCTCTCTGATCCCTGGCAGATAAGAGATCCTCTCTGATCCCGGCAGATAAGAGATCCTCTCTGATCCCTGGCAGAAAAGAGATCCTCTCTGATCCCAGCAGATAAGAGATCCTTTCTGATCCCAACAGACAAGAGATCCTCACAGAGACCTGGCAGATAAGAGATCCTCTCTGATCCCAGCAGATAAGAGATAGTCTCTGAGACCCGGCAGATAAAGAGATCCTCTCTGAGACCCAGCAGATAAGAGATCCTCTCTGATCCCAGCAGATAAGAGATCCTTTCTGATCCCAGCAGACAAGAGATCCTCACAGAGACCTGGCAGATAAGAGATCCTCTCTGATCCCCGGCAGATAAGAGATCCTCTCTGATCCCCGGCAGATAAGAGATCCTCTCTGATCCCCGGCAGATAAGAGATCCTCTCTGATCCCCGGCAGATAAGAGATCCTCTCTGATCCCAGCAGATAAGAGATCCTCTCTGATCCCAGCAGATAAGAGATCCTCTCTGATCCCAGCAGATAAGAGATCCTCACAGAGACCTGGCAGATAAGAGATCCTCTCTGATCTCTCTTTGGTTCCGGAAATGGGACTAACATGGAACAAGAACAGCGTAAAGATCTAAAAGAGAAGTTAGAAAATATTCTCCAGGAAAGGGTTGCACTGAGATGGGAAGTAAGTAAGCTCTCCAACTTTGAATACGGTGAGTCCGCAGGAAAGGTCCTCGCCTGGAAAATTAAATCGGAGCAGGCAAAAAAACATATAAAACATATTATTGTAGAGGGCGAGACATTTGAAAGATCGTCTGTCAAAGATATCGGAGAAGCATTTTTGGAGTTTTTCCAGCAAATATATAAGGAAGAGACCTTGGAGGACCCAATTTCAAAATCCAGATGGTTGGAGAAGATTACTCTTCCCATTCTTAGCTCTGAACAAAGAGATCGTCTTGATAGGCCAATTTCAGAGGAAGAAGTGAGGGAAAGTATCAAAAAGGTGAAGAGGGGTAGGGCAACTGGCCCGGATGGTCTCCCTGGTGAACTATTACGCGTCCTAGCACCTGAAATAGTTTCGGTACTGACCAGGCTTTTTAATGACATCTTAATAAACGGTGTGACCCCTCCTAAATCATGGGGCGAGGCGATTATTGTCCTGATCCTGAAACCCGGGAAAGACCCAGCTAAGTGTGGCTCATATACGCCAATCTCGCTGCTAAACAGCGATTATAAGCTTTTCTCAGCCGTGTTGGCAAACCGGTTGGGACGTGAGGTTGGCTCAATAATCCATACTGACCAAAAGGGCTTCATTAAGGGTAGACAACTCTCGGACCTTACATATGACTTAATTGGGGCAGTGGATATAGCCTCTACGTTCTCTCTTCCTTTGGCCATTATGACTCTCGACGCTACCAAAGCGTTCGATCGAGTAAATTGGACATACCTAGCTGAAACCATGAAGAAATTCGCATTTGCCCCAAATTTTCGGAGATCAATTGGACTCCTTTATGCAAATCTTAGTGCAAGTATTATGGTTAATGGTGTATGTACCCAGCCCTTTCTGATTACTAGGGGGGACAAGACAGGGGTGTCCCCTATCCCCTTTACTTTTTAACATATACATTGAGCCACTTGCACAATTTTTTAGGGACGATTCAAGAATTTCTTCATTTAAATTTGGCGGCTGGGAAAAGAAAGTAGGGCTATACGCTGATGATATTGTAATCTATACCAGTGATCCAGCAAATGCTTTTCCCATAGTGGTCGAAAAAGCCAAGGAATTCGGAAGTATTTCAGGCTACGACATTAATGCCGATAAGACTGAGCTAATGACATGGAACATTGCTAATCCGGGTGTTGGGGTGACGCCCTCAATTCGCTCAATACGTTACCTCAGAGTTAAAATAACACAAGATATCGAAGTCTTAGCAAAAGCAAACTTAGACCTGGTCGCCAAGAGTGCAGGGCCCTTTTGAGATCCTGGGTAGGTCTTAGATTATCAATTTTTGGGAAGGTTAACATCGTAAAGATGTCTATCCTTCCGAAACTGACTTTTATTTTTAACACAATTCCCATTGCATTTGACTCTAAGCAACTTCTTAAGTGCCAACAAGAAATACATTCTTTCATTTGGGGCTACAAAGCCACGAGGTTGGCTTGGAAAAAACTGAGGAGGAGGAGGGAAAAAGGTGGATTGGCCCTCCCAGATTTGCAGTACTATTCTTGGGCATTTCAGCTTTCCCACTCAAGAATGCTCTTGAAGTCACCAGATCTTACTTCAAATGGGAAGCTATTTAAAGCTATGCTGGTAGGGGCAAAACTCCCACTAGACGGGTTTTTATTCAAGTTCGGAGATCGAAAGTTTTTCAAGAAGGTGAGGCTGAAGACTCTACTAACACAACTGAAGTCATGGGTACAAATTAAACGTAGAGTGGGGTTGGCGTACTACTCTAATCACGCTCAAATTTGGGACTCCCCTGGGCTTCCACTGTGCCTGCAAGATTCTCTGGCAACCCCCCTAATTACAGCTGGGCTTACTAGATGGGGTGAATTGTTATATGGAGGTATCTTGATACCGTGGGAAGTCCTTAGGGAGAAAGCAGGGCGGACACTGTCAAGATTTAAATACACACAAATTAGCAGCTGGGCCAGAGAATTAATCAGGAAAGACCCTAATATCGGTAGAATTAGCCCTCTAGAACAACAGCTAGTCGAAAAATAGATAGGAGGTAAGGAGGTGGCCCTTTGGTATTGGTCCATACTGGAAGAGATAGATGGGGACCTTCATCTCCCAATGGAGCTATGGGGTAGAGAAATTGCGGCATTGGATGAGGACAGGTGGATAGAATCCTTTACCCTTCTGTATAAATTGATTAAACCCGCTTGGCTTAGACGAAACCACCTGTTTACTTTACATCGGGCATATCTCACCCCTTTACGTCTATCCAAATATCAAGAGGGGAAATGCTGTAATAAATGCCAACTGTTAGCAGCTTCTGACATACACATGTTCTGGGACTGCCCCCACATAACTACTTACTGGATGGAGATCAAAGTAACTTTGGATTCAATTATTAAAACCAGTATTTCTTTATCCTTACCATTTGTCATTCTTGGTTTCGACCAGAACATCACAGGGGCAGCACGGTCCTTTTTAGGGCTCGCCTGCTGTGCGCATGCGCATAGCTGGCGAAGCTCTATAGGGGCTTAAACAGCGTTTACCCAAGCACGATTCCACTGGCGATTTCTTGAAGTGCATGTGCTTTTTAGGTCATTGCGCAAGCGCAAGCCCTAAAAAGCGCGTGCACAATGCCACCAGCCGCCTGCCTGCCTGCCTCACATTACCACATCAAAGGCAGCTTCTCAGCGTGTGCTCATCCCCTAATTATTCACGGCCGGCCGGCCGTACTTTCAGTTTCACGGCCGCCGGCCGTGTCTCCTTTTATGCTAACTCCCTCTGTACCTCTCCTTGCATCCTCCTCTTTACTTCGATTCCTGCCGTTTTCTCTCTTCTCCAGCTGTTTGCTTTGCTTCCTTGTTAGGACTTGTGCCCCCCTCACCCTCACCCTCACACTCACTCACCCTCACACTCACTCACCCTCAACCCCTCACACTCACCCTCAACCCCTCACCCTCACTCACCCTCAACCCTCACCCTCACTCACCCTCAACCCCTCACCCTCCCCCTCAACCCCTCACCCTCAACCCCTCACCCTCAACCCCTCACCCCCTCACCCTCAACCACTCACCCCCTCACCCCCTCACCCCCTCACCCTCAACCCCTCACCCCCTCACCCCCTCACCCTCACCCCCTCACCCTCACCCCCTCACCCTCACCCCCTCACCCTCACCCCCTCACCCCCTCACCCTCACCCCCTCACCCTCACCCCTCACCCTCAACCCCTCACCCTCAACCCCTCACCCTCAACCCCTCACCCTCACCCTCACTCACCCTCAACCCCTCACTCACCCTCATCCCCGCACCCTCAACCCCTCACCCTCAACCCCTCAACCCCTCACCCTCAACCCCTCAACCCCTCACCCCTCACCCTCAACCCCTCACCCTCACTCACCCTCACTCACCCTCACCCCACTCACCCTCAACCCCTCACTCACCCTCACTCACCCTCACCCTCACTCACCCTCACCCTCACTCACCCTCACTCACCCTCAACCCCTCACCCTCACTCACCCTCACCCTCACTCACCCTCACTCACCCTCACTCACCCTCACTCACCCTCAACCCCTCACCCTCACTCACCCTCAACCCCTCACCCTCACTCACCCTCAACCCCTCACCCTCACTCACCCTCACTCACCCTCAACCCCTTACCCTCAACCCCTCACCCTCAAACCCTCACCCTCAACCCCTCACTCACCCTCAACCCCTCACCCCCAACCCCTCACCCCCAACCCCTCACCCCCAACCCCTCACCCCCAACCCCTCACCCCCAACCCCTCACCCTCAACCCCTCACCCTCAACCCCTCACCCTCAACCCCTCACCCTCAACCCCTCACCCCCTCACCCTCACACCCTCACCCTCACCCTCACCCTCACACCCTCACCCTCAACCCCTCACCCTCTCACCCTCAACCCCTCACCCCCTCACCCTCAACCCCTCACTCACCCTCACCCCCTCACCCTCACCCCCTCACCCTCAACCCCTCACTCACCCTCACACCCTCAACCCCTCACCCTCACCCCCTCTCTCACCCTCTCACCCTCACCCCCTCACCCCCTCACCCTCACCCCCTCACCCCCTCACCCTCACCCCCTCCCCCTCACCCTCACCCCCTCACCCTCACCCTCACACCCTCACACCCTCACACCCTCACACCCTCACACTCACTCACCCTCACACCCTCACACTCACTCACCCTCAACCCCTCACCCTCACACTCACCCTCAACCCCTCACCCCCTCACCCTCACCCTCACCCACCCTCAACCCCTCACCCTCACCCACCCTCAACCCCTCACCCTCAACCCCTCACCCACCCTCAACCCCTCACCCTCACACTCACCCTCAACCCCTCACCCACCCTCAACCCCTCACCCTCACCCACCCTCAACCCCTCACCCTCACACTCACTCACCCTCACTCTCCCTCACTCACCCTCAACCCCTCACCCTCAACCCCTCACCCTCACTCACCCTCACCCTCACCGTCACCCCCTCACCCTCACCCCCTCACCCTCACCCCCTCACCCTCACCCCCTCACCCTCACCCCCTCACCCTCACCCCCTCACCCTCAACCCCTCACCCTCAACCCCTCACCCTCAACCCCTCACCCCCTCACCCTCAACCCCTCACCCTCACCCCCTCACCCCCTCACCCTCAACCCCTCACCCCCTCACCCTCACCCCCTCACCCTCACCCCCTCACCCTCAACCCCTCTCTCACCCTCAACCCCTCTCTCACCCTCACCCTCAACCCCTCACCCTCAACCCCTCACCCTCACCCCCTCACTCACCCTCAACCCCTCACCCCCTCACTCACCCTCAACCCCTCACTCACCCTCACCCTCACCCCCTCACCCTCAACCCCTCACCCCCTCACTCACCCTCACACCCTCACACTCACTCACCCTCAACCCCTCACCCTCACACTCACCCTCAACCCCTCACCCTCACTCACCCTCAACCCCTCACCCTCACTCACCCTCAACCCCTCACCCTCACCCACCCTCAACCCCTCACCCTCACCCACCCTCAACCCCTCACCCTCACCCACCCTCAACCCCTCACCCTCACCCACCCTCAACCCCTCACCCTCACCCACCCTCAACCCCTCACCCTCACCCACCCTCAACCCCTCACCCTCACCCTCACTCACTCACCCTCACTCACCCTCACCCTCACTCACCCTCAACCCCTCACCCTCACTCACCCTCAACCCCTCACCCTCAACCCCTCACCCTCAACCCCTCACCCTCAACCCCTCACCCTCAACCCCTCACCCTCAACCCCTCACCCTCACTCACCCTCACTCACCCTCAACCCCTCACCCTCAACCACTCACCCTCACTCACCCTCAACCCCTCACCCTCACTCACCCTCAACCCCTCACCCTCAACCCCTCACCCTCAACCCCTCACCCTCACCCTCACTCACCCTCACAACACATATTGTGTTACAATAGGTGTCACATTTGCGAAAGATAAAACTATTGGCATTGTAAATAACAAAGCTATTAATTTCGCTATTTTCAAAACAAGCACATGAATAAAAAATGTGTCCTTTACAATACCAATAGCTCAAACTTTCCTAATGCGAGACCTATTGCATTGCTGTGCTTCTCTCCCCTGCTGCACTCTCCTGCTCTCTAGAGATGTGGCCTAACGACCAGAGCTGCCATCTAAGTCACGTAAATACAAAACATGTTGCATTCCAAATGCTATAGGTGTCACATTCGCGAAAGTTATAACTATTGGCATTGTAAATGACAAAGCCATCAATTTAGCAATTTTTAAAACCAACAAATAAATAAAATGTCATTTACAAGACCAATAACTCCAACTTTTCTAATGCGAGACCTATTGCATTTCCAATGCTTGTTGTTTTATGCTATCCTGTTGGCAAGACGGCAGATATGCATACATTTTTTTTTCCCCCAAATATCCGATGATTAAGCCCACCTACTCAACAGTTCAGTATTGTGGTCTGCCCAGATTTCGACATTTACATACTGGCTTTACTGGCATGAAGTTGCCTTGAGACATCGTTACAAGATGTATGGTTGTTCCCACCAACTCATAAAAATCTCTGCCTAAGTGTGTAGCGGCTCAATTTCCAGGGCGTTGCTCCCAATGGCAGTGAGCTGGTTGGGTGGTCTTCCCCGCATCTAAGGGACGTGTGTCGGGCAGATGAGGATAAAAAATAAATAAAAAAAAGAGATAATCTCTGAGACTCGGCAGATAAGAGATCCTCTCTGTGACCCGGCAGATGAGGGATCCTCTCTGAGACCCTGCAGATAAGAGATCCTTTCTTAGAATCAGTGGTACCACAGACCCGAGAAACCAGAAACAACGCCCATGATTTCTAAATCTTCCTGTGTTGAGTGATCCTTTGTTGTGCTCCTCCCAAAATACATTTATTGTAATGTGCATGATGGAGAAATGGACAGACATACTGCAGAGCAGTTGCATGTACCCTGAAGCTTCAACAGGCTGTGAGGTGTTTAGCTTTCCTACTTTGGAAAAGATTGTTTTGTCCCAGGGTCATGTTTTCTAATTCCCTGATTGTTTTCCTCTTAATCTCCCTTTGTGGCCATCTGATTCTTTTCTCTTCTAGTCCTCGTCTCCATAGTTTACCTTTCTTCCCACTCTCTTGTCCTTCCACCCTGCCCGTGTTTCTCTAGCACTTCCATCCTTTCACCTCTGTTTGCTTTCCTCCCCCCCAAGGCACCCTGTGGAACCTGTCCTCCTACGAGCCCCTGAAGATGGTGATCATCAACCACGGCCTGCAGACCCTCACCAACGAGGTGATCATCCCTCACTCTGGGTGGGAGCACGACCCCAACGAGGACTCCAAGCCCCGGGACGCCGAGTGGACCACCGTCTTCAAGAACACCTCAGGGTGTTTGAGGTACGTCTCACCGGTGTCCGTGTATGCACAGCTCTGGGTGTCTCTTCACCTGTAGAAGTTTGATTATAGGTTTCTGCAAGCACATCTCCAGGTCTTTGAGGTACATCTCTCTGGTGTATCTTTATCCACATCACTGGGTGTTTGACTTCTGTCTCTTTAAGCACACCTATAGATGTTTGGTATAGGTATCTTCAAGCACACCTCCAGGTCTTTGAGATACATCACTCTGGTGTCTCTTTTTCCCACCGCTAGACGTTTGATGTTTGTCTCGCTGATGTCGATGGGCCAAGGTGCAGTCATGACTTTAGATCTCTTGAAAATGCAAGAGCTTTCATGAAGTGCCTGATGGAAGCACCGTTGAAGTAATAGAAAAAGGAAATAATTTGTGACTATCTAGGCATCAGGTTTGTATATTCAGATGATCTCTTTCCGGTGTTGCCGGATATGAAACCCAAAGGGATCCATGGCTGGGGGATGGGGTCATACTCTCTTTGATGCTGACATCAGCATCTTTCATTGCAAGCATCAGAAACCTTGCAAGACCTGTGCACAAGTGTGTGCCGGGGAGTCTCCCTACTTCTCTAAAGAATCCAGGTCCATTGTGGTCTTGTCACACTCTTCAAGTTCACACACCCATCCCCGCGCTGTGGATTCCTCTGCGCCATCACAGATTTCTTGGCACTCTGTACCTTTTCAGGTTTAAATGGCTGCTTATCCTAGATGTGATTGCCCTGTGGTTAACACTGTTTCTTGATCTTCAAAGAAAGTAAGGAGCCTATCAGATGTGTTGTCCACCTGCTAGCGCCATTGGAATGTGTTGAACATGCAGACACCAGGCCAGCTAGTAGAGTAGCAATATTTGTCTGTATCTTAACAAAAAAGTTAATAGTGTGCAACCATATTATAGTTTACTATGTGTTGATAAAAAATTGCCTTGAAAAAAGTTGTAGTGACAAAACGTGTCGGCTCTAGTGGATGACAAATGAGACCAAAAGAACAACTATACAACCTGTCATCGCCTGGTAACTTAGTAAACATGTATGTTAGACTTTGGCAAGGACATTCTTGCCTCCTGTATGCACTGTGCATGCCTGAGATGGTATATCATTCTAAACAAGCACAGTTATTGGAGTGATAGACAATAAATAGGATCATTTGCATGGTCAAAGGAAACGCAACTTGTAGTATGTTTTGCAGTTTTTACTCTTTTATTGTACTCCAGACAACTATTATTATTATAAGCCAGTGATGATTCTGTCATCACTCCTGGTAAGATTTCTGGTAGCAAAGGTGTTGCCTGTTCTAGCCCTGCATGGACTTAACTCTTGTTTACCTTCTACATCGTACAATTAACCCCTGCAATTCGGGGATGTGCAGTTTATTAGTACCACTGACAGGGGAAGCTAGCAGAGCATTTAACAATATTCTGTGGTATTTTAAACCACCGCAAACAACGTAACACAGATAGATGAGGGAAAATAAAAATGAATTTGTAAAAAGACCTCGCAGCATCTTAACCTCATCGCTGCGGCGCGAATTCCGCCACAGTGCTGAACATTCCGATCACAGGCTTGTTCATGACGGCTCCCGGGCGTCATCAGAACACGCCCATCGTGACTCATGACGGCCGGGATCTGTCATGAGCATTGAAGAGGTTAAACATATGTTTGGACTTTTTCTCTTCCAACTACTTGTCTCGCTACTTTTTGTTCAAGCAGAGGTTTATTGCTGTCCGTTTCAAATTGTTCATTCAGAACACTTTTTGTTCTGAGGATTGTATCGTTTATTAATATCCACTAATGTACCGGACGTGCCAGATAGATATGGAAGGCACAGAGTGTCCTTTCTAAAAGTGGAAGAAGGCCTGCACTTACTGAAGTGACATGCTTCATCACTGGGCCTCTCCTGCAGTGAAAGAGAAAAACACACACTATTCTCACTCTGGAGATTTTTGTAGGACCGGCATTTCTTGAGGAGTATGTCTACTGTATTGTAGTGTCCTGAGGACCTCAAAATGGTGCATTAAAAATTGGATATTATTGGTTTATTACCCACTTTCTACCACATAATTAAAAACAGAGAAGTATCCGGGAAACTGTATCAGGCAGAGAGGTATGCCAACATGTTTCTGCCCTTCTTTCAAGGCATATTCAGGTCCGGGGCATTCATCAGGGCAATTTGTTGCAGATGCAATTGGTCACTGTGACCAGGAGTGGCTTGGCTTTGGACCTACCAGATCCGACATGTACTCTTTGCGGATTTTAACAGTTCACTGCTATTCCTCAGTTATGTAAGTGCAAGGTCAATATTTCCAATGAAGAGTAGGGTCAGTCCTGATTTGCATATGAGTGGCATGGTGAGTGAAAAATGGACTGGCCTACAGGCCCAAAGTAATTGCCAGTTGCTGTGATTAGTTCAAGCATTCCTTCCATCGCCTTGTTGCTCATGCAGTAGTTCTCATGCGTATGCTGGGTATGTTCAAACGTGGCTCGTGTGCTCACTGAGCCATAAGACTTAAGCTACACCTCACTGAAAAACAGAAGTAGTTCGGAACCAGTCTGGGGTTGCTTGTATTCTCATCCAGAGAGGACCTGTCCTGGCAGTTCAGACTGGACTGTTCCTATTGGAGCAGCCGTATGGCTGATTTGCATATGGCTAGATGGCACAGTGTGTGAAGACAATGGCCTAGAATGCAGCCTGAGCTGATGCCAGTGTTTGAGATGAATTCAAACTTTTCTTCCATCACCTGGTTTGTTTTGCAGTTGTATAAAAAGCCAGCACTGCCTGAAAATGTCAACAATTAATAGTGTCCTTATTTATTTATTTATTTGAAAAGTTTTATATAGCACAAACATGACCCGTAAGGGTACTTGTAACCTATTTAACTCTCCTCATGTAAAGTGCTCTGATACCTCCGGTTCTAGCCAGCGCTATATAAAACGCAAGTAAATAAATGAATAAATTAGAATGCTGCACAAAGCAACCGATAAGATTGGCAAAAATACCGTACATAATAATCATAGGGTGAGTTAACAAGCACATGTTCAAAAAGAGCAAACCAAACGTGGTATCTGTTAAGAAACACACAAAAAATGCGACATTGCATGGGAGACCCATGTTGTAGACCGGAAATAAAAGTAGTCTTGGAAACTTCAGGTCGATTGTTGCAACTGGTTATTCAGTAATAACGTTTTGACTTGTTTCTTGAATGAGTCTGTCTTCTATGTACACGCACAAAATTATTACCAATTTGGACATTTTGAAATCCTCCCTGTGCTCTCTCCGCTTACCAGAGATGTTGGGAGGGGGGTTTGAGTACAGACTTTTGAGTAACGTCTTGCCAAGGAGTGTGGAATCTGTATCGTGTGGTTTACAATCACTGCAGGAATCCACTGTGAGTTTGGGTTTGTGCTTGGAGAAACAGCACAGACTCCGAGGCACTGTCGGAGCGGCAAACCAGGCCGCTCAGACCAATCCTAGCACTGCTCTCATGCTATTGAAAGCAGCATCAGGATTGGGTGGGGAGCCAGTGCTGGTGTCCCAGGGACTGCTGGGACACCATCAGAAGCAGGAGAGAAGATGGGCACCGAGGCAGTCGGCAGCATCGGCGGCAGGACAGATACGCTCTTTTAATAATTATTATTTCTCTAATCTCCCCTGCCCCCTCACTTGAGTTTTGCAGCAGCCGCCACTGGATTCAAAACACATTTGTTAGAACTGTCGCTAAAGTTTTCAACTATTTGGAAATAAATTACCGTGGTTGCCATGGAAATGAAGAACATTGGCTCCAAATGCGAGAGAGCAAAGGGAACAATTACTTACTCAAGGGTCGAAAAACAAGCATTGGGCATTCATTCACATTCTGTGAAGTACATGAGGTTGAAACCACCCTCATTTTCATTTTTAGATATGTGCTTTTTAATCTGGAAGTGACTCTAAGGCAGTCCTGCAGAAAAGTCTAGTTTACCATATCCATGGCAGATCTAAATATTTGTTATGCTGTATGCGCAAACTTTCATCCGTAGCATTGTTCATTTAATTAGAGGAATCCTTAGGGCGGCAAGGCCGGCTCATGAACCCACTGAGCTACCTTACTATTATCTGGCACCAACTGATAGCTGGGCTCTTGGTTCAGGTGCTGACGTACAGACAGAGGGCAACTTTATAGTAAAACACCCCAGACGAGGCCTCTGCTGAACTGGCAGTGACACGTCAGAAATATAGCGCCTGGAGTCACAAACAGCACATGTGAAAATCAAACTGTGATGTATGAACTTTATCATCAGCAAATTTTAACCCCGATCCACAAAATCACCATCTGCAAAACTTTACAAGCAGAAATGTATTTATTTTAATGTTTAATTTGTACCAGATGTGAAGAAATTCCAAAATAGTGAATGGCAACTCGTGCTGATTACAGGAGAGTGTCGAGTGTCTGTCGTCCTGAGCAATGGGGTGAACAGGATACCCACAAAGGGAGTATTTAGAAGTGTTATCAATGTCTTTCTCACACTTATCTGAACTTCTAAACTCGCACCCCACCGTTCCCGGATAAAGTGATGTCACAAGTGAGGGGATCTGCACCAAAAATCCCCCATTTTCACATGGGGTGTGAGGAAAGTGAATACTTCTCAGTAGTATATAGTGATACCTTCACTTCAACTCTGGCCTTAATTTTGACAGCTCCGGCCAGGAATCCTGGCCTTAAATATGATGGGTCTAGTCTTAAATATGACAGGCCTAGTCTTAAACTTGTGTCTGGAAAATTTGACAGGTTTAAAAAGTGCATAGGAAAGTGCATGTTTAAATGCACTGTATATTATTTAAAGACCCTCTGGTAAGCTTGTAATACTAACACCTCAAAGCCTTTAAAATGTATTAGCATTTGGCATCCTGTTTCAGGTTCTCATGGGAAGCCTTGCCACGACATCTGTCTTTTTCAACATCTCAAAGCTCAGGGTGGCTGAACATGGCTTGTGCTTTTTAAAACACACTATGGGTTTCCAACTAATTACAATTTAAAAGCTCCCCTTTTTTTCAAACATAAAAAAACATCTCCCACACCCTGGGGCTGGGGACTCCGGCCTGCTCAGCAGCTGTTCAGCCTTCAGCTGTCTGCAACCCCCCAGTTTTAAACATGCACTTTCCTATGCACTTTTTAAACATGTACACAATTGCCTCATGTTTTGCAGCCTGTTACTTCTTGGGAATATCCCTACATGTCACCCCCCTTTTAAAACCAGGCCTGTTTAAGGCCAACAGCCTGCGCCCGGCCCTGCTAAATTTAAGGCCAGGGTTTCCAGCCAGAGCTGTCAAATTTTCCAGACACAAGTTTAAGACTAGGCCTGTCATATTTAAGACTAGACCATCATATTTAAGGCCAGGATTCCTGGCCGGAGCTGTCAAAATTAAGGCCAGAGTTGAAGTGAAGGTATCACTATATACTACTCTTCTCATCTATAAAAATATAATATCTTGAACTCTGTCACCCTGTTCTATAAACTTAGCAAGTTCGAAAAATTGAAGACTATATTTGAATGTCATCTCCTCGATAACGACTCATCAAGTAAAGTCATTCCAAAATGTCTCCTTAAAATCGGTTTCTTGCTGAACTTTCAGTGGCATAGACGCGCGAGTCTTTCGAGTGAGTCCTTCAGGTGCAAGTGAACACTGCAGGGATGTGTGAAAGTGCACAAACTAGGCCCACATTTCCTTTGTGTGCTAGGGATGCAAAATCTTCACAGGGCGTGAAATACTCGAATCCTTCAACTACTATGTCAGCAGACACTCCTCCCACAGGATTGGATGGTTCCTTCCGAAGCGGGTAAAATTAAAAATAAATGCACTTGTGTGGAGCTCTGGGGCATGTGTGAGTCAGGCCTGGGGTTGTAAATCTTGGCATGAGTAGACTCAGTCTCAAATTTAATAGTATTCGTGAATGAGGCTGTTAGTGCTCGTCAAATGCCTCGTGCGTTTAGGTGGTAGAAGAACAGAGTTGTGAGTGAATGCATCTGTGTGTTGTGATGAGAAGAGCTTTATTTGCTTTGTGTTTATAATCCGGTATACATTCTGACTGTTTTATAAAGAGGTCTGGGAGCGTCTGTGTGTCCTGCAGCTCAGAGCTCTGAGAGAGGGACTCTTTCTAAGTGACTCCGTATTATCGAAGTGACTCCGCTATTACACCGAGGATGGGTATCACCGCAAACAGATCTAGTGGCTCTAGGTATTAACACTACATTTTCATCAAACAAATTCTCTCCATGCATGTGCACTAAACATTTTATTTGAGCTTAAAAGCTTACATGAGACAATAGAATCAGAAACACCTTCTTGAATAGCCTCACCGGATATTCCCGCCTCATTTGTAATTCTAAATGCTTTCTGGTAGCAAGGATCGCCCTTGAGACACGTGCTCCAAGTAATATCGTAAATTGTTTTATTTCTGGATAATGTGACAAGCCTAATTCTAGTAAACACGTTTCAGAGAATAGATTCTGTGACCTTCAGATGTTTGTGCCTGGTGTGAGCCAGTACTTTGAGGTACATTGTTCCACAACAGTGTGTTCTGAAGAGCCTTGTCAATTGCACAGCCCTACTTCGGGTCAGTGATTCGACTTGGAGTTCTGTTTGTGATGACAATATTCGTCCCAGCGCACCCTTTCTGAACGCCTTTTAATCCTCAGCACAATATCCCGGTGCTCAGTAATTCCCCGGTTACTACATTGGCGACGAGTTTTGCATTCTCCCTGCCTCGGCATTTCAGACTGACTCAGTTTGACTGTTACACAAACATGTCTACGGTGTGTTAACACAACGTGCAAGTGATGGGCACAAACTGTTTTCGAACTTCAAAGAGCTACCACTTTTCTGCACTGGTGAAAACTGTGAACTGTTAGATGAAGGAGTAAATAGATGAATTAACCATCATAAACTGTGAGGAGCGACTAAGGACTGGCTCTAACCCAAGTCAAACCCTTGGGGAGCCCCAGTGATTGTTCTTTTTGATTTAAGATCATTTATGGTGAAGAACGTTCATACGTCGAATCTCCACACACAATCATACCGCATTTTAGCTGTAAATTTAGAAACAGGTGTGTCAAAAGGTGCCACTGTGGCTATTTTGTACATGCATGTTTTGGGAGGCCCTCGTTTTATCCAGCTGGAGCTGTTTCACTCACAGGCAGCACTAGCTTCGTCATTTGCAGTTTTATTTATTTATGTATTACTAGCTTACCCGTCGCGATCTCCGAAGAAAGGAAATTCAAGGAAACTCGTTATGATAACATTCAATTTACATTGTGTCATTTTTATTGAAACGTATTCATTTTATTATGGAAAACATTTCAAAGTGTCGTTTTAATTCTATTTATTTATTTGAGTGCTTGATGATACACAATTTTTTTTTTCTGTCTGGTGCGTACATCAATATTCGAAAGATTATGAGGGCCCTGAGGGGGCCGATATTTAAAAAAATGTTATGGCAGAAACCTTCGCGGGAGTGTACTCAACAACTTCCCAAAGTTTCATGGCGATCGGATGAATGGTGTTTTAATTCTATTTATTTATTCGAGTGCTTGTGGATACACGGTTTGTTGTTTTTCCGTCTGGTGCGTACATCAGTATTCGAAAGATTATGTGGGCCCTGGGAGGCCGATATTAAAAAAAAAATTATGCCAGAAACCTTCGCGGGAGTGTACTCAACGACTTCCCAAAGTTTCATGGCGATCGGATGAATGGTGTAGTAATGCATAAAGGACAAACAGACAGACAGACGTACATTTGTTTTTATATATATAGATTATTATTAAAGCCCCTACGGTATGAGTGAGTTGATGATACAGGTCATCAAGGCGAGGGCATTGTCCCTGAGGCTTGCGTATGTCACTCCATGCTGCATTTGTAGTATAGCTCACTGAAACCTCGTGCCCAATCTTATGTCAGTAGAGGTGGAACCATACCTAGATTTACACTCTTCACACTTCACACATAGCGCTGGATTCCATGACTTTAGGCGCTCTGTTCTTCACCTTTGCCCCTCCCTCGTGCACACAGTAAATCATCATCTCTGGACCGGTGTGGCCCAGCCCTGTGCAGGCGGGACCGTGCCTAGATTTACACTCTTACACTTGTATAGCGCTGGATTACTACATACTTTTAGGCGCTCTGTTCTTCACCTTTGCCCCTCCCTCATGCACGCCCTTCAGCATCATCATATCTGGACCGTTTTTTTGCCCCAGCCCTGTGCAGGAGGGACTCTGCCTAGATTTACACTCTCACACTTGTATTGCGCTGGATTACATGCATTTAGGCGCTCTGTTTGTCACCTTTAGCCCTCCCTCTTACATCATCATTTCTGGACCGGTTTTGGCCTCAGCCCTGTGCAGGAGGGACCCTCCCTAGATGTACACTCTTCACACTTGCCCGGAGTGGCTGTATTTTCCCAGGGGAAAGGGCCCGAGACGGAGGGGCACATATTGGTCCAAGCCC
This sequence comes from Lissotriton helveticus, assembly GCF_964261635.1. Lineage (NCBI taxonomy): Eukaryota > Metazoa > Chordata > Amphibia > Caudata > Salamandridae > Lissotriton > Lissotriton helveticus. The sequence goes on from NC_136072.1 coordinate 1,149,137,127, forward strand.
TGCTTTGTTGGCTGTGTTTGCGGACTCTGAGCTCTGCTCTGACGTGCATGACAGGGGGTGTTTGAGGACCCCCTGTGCCCGGCTGTTGCCCCACGCACGACTGGTGGTTACCACCGCCACCTTTCTGGAATGGCGCCCCGGGTACGTGCGGGTCACCGCTGTGCTGTGAGTCGCCAGGTCCTGTTTACGCAGTGCGGGTGTCTATAAAGTATTAGATTGTTTTGTTTGCTGCGGTTGCCCGGGCTCTACTTGGTGGACCCCAGAGGCCAAGGGGAGAATGCGTGGATCTAGCGCATAGAAGCATCTCTGTCGTCATCACTTAGGGCACCAGTACTCTCCCTAGATAGGCCACATTGTAAACCCACACTCTTCCAACCATGCATAACTAATGTATTTTGCTACCGGTCCAATGAAAAGAGCCACAATAGCCTCCTGAGCTGCACGAGGCGCTATAGATATGAAACAATAAAATACAAAATATCAGAAGAACGAAGTACAGGACAACTTTGCCATGACTTCCACTCGGCACCCTGGACAATAATTTGTAATAATTTGTAGATGTTTTGATGTATTTGTGCTAGGAACCTCTCGGGGGCCCTAAGAGACGTGGCAGGGATGAGAAAGGTGAGAGTGATGACTGGTAAAACAGAGTGCTCAGTCACGCATCGTGTGCAAAGCTGTAAGAGCTCTTCCTATTAATTAAATTTACCACAAAGAAGCCGGAGTAAGCGCCTGGAGTGGTTTCCTTGAGAGCACAAGACTAACCCCATTAACAAAGAAGAACCACTAACCCTGGGTTAGAGTAGCGTGCTACTCGCTGCACAGCACCTCAGTGCCTTGTCAGGGGTAGTAAGTGCTACGTAAAGCAATTACAAAACAATACAAAGAAAACCAAAACTGCTCCCTGCAGCAGGGGCGGCTGGTGACATTTGAAAGTGGTGAGGCGTAAAAGTTTGAGTTCCTATGGCGAGCACGTGGAAAGGTTTTTCCCATTACACTGTTCGGAGACTCCAAGTCACTGCATTGACATATAGGTGCTTATTAAAATAATGTGGAAGTAAATATCGGGAGCAGAGGATGAGAATGAGATACATCGCTGTAGTAGCACCAGGCTACACCTCCGTGAGGTTACAGCTGCGTTTTACAAGTGACTTCATTCATTCATTAGCTCTTGTGCACCTTCTTGTTGGCGGCGATGGAGAAGGGTGAGGCTAGTCTTCCATTATCTAAGTTAGTTACAATGTAGGCTCCAAATAAAGTAAGTAAATCCGAAAAAGAGAGGCATGTTGAGGAGTTCAGTAACTAAAAGCCTACACTTGTAGCTAACCAGCTGGGTCTCATTTCTCCAGCTCTGCTCAATAGAATCATGTCAAACTACGGAGGACCATTAAGTCCATGAGAACGTAAAAAACAAAAAATAGGTTTAATTAAAGACCCTCATTGGAACTGCATGCCCTGAATAGCCCCGAATAGCCCCATCTATGGAACTGCACTGAAAGCTGAAAACACTAACTTAAATTTGACATTACAGTGTTATTTCCAAATGGCGCCCTAAAGTAAAATCCCTCACTGAAAATTCACTAAACATCTACAGGCTTTAGAACTTTTCATTAAAATGCAACAGAAGCAATTGAGTGACCGAATGAAAAGACTTACGGTGCCTAAACTACAAACAAAAGACCTTTTGGAGCTTCTAGGCTGAATTGGATGATAACTTTAGAAAAAAGAAATTGGGTGCAATAATGCTTGTTTTCCGTCTGCTCCGAAGCATTTCTATAAGCCAGTTAATGGCATTAAGTCAAACACAGATGTAGGTCCTTATAATGAGTCACTTTACTCTTGATGTGGTAAGACCACACACTGAAATTTCAATACCAGTGGTCGAATGCCACTGGCAGCCCCTTGCAGCCAATCCTGGCACTGCAGGGGCACAGGTTACTCTGCGCCCGCAGCACGCCCATTAGGAGTCCGAAGGGCTCCTAATGGGCATGCGCAAAAAAGCGGAAACACAAGTGCGTATGCGTGGGCACGGGTAAAAAATGCACCCTCCGTCCCCACTCATGCGCACTTGTGTTGCTGCCTCCCTTTTGCCCTGGTGTCTGGTGACAATCATGTCAATCAACATGACGCCAGACTGCCCACCCCCTTCAGTCTCTGAAGGGGGGGTGGGGGGGGGGGCGGTCCGACGTCATGCTGACTGGCATGCATTGCCAGTTCTCCCTCAGCGTCTCCTGCGGGCGGCTGCGGGCGGAGGAGCTATGCCCCCACGCCCCTATGGACGCCCCGTGCCTGCCCTGCAGTGGTGTGTTTTGGATACCGTGGCGGTAGTCTCATTACGCCACATTCATTTTGATTTTTTTAATCACGGTTTTAGTTTTCTTATTGATCTGTGACACTTTCTCACAGGTGAAGTTGGTTACACACGGTCAGTGCTGCGATGGGTCGCGGACAGCAGTCAAAAGGATTTGCAGGAATGTCGGCAGGTTTCCTGATCAGCGGGTTTTCCTTTTGATCTACTCCTTTGTAGAATTTCTCGCTGAGTTTGCAGAGATGGTCGTCCAACATCTCAACGCCTAGATCCCTGTGGAGATCTGCTGGTCTTGCAAAGCAAGGAGCACCTGCTGCTATCCGCAAGGCCTTCCTGTCTGCTTTCTGCGGGTCTTTCCGATAGTTCGGATGGCAACCACTTCATACGTATGAAGTTTGTCGTTGGTAGAATAATTGCGTTGATTGCACATACTTTGCTCCGCATAGGCATCGACTTGGTCCTCAGAAGTGGGTACAATGCAGCTAGTTAGCCTCCATCATCCTTCGCTTATATACAAACATCCCGAAAAAGGATTGACAAGCACTTCGGCCAATCACAGTCCAGTCAGTCAGGGAGCATAGCAGCGGGTGAAAGGCCTCCAGCCAATCAGATGCATCATTCACTTTGACCCGTTCTTACGCTGTTGCGTGTTGTCGAATGCCGCTCACTGGTTTTTGAGCTTCAGCACCTCTTAACAGGCATAAAGTGCTTTGTAAGTGCATCTACAATACAGCCGTAAAAACACACATTCCGGCACTAGCATGACTTGTCGCAGGACTGTTGAGGTCCACAAACGTTTCTGTCCTTATGTAGCTACAAATGTCAGCACAGAGGGAGAATAGCCTGCGAGGCCCCCTACAGGTCAATGTCCAGAGCTACCAGTAAAATACTCCCCGTCTGGTCTTCAGTCTCCAGACTTGGCATGTTACTGGAACCAATGTGGTCAAAGTGGGTGGGATCTGAGTGGCACGAGATAGTGCCCATACTTCTTAATTTGTAAAAAATGAAGTACAGGTGCTCAAATATTTGTCGGAGGCCACACCCACTTTCTTCCGGCTCCACCCACTTCCTCCAGTGGGTCCCCACGGTGGGTCCCCACACAATTAATCCTACGTATGTAAATCACTGTATATGAACTGTACATAAGCCAGGCCCAAAGGACTACAAGTTGTTGGAGCGACATGTCGTCCTTACAGGTAGACAGTATAGTTTAAGACTGCTTGATCTGGAGTAGCACAACCTCATAATTGAAAATGGAACACCATAATTGGGGGTTCTCTTTAATAATAAGAATTAATTCCTACCCAATTAACCCTTTTTGCAACATTAATATATGCTCTAACCTATACTTTGAACTGTGCTTGCAGTTCTTTGATGACAGTTAATAATTTACTGTTGTATATTTGGATTTTTAACTTATAAACTGTAACAAAATTATGTCTCTTAGAAAAGCAGTAACCCACAGACCTATTTACATTATGTGCACTTTTCATCTGCATGGCATATTAACCCTCAACCTAATGAGGAGTCAAAACCTCTATGATATGCAATTCCCATCGCTCTCCAGGAAGAACATTAATCACAGAGTTCTCTTTAAATCTGTATTGTTGCCTGGAAATTTGCTGGAGACAAGGAACTCGGCAGCAGAAGCTTTTAAAATGAAAATAAACTTACAAACACTGCGCTCCTTGAAATCAGCACCCGGTTTGGTCGTTCTGGTGGTACTGCCCTTGAGCTGGCCATGAGACCAATTAAACACTGGTGTCACAGTGTTACCTCACCGTGGCACAGAGAAGGGGCAACACTGCCAGCACATCCTAATTCACCTCTACAGCAGGCACTGCGTGTGTGGACTGCGACAGGACAGAAATAAAATGAAAATCTTGCCCACGGCAGCAGGTGGCACGTGAACAGGGTTTTGCTGAGACCAGTGGCATTCACAGGAACTTGCTCCACAGACGGGATTGGCTGCTGGCACAGCAGTTATTTTGGCCTGCATCAAGCATGAAAAAAAAGAAAATACCGAGTGAATACTGTTTGTGCTAACTAGAATATAAAGCATGAGCACTGCTCCAGTACTGGCGGGTGTTACGCAATATTTAATGAAATGCTGTATAGGTCGCTTGGGTTGGGGAAGTATCACTCCAATGAATGTCAGTTCCCCTCGCTTTCCACCAGCTTCTTCCATACCGCTGGCCCTTTGCTAAGTTTCCATAAATATTGCACATGCTGCCGTGTTTTGACCTTGTATTGAGTTAAAACAGAACAACTCCACAGTTCTAAATCGCACACGCTTACGAGAGTTCTGCACCGCTTTGATCCCCTCCATGTGCCTGCCTCCCCTTTGTTTCCGGTCACTAGATAGGGCAACTCCAGCCACCCACCAATGCCACATCCTCCAAAATCCGCCGGGCACCGTGGTAATTATAATAAACAAAGGACTGTGGGGAGGTGGCAGCGCCGCATGTGAGCGCTTCTTCTTTGTGTCCTCTTTTGGGGTCGGTGTTTGGGTAAGGACCCTGCAGGACGGAGGTTATTTTATGGTAGCAGGCAGGGCCGGCGCTAGGCATGGGCAGCGTGGGCAGCTGCCCAGGGCCTCGCACTCAGCCCACCAGCATGGGGTCTCGCACTGGTGGTGTGTCCTGTTTCCCTGGCGATCCATTTTAAAGAAAGGTGTTGCCTTGCAATTAAGGACCTTAGGAGGGGCCCCCCTCCCTGGGCCTCTCAGGGATGGTGTCTTGAGGCATAGGGGAGGGATACACTCCCTTCAATTGCCAGGAGACCCATTCAAAGACACTGTGGGAGGCCCATTGTCCAGCATTTTGGCACCCCCACAGTTGTAACTTTTAGCCCACAAGTAATTCTCGCACCTGTTGGACTGAAGGTGTGAGAAATGCTTGTGGGCTGAAAGTTAAAACTGTGTGGGGGCCAAAATGCTGGACAATGGGCCCCCCACAGTGTCTGTCAATGGTCTCCTTGAAAGGGGCCACTTATCTACATTAGAGGGGCCTCGCACACTCCCTTTCAGCCCAGGGCCTCGCAAATCCTAGAACCGGCCCTGGTAGCAGGCTCACGCCTGTTGGGCGAGGGGTTCGCCCACATTCTGGGAAGTGCGAGACAGAGGAACTTCTTTCTCAGCTCTGCACAGATACTTCAAAAACAGACCAGCTATGCACGGATGACGAAAGCACAGCACTGCCCAAACAACTTGAACCACAAGCATGAGGCTTGATTACGTAGGAAATAAACCTTTAACGGGTGCGCCACATTGCACACCGTAGAGAACAGGAATTATTAAAATACTGAAAAACCAATATCTGAAAGAGATAAATATGCACGAAAAAAACAGCATTTCATGTGAGTCAACAGTCAATTCTACCATGTCAATGATTAGAATGAAAAGGGTTAATGCCAAAGGGGAAGGCCCTCTCTTTCTACCAGCCCCCAGGCCCTGAACATTGCACACTGTGCCGAAGGCATAATTGCTCGGATCCGAAGTCTGTTTAACTTTATTAAACGCCGTGACTGTCACACTGCGCTCAAGAAAAAAGCAGTGTTAATTTGGGTACTTACGTGGTTACTGTTGGCCCTTCCTTTATTAGGCTTGCTTCTCATACAGTCCAACTCGACATGCAGGGTGATTGGAATTCTTCAATACGTCATGCTGAACTGGCGGAGACTCATGCAGTGTATGTGCGTGTGTGCAGGCGTTGGAATAAAAAAAGTCACGCACACGCACGCTGCTGCCGCCCCTACCCCACCTAACCAAATCCAGCCCAATCATTCGCCCGCCCACAGCAAAACTGAACTGAAGTCAAATTCTCACGGAATCACGGATGTTGATTTATTATCGGCACAGCAGCACTCTTCACCGGGGACTCAGAGGACTGTGATAGTGTGAATTACAGTGTAGTGAGTCAATTATTTATACAGTGACATAACGCATGCAGTTCATTCATTGCTGTGAGTTGGCAGTGACTCTCAGGTGTAGACCCGGCCCTGAAAAATAAGTGCCGGTGCTAAGCACCGGAAAGCACCAGCACAAATTAAGCACTGTTACTTGAGGAAAACAGTTCCACTACTTTTTGTGAAAGAGCAACCTTCCCGGGACGGTTAATTCAGATAGTTTAAATACTTCAGCTGAAGGGTGCTGTGAAACCAAGGGGGTGGCAGAAATCCTAACAAGCATTCCTGCCAGGGTGTCTGCTGGCTGAAAGAAATGTAAATGTGCACACCTGGTTCATCTGCAAATGTAAGGGGTGCTTGGAAGGTTATTGGCTTTAATTGATGGAACCACTTAAAGCTTCCTGGTGACACAGATGTGGTATTGCAAGCAAGTTAGCAGCTGAGCTATTAAGTGTGTTCCTTTCAAGGACAGTTAGAAAAAAATGGTGCTACATGTAGTCTGGTATTACTACAATCTATATTTTGGAAGCACTTGTTTAGCTTAAACATTTTTGCGCATTGTGTAGCAGTCTATCTTACACGGTGTGTAATGCAAGTTAAACTCACATATTCACAGTGCTTTCTGTCACAGACTGGGACTCATAGCACTGAACATACACAAGTCACCATTCTCCACTGGACCAACCAGGATTCTGTCCTTGGGTCTCTGGTTACACACAGACCTTCGCAGTGCGTTAACTAATAGAGGTTTCATATTATACAATAGTGCCTTTCACACTGTCTACCGTAACTTGTGTTTATTTTTAATTTAAGCTGTGCATTATTTTATATGTAACTACCTGAGGGTGAAAGACCGAAGAAAGTTACAGAATATTTTGCTTTTTTAGCCACACCTTTGAACCCGCCCCCACTCCCCATTTGCGAACAGCATCACAGTTCCCATACTTTTTTAATGCACTTTAAACGCTCTGTCGGCAGGATGGATCAGTGAGTTACGGACCAGCCAATCGTAAGACTTTGTGCTTGAAAGGAGGTGGGGTCTCCGAGGGGGCAGTGGAGAGCGCAGGTGTTGGTACTTTTCTAGCAGGCGCTTCCTTCCCCCCAACAGAAGACAAAAAGCATTTACAATGCAACGGTCTCACCTTCGAAAAAGTTAGAGCTATTGGCATTGTAAATGACAAACTTTTTATTTACCGGTTAGGGCCAACTCAGCCTTCCATCCTTCTGAAGTAAGAAAACGAAGAGCAATAAAAACGGGTAATAGCAGCACCTGCTATTTACATTGCCTAGAAGCAACACAGCTGATAAGAAGCGCCATCTACAAAAAAGTTATTATTGGGATGGTTGTGAAACAGCTTTTTTGTGATTGGGTCGTTTTAGGCCTTCTTTTGTTTTTTACCTGCATCTGAAATTTAAGGACTTTAATAATCCAGCATTTTCTCCCCTTTGTACCAGGAATGTCAGCTCTGATGGCGCAGAGGCGCGCAGGAGGCTGCGGGAGTGCGACGGACTCGTGGACGCCCTTCTTCACGCCCTGCAGTCTGCGGTGGGCAAGAAGGACACGGACAACAAGGTGAGTCCCACTGCTGGGCCTGCGCGAGGTCACCTACAGAAGTCACGTGCTCATGTGGCACCAATCAGAGCAAGGAATTGGTCATACGAAGCCAATTAGAACAGAGAGTTCGTCATGTGGCGCCAATCAGAGAAGGGATAGGTCACGTGGCATGAAACAGAGAAGAGAATCAGTCATGTGGCACCAATCAGAGCGGGGAATCAAGTGAGATGAAACCAATCACAGCAGGGAATCAGCAATGTGATATCAATCAGAGCAGGAAAAAGGTCAGTTGAAGTCAACCAGTTTAGGAGTTCAGTCACGTGACACCAACCAGAGCAAGGAACAAATTATGTGGCATCAAACAGAGCAGGGAATCGTTCATGTGACACTAATCGGAGCAGGGCACCCTCTGACACAAATCACAATAAGGAATTGGTCATGTGAAGGCAAGCAGCTGGGAACAGTTATGGGGTACAAATAGAAATAGGAACAGGGAATCCATCGTGTAATTGTAAGTGTAAATGTGTTCTATAGCACTTATGAACCCTGACGCGGCATTGAAGGGCTTCTTTCGCGAGTAGCACGCTACTCTGCAACCCAAGATTAGTAATAGTCGGTTAGTACATTTTTATTGTTTTGTTTTTCCTTGTGCATTAGTTGTGCTAGGTTTGTGCTCTTGATTTCGTGTGTGTTTAGTAGAGTTGGGGTAGGGATAGAATGACAGGAGTGGATTTGAAAAGGGAAGTAGTGATTTGTTTTGTAAGTAGTGGTTGTGTGTGCCTGTTAGTTGGGAGGCATGGTTTAAAAGGAGGGCTGAACGACTGAGCAGGGTGTTTGGGGGTTCATAGTAGTACGAAGATTTGGGAGTCAGAGGTAGGAGGGAGGGCAGGTTATTTTTTCTTTTTTTTATGATAGCAAAATGTAGATAATGTATGCATATATATCTCTGCTGTCCAGATTTATCATGTAGTACCTTTTGTATGCTTCCAAATAATTAAATATACAAATCGCACTTATGGTAGTTATTCATAGCAGGCGTAACCCTCTACATGTACACCTATATATACATAGAAGCAGTAATGTTGACCTAGTTTGATATACACCTCTATCCTGTGGTGTAATTTACAATGTTCCCCTTATATAAATGTATCTAATTATAACAGGAGGCACAGTTCAGATTGCAATGGCTTTTACTTGTATAACAACAGCTCTTTTCTATACCGTGAGAAGTATAGTTTGTCATGTTTGAGTATACTGTTGTGGTACATTCTTGAGTTGTGAGTAAGGTTTGCATATAGCCAGTGTCTAACCCAGGGTGGTGTGGAGTGCAAAAAAATGATGGATTTAGGCCCAGATCCTTGTACTGGGGTGAATGTAAGACATTGTTCTACATTCTGTCCATCAACTGTGTTTTTTGCAATTGTCATCTGGGGAACAGCTGGCTCTTCACTTATCATCTGAGGTGGAGATGGTTGTCTGTGGGTCTTATGTTTGCCGGTCGGGAATTCCATAGTTCGGCTGCTTGAACAGAGAAAGATGTTTCACCCATGGTTTTTTCGTTGTATGTAGGAATTATAAGGTGGGGGCCATTCTTGAGCGTGACATTAACCAGAGCAGTGAGTGATGTGGCACAAAATAAGAAATCGGCCATGTGAACATAATCAGAGTTGGGAATCAGTCGTGCAACGCTAATAGGAATAGGAGGATCGAATCAGTCGTATTGCATCAATCAGAGGAGGCAATCGGTCTTGTGAAGCCAATCGGAGCAGGAAATCAGTAATGCGGCACCTGTGAAAGCAGGGAGTTGGTCCTGCGACACCAAAAAAATAGGCAGTCGCGTAGCACATATTTATTTTGTGTCTTATAAAGCGCCCGAATCACCCCCAGACGGGTATCTCTGCAGGGAATCTGTGACAAAAAAACCTATCACAGCAGGGAGTCAGCTATCTGGTCCCAATCAGAGCAGGGAATAGGTCACAACACTACTCAGAAGATGAAAACCTCCAGGTGAAACCAGACAGGGCACAGAGTTATGTGGCACCAATCAGAGAAGGGAAGCGACCATGTGGCACCAATCAGAGAAGGGAATCTGCCATGTGGCACCAATCAGAGAAGGGAAGCGGCCATGTGGCACCAATCAGAGAAGGGAAGCGGCCATGTGGCACCAATCAGAGAAGGGAAGCGGCCATGTGGCACCAATCAGAGAAGGGAAGCGGCCATGTGGCACCAATCAGAGAAGGGAATCGGTCATGTGGCACCAATCAGAGAAGGGAATCGGTCATGTGGCACCAAAGAGATCACCAAGTCATGTGGCACAAATCAGTGCAGGGAGTCCATCAAGTGGCATGTGTCGGATCAGGGAATCAGTCACATGGCACCAATCCTGATGCACCACCAGGCAGAAAGGCGTTCACTTTTACACCAGTGCAGGGCTACACTCACCTACATTACTATATACATACGGCCCACTGTTTTCATTGTGTCTTGCTGGTTTATTCACCATTTTAGTGCCCTCTTTGCCTTTGGCTATGAGAACTAGCACGAGGCCATGTAAATTCCACTTATTGGGTCAAATGTGCTAAGGCTTTTTGCAGCGGCAAAGGGTCTGATTGGGAAAATCAGACCACTTGCGACCTCAGAATGGCTTTCTTGTACGTATCAAACTCAAATTGCGATGCGGTAACATGTTACTGAAATACAATTTGGGTTTAAATGTAAATGTAAATGTGTGTATACTTGTAAAGCGCACTATCACCTTTCAGGCATCCTGGCGCTGTATACCGCGGTGGAACCCTTCCTGGCCTTCCCTGTGAGATGCCCCCTTCTGGGCACCCCCAAGGTGAAGCCAGGCATCCCCGGCGCTGTTGGGGCAATTGTGGAGATTAAGCAAGCTATTTCCCAGAGTTGCAGAGTGGGACCCATGATTAGAGTAGGCACCGAGGCGAGAATTATCGAGTCCGTGGACATTGTGCGCCAGGAATTGAACCCTGGTCCCGGGCCAGACCTCTGCCTCAGGGTCTGCAGCTCTAATCGGTGAGCCACACTTCTCCACCTACACGGTACAACTACATACCAAACTGGTATTTGGAAGAAGTCTGTTTAGAGCGTCCCTTCCAAATAGCAATTCGGAATGGGATGTATTAATGTTTTGCGACCAAAATCTGGTTGAAAACCATTAATATTTGACAGGCTACTGAAAAGTAGAGATAAACCTTTGCAAACGGGTAGGGAGTCTCCATTTGACCCCTTTCCTTTGGTGAATGTTGACAAAAACATTTTTAAGAGTAGCAAGTAGCCTCCTGGGCCACCTTCTAGTCTTAAAATTTGTTAAATATTTTTTTTAAGAAACATTTCGTTTTCCTTTAAGGGCTGCATTTGGAAAACAAAGTTTGGTTCTTTTTAAAGCAATCACAAACATGGTGGTCTGCAGACTCCAGCGGGCCACCATCGGGTGATGGCAGCGATTCATAGTAAGTCGCAATCTACTACCTACCTTATTAATGTTCATAATTAGGTCTAATTGAGACCCACTGCGATACAGTATTTTGCAAACTGACCTACTAATGCATAAGTTGGTTTGCAAAATACCGCACTGGTCGCAAAAATACTGGTCGCAAATAGCGACCAATACTTTATGACCAGTGTTTTGTACGTCTGGCCCGTGTGCTTTATAAATAGCGCCTTACAATACCTGCCCACCTCTTCTCTCAACAAATCTCCTCCCTGTGTGTGGAATCGACTGGCCAGGTCCAGTGATCCAGCAGCGCCGGCTAGGAAGAACCTCGTTTGGCCCACACGGCACATTTCCCCGGGGACGGGCTTGTTTGCCAAGGTTTTCTGCACACGTCTGTTAAACCTGATCTAATGTTGATGCTGCGGAGATGTGCCTGGCCGAGCGCCCAGACACCATTGATCCGTTCACTGGTCTGCGGCAGCGACCCAAATGGTCCAGTTTAACCCAATGCCAGGTTAGTCCATCTTCGTCGTCATCCGCACTGAGGCGGGCACTCTATTTTCACATGGTTCACGAGAAGGGTCTATTCACTATAATGCATCCCCATCTCTGTACCGCGCCTGCAAGAGCTTTCGGGTCATGGTGAAGCCAGAAGGGAGTGTGCATATACACATTTTCACCCAGCAGCACCTTTTATTCGGTTGAACGGTCCAGCCACAGTTTCTTCTTCACTGTGAATTTTGAACAAAACCCCACATAATTCCCACAGATAAATCCAGCAATGTATCGGCATTACAAAAGCCCTGCACACTTACAACCCAATTTACCTTGGTTCCAAACTTTCCAAAGTAGGAAGAGCCAGGGCTCTGAGAAGCTCCAACGCACTTCTTCTCATTCCTCCCAAACTGAAAAAGAAATCTTCACAGACTCGCTCTTTCTCTGGTAATGCTTCCAGGATCTGGAACTCCCGCTCTAAAGATCTCCGCTGCAACCCATCCTTTTCCTGCTTCAAACGGGACCTTAACCCCTTCCGTGTATTGTGACGGAACCACTCCGTCACGAGCCACAGAGGCGCTGTGCTGGTGACGGAGTGGTTCCGTCACGGCGCGGCCGCCCCGCCCACGCTGCAGGAATTTCGTGCCTGCGCAGCAGTTTTAATCAGCGGGCGGGGCCGTGATGGAACCACTCCGTCACAAGCACAGCGCGCCCGTGGCTCGTGACGGAGTGGTTCTGTCAAGAGCATGGCGGCACCGCGCGGCCCCCCCTTCCCCCAGCTCCGCGGCGGTAATGGGGTTAAACACCTACTGCTTAACAAATTCCTTCAATCCCAAACAATCAGAGTTATGTTCCCAAAGATCACTCCCAATCCTTTCTGACCCTTTAAGGAGGTCATTTGATTGCTGGATCTTCTTCTATTTCATTCTTGACACTATCTTGTTATGCGCTAATTGGCCTCATATTGTATTTACCCTGACTGCACAAAGTTTTTCTTGATCTGGATATATGTATTTACTTCAATTGAATGATCTTCATCTGATGTAATGCGCTATGATACCTTCGGGTCTAGCTAGCGCTATATGTAAAACCTTTTAAATAAATAAAAAATAAGGATCAGAGACCTAACAAAGAGGAGAAGGTGTAACAATGGCAGACTGGCTCCACTCTTTTGCAAACAGCCTCTCGCATCCATCAGGAGAGATCTCTCATTCCTGGTTTCAGACAACAACCTTCTGCTATTGGTCGATCAAGTTTGGATGCCCCCGAGATGCCACTTTGGAGCAAGAGAAAAACGTATGCGGCTCTAGTCCACATTGGGGGCAAAAAGTGTTGCGCTGGCTTTACCTGACTTTCCTTTAGCTGGAGATGGGCAGAGAAGTTAAAAAAAAAAAATGCAGGGGGTTGAGGGTGCAGAAACCCCAATGTCAAGCTCTCCAACCACCCAGACGAGAGACGCGCTATGGCAGATAAGATTGTTCAACCAGGCGTGTCAGATCCCTCTTGACTGGACAAATTAATTATTTAATTAGTACACATATATCATGGATATTACCACCCATTAGGACCTCTTGGCATGGTGTATGGGGGCTCTCACGCCAGAATGGGGTATTCATCCAATTGGAGCAATTTGGGGTGACTTGGGAAAAGGCCCAGGTGTTGTAGTTGTGACCCGCCTCACCGCTGATGTTCAGTGCCCCACTTGTGCAGACTGGGTGAATGTTGCACTAAAGTGTTCGTAGAAAAGACATGGTTCAGTGGAATAAAGTAATAATTATTTTCAAGATGATGGCATCAAATATTCTGATTTCCCTCTTTCTCCCAGGTGTGTGTCCAAACAGGAGGAAATCACGATGTAGGGTGGTTTCTTTGACATGTACGCATCTTGTGTTGATGGTGTGGCCTTTCTTGTTTTCTCTCTCTTTGTGGCAGTCCGTGGAGAACTGCGTGTGCATTATGCGGAACCTCTCCTACCACGTGCACAAGGAAGTGCCCGGTGCTGACCGCTTCCAGGATCGCGACGCCACCATGCCCATCGGCGCGGGTGGGCATCAGAGGAAGAAAAAAGACGACGCCGGCTGTTTTGGGGGGAAGAAAGCTAAAGGTGCGTAACTCACTTGTTTTGTGGTTGTAAAGTTGGCGAGGAAGTGGGCCCAACTGGAGGTGGGGCAGTGAGGCTTTTTTCACCCATGCAACCCTTATCACCCCGAATTACGCTCACCAATGAGGGTCGGTCTTACATTCCTTGTGATCAGGTCTGCATACTTGATTTTATCTGTGTTATACAGTCCAACCACTGCTGAGAGTACTTTATAATACTAATGAACATATGACCCTAGAGCCATTGTCTACAGCTGCTTGGTCTCTCACATTTCCGGTTTATAGGCTGTTTCCCATTGGTTGCGGTTGAAGTTTTGAGAGGCCACATTTGTAAACAGATGTGGATCTGCGCAGGTGCAGTGAGACCTTCTCGAGACAGCATGAGGTTCCCAACTAGGCAGAGACTCCCTAAATGTTGATGGATCTCTGGAAGAGTTGTTCAGATGTCAGTCACTTCATGTTCAGACATGAGACCAACTCTTCCTCAGGAATGCTTTCTTTCCAGAAGCACCAGCTCACCTGAAAATCTCGCGATATCTCTAGAGGCAGGCCCTCCAGTGGGTTGCATCGGCGGATTTACCATCATTCTAGGTACTGAGAACGAAGCGTCTTTCTGCCATATTGGGGCAGCTCTGTTACTGATCCGAGTTATTGCTACTGGAAACAAATTAAATTCAATTTCCCGGTTTTCTGAATCTTTGCAATCATGTCATTTTGGTACCTGCATGGCTGGGCTCAGTTCCTTGAATCAGCCGGTTGTTTACTTTCTGAGATTTATTTTCAGAATTGCACTCCTAAAACCCTTAATTTATTAGTAGGGCCATCTTTTAGGCCCCTAATATTGGCTACATTGAAAGAGGTCTGGTTTCAAGAATAGCAAAATTCCCAAAAATTGCAACACAACAACATAGCGTTCAGTCCTATTGGAAGGGGTGGATTTTCGTGTGCATACGGTTCGTGAAGGGGGGGGGGGGGGGTTGCTAAGAACTACCAATCACATCACTCAGGTCATATCTGCAGTGAGCGTGTTGAACTGGGTGCGTCACATATTCCTGGTATGATACCCCCATGCACATGGCTCGGTAGACCCAAGAGAGGAGATTGAGGCTGAACAGGATTGGTCCCGCTGCCACTTGTATTGCCTCATTGGATGGATTGCGTCCTTAACTCCGCTTTAGAAGCTCACTATTGAGGTATAAACTACAACCAAATATGTCATATCAAACAGACGCTGTTGCTTCTTTGCTCCGTTGGCTCCAATGTTTATCATTTTTACCATTGGTTGTTGCTTTTATTGGTAGTACCTGCTTGCATCATTGGCCGTTGAATGCTTCCCTGATCCTAATATGTGTCGCTTGTCCTTGCTTCCATCCGTGATCTCAGCTTCCATTGTTGTCCCTGTTTGCTTGGTTGTCACTGATCTTGTTGGTCATCCCTGTTGCACTGTCATCTTTACACAGGTTATTGATGCTTGCTTGCGGTTGGGTGGTCATGCTCACATCGGCCATCTCTCGGATTTACTTATCTCTGTTTGGATAGGTCCTCACTGCTCAAGTTGGTTGTCTTTCTCCATTTGAGGTCTTTGCTTTGTTAAAATGTCTCACATTGATCACCTTGCTTTTGTTGATTGCTTCTCCTGACATTCAATTTCCCTGTTGATGTTTTCTTCTTCTTTTGTTGGTTCTTGGTTGAGTTTGTGACTTTAGTTCATGTTGGCCAGTCCTGCGTATGTTGTATGTCCATGCTCACCATAGTTATCCCTGCTGGTCCTTGCTTGTGTGGTGGACCACGGTTGTCTATGTTGTTCCTGTTTGTGCCATCAATCTCTGCTTGCATCTTGTTTCTGCTTCTATTATCGCATTTATGTTTGACCCTGATCACACAACAGTCCCTGCATGTGCCTGATGTACTTGCTTGTGTCTGCTGTCTGTCTTTTGTCCCTGCATGTGTCTGATGTCCCTGCACCTGCCTGGTGTTGGTGCTCATATCTGCTGTCTATCTGTTTGCTGCCTGTCTGTTGCCTCTGCTTGTGTCTGTTGTCCCTTCCCTGGTTATGCTTGGTTTCCTGCATGTATCTTTCGTTCCTGTATGTTTCGCTTGTCCGTGCACTTGATGCTTCTCCAGGCTCATGCTGGTCTTCCATGCTCACGGTGTTGTTGAACCTCTCTTGTTTGGTTGGATGTGCTAGAGTTCATTCCTTCCCTCTTGTGTTTCATAATTACTTGCAGTGGTGCTTCATGCTTACGGCAGTGGTACTTACTGTCATCAGCCATTCCTGCAGGCGGTTGGCAGTTTTCACTACTGGTTGGCACAATGGCCGCCCTGGTTCATGTGGTCATCCACACCACTTTTCGACAAACCTGTTCACATTGGTACTTTTTGCCTTTGTTGTTCTCCCTTGCTCACGCTAGTCATCCCTGCTTGCATCCGTCATCTTCTCATGCTGGGGGTCCCTGCCCGTGGTGGTCTGCCGTGCTTCTGCCGGTCATCCCTGCATGGTTTGTCACCCTCGCTCGCACTCCTGGTTCTTGTCCACATCTGTCGTATTTGCTCTTTTGTCATCTCTACTCACACTGCTTCTCTTTTCTCACTTAAAATGGCTGCTGATTATGTCCTTCATGATTGTCCCATCTATGTATCTCTCCCCCATCAGCCACTCTGTTTTGCTTTTATTTTCATTCTTCTCCAGCACCTGAGTCTGTCTTGCTGTTGAACTGCTTTGTAGTCATTGTCTTCTCCATCCATCTTTCTTTATCTCAGTGTCTCTAAATCTGCTTGCCTCTTTTTTTATATTTCAGCATCTATCAAAGTGAACTGATTCATGTTCCTTTCTGTCGCTCTATCAAGTGTCTGTATTTATCTGTCCGCCTGTCGCTGTCATTGAGACCTTGTCTATCTCAGTCGGTCATTCACCCATCAATCTCTATTTGTTTCCTCTGTGGCTCTGTCTGTGTCTCTCTTCCTCTCCCTGCATGCCAGTGTATCTAGCTCTGCATGCCTGTTTCTTGGTCTGTGATTCTGTCTGTCATTCTGTCATGACTCCTACTTATTCTCTGTCCTTCTTTTTACCAACATGATCAAAGAGATTGTGAAATGTTCCCGTTAACCCCTCCCATGCTGGTGACGGAACCGCTCCGCCACGGACGCGTTTTGCTGATGACTGAGCGGTTCCGTCACGGCCCACTCGGCGCGCCTGCGCGGCGTGGATTCCGCGCCTGCGCTGGACGTTCTGTTGAGCGGGTGGGGCCGTGAAGGAACCGCTCGGTCATCAGCACAGCACACCCGAGGCTCGTGACGGAGCGGTTCCGTCACGAGCATGGAAGCGCCGCGTGGCCCCCCCACCCCCCTAGCGCTGCGACAGAATTGCCGCCACAGCGAAGGGGTTAAAAAAGTTGTGATCCTCTCGGCGCCAAGAAGGGAAACCAGTTCAATCTTTGGGTGATTTGACCAATAAAAATTATAATTTTCTAGAGGACGATGACCGCTGAAGTGTGGGTGGACGAGGATTCTATAAGTCGTGTTTGGTGACACTTAAGATCTCCCAGAATTATTATCTTTTTAATTGAGGACACAGATGTGGGCTGAGGGGTCTAGCATCACTTATACAAAAGTGTTTGCTTTTCTGAATTTTGGGTCCAGGAACAGAATGTAGACATTGATGAGATAAAGTACCCCTATCTACTTATAGCCAGCAGTAGAGTGTGTTTAGCTTGCTCCACTCCTGGGAGAGCACACATCTGGGGTCACGGGGGGCGTGGCAGCAGGCTACCCTTGACCCTGTAAGAACATGCCCCCTTCAGTAGAACTGGGGGGCTCTGAAGCCTCACCAGCTCTGATCTGCACAGACCCTTCAGGAAGAGAACTGGACAATGTTTACAAGTCAGACTTGGTCTATGGAAGATTGGCACACGTGCCAACATGCTGGCGCCCCATGAAGGCTGACCGGGCTCAGTTGCATATAACAGACCTATCCCCTTTCACCTTTCAGAGACATAAACTTGCTGGGAGCTCTTCTATTCTCCATATATTCTGAGCCTCTCCCTCTTCTTAAGATGGTGGACACTGTGGGAGTTGTCACAATGGGGCTTGTACTTGTTATCTTGCCATGCTTTGTTTCATTTTGATTTCTTCCGTCTCTCTCATTCTTTTTCTTTCCTTTGCTGCTTTTCTGCTAAGTAGAGGAATGGTTTAACCAAGGTGAGTCTCTTTTTGGTGTAACCATTTGCATTCTTTTTGACCTATTCTTCCACCAGCTGCTGGAACGGTAGGAGGAGTCTGTTTTGTTTTTCTCTCTGTGGCATTTGGGCACATTTTTCTCCCTAGCACTTGTCTTTTATGCACACACTTAAAGGATATTATCACCGTGCCTCCCACAAACTTTAGATTATCCTCGCCTTCTAATCTGTAGCTTTTTTATGATATCAACATCACCATTGTGCTAAACATGTACCTGTTCTGAGAGATTTCGATTTGTTCCAAGCCATGTGTGAGTAGCCCAACAATCCCTGGTTTCTACTTATGCTCAGGTCCTATTGCTTCTATAATGGGACTCTGAAAACTACAAATCCCAGAATGCTCATGAAGGTGATGAGCTGCTCCCATGTGACTTGGGCCAGATCGAGGCCAGGAGTAGCTGCCCGGAGGATGCTGGATATCCAGTTGGCCTTCCTCCAGCAACACTGAACCCTACTGGGGGGTTGTCAGCACCTTGTTGCACGATGACCCTTAACCAGTCCAACAGGACCAGTAGCTCCTCGTGTGTCCTGCATTGGAGCCTCCCCACCACGAGGCGCTGTATGGTTTGGGCGCTACATGAATACATCTTACACAAGATAAGGTGTGCATGTATATAAATGGCCACTTGAAGAAAATTGAAATAATAGTTTTATTGGCATTTATACATAGATATTGATGGTAGTGAGAACAGCCCCTCCTTTCTAGTCTGTGTATTGAGTTTAATTTATCAATCTGCCTCTTTTCTCTCTATACCCACCAAAGCCTAGACTTACTCGGCAGCCATGTTTTTTGCCTTCATTATGGTTTCTCAGAAGGAAGATAATTTGAAAAGAATGTATATTGTGTAATTCAAGTAGCAATAAAAATAACTTTGAAGAAGTTCTCCAGGTGTCATGTTGGCCTCTACACCTGTCTCTTATCCGCGAGTATGAACCCTGCTGCTTTACATTTCTGTTTTGTGCACAGGGAAGCGGAACGGGGACATGGACAGAAACTTTGACACCCTGGACCTGCCCAAGAGGTCGGAGTCGGTGAAAGGTAGGGCGATGCCGCGTCTGTACCTCTGCACACCTGGCCGATTCTGACTCTTGAGGGGTGGTGGGATGGAGGGAGGGAAGGCATGTGTTGAGTTTGGCAGGCTGTACAGGTTAGGGTGTGTGCCCGTAGCCATACCTGGTGACTTACGGTATCTAGTGAAATGAAATGAAATGAATACGTATTTGTATAGCGCACGACTACCCTGAGGCATCTCGGCGCTTGTACGAATACCGCTGAGGAACCCTTCCTGGCTTTTCCCTGTGAAATGTCCACTCCTGGACACCCCCAAGGTGAAGCCAGGCATCCAAGCGCTGCTGGGGCCGGTGTGGAGGTTAAGCAAGCTATTGCCCAGAGTCACAGAGTGGGACCCATGATTAGACTAGGGACCGAGGCGAGAATTATCAGGTCTGAGGAAATTGAGCCCAAGACCCACCGAGGCGGAGATTGAACACTGGTCCCGGGCAAGACCTCTGCATCAGGGTCTGCCGCTCTAACCATTGAGCCACGCTTCTCCAGGTTAGGTTTGAGCCAGAACCATAGCATAGTGAATTTTTTTTTTTAATGATATCTTTTGCATCCAACAAACATGGGCATTGCAGTAGATACTGGGCACAAATCCAGGTAGGACAACACCTCCTGTCAACCACCCTTGCTTCACACAACCTTCAATCAGGCCATCGTTGGCGGCCATGTCCTGCGCGTACCAGATCCCAACCCCTGCGATCAACCAGCCCGGCAGCACACGCCAGGCGGGTTGGGTATAGTGAAAGTGAAAATGTTTTATTGTTTAGTTAATTAAAACCAAAACAATGTTCCAAAATACCAGATACATTGTACCATTAAAAGCACACAGACATATAAACAAGTTAAGACTTATCGTTACATCCATTTCTCTAAACATTCAATTTGAAAGTTCAAAAATTGATATGAACGTGTGATACATGTGGCATAGGGCACAGAGCTGCGACCTGGCCCTCCATCCAACACCTACCTTCATCCAGCTGAGGCAGTTTGTGGCCTGGAGCCCTGTGCAGCGCGGGTTGGGTGCAGGCCCTGGCCTGTGGCGACGCTATCCGCCCCACCCCTGCCATCACACCGACCCCATTGCACACAAGCCTATCTCTCCACCAGTCTGTCCTTTTTTAACTCTTTCTGAAACTCCTAAATCATATTTGATCGTGATCTCCTTTTGACTTGTGAGTCTTATGCTTTTGTCTGTTTTTTCATGGGAGAGTACTTGAGTTTTTCGTGCCTCTGGTTTCCCCCCTGCACCCCCTTGGGGTCGGGTATCTCTGCTCTCCACCACCCAAAACTTGCGAGTTGGATCTGTCTGGTGGCTGAAAAAATGAACTCAGAGCCTTTCTCCAGCCAATCACATTAGTCAAGTGAGCATTTGTTGGTAGCGGCTTGTGTGTCAAAAGAGTGGCGAGACGGGGGGCAGGGACGGATGGACGGATGATGAGACAAATAAAGTCCGGTAGTGAACTGACATGAACCAGTTTGGAAAAGTACAAGCACTCTGTGTCCATCCTGTCCCCTCACACCTAGTGATAGACCTGTCAATTCTCCTCATCAAGTCAGCCGGCGGTTGTATCTTCAAATATTCAAAATATCGTCAGACATAAATGTTGTGTCCTAATCATTGTTTTCAATAATATTCCCTTGGGCATAGATTTCCCATTATTAACTGGGGTGGTAATGTTTGTAGACGATCTCTAGGACACCATGCGTATGTCAGTCGATACTCTGGCGATAATTTGGTACCGCAAGCGGCATTATCTTTGCGCTGCCCAAAAAGGCAGCATTTGTTGTTTTTACACCAAGGCTCAAGTAAATGAGTGTTTCGTCATCAAAAGTAATTAAAAAATAAATGTACTGGGGCAGCGTAAGACCACATGATCAGTCAATAGTGGAGTATGGCACGCCATCCATCGGGAAACCACAAACATACAGTATCGTGCGATATCGACCTTAAATCCATCCGGAAGCTTTTTAGACCATCCGCGGGGAGCAGCTCGCGGCCCAGCAGCCTCATCTTACTGGTTCAAGCTCTCCCTGGCGGACCCTGGCCAGACCTCAGCATCTCAAGTGTTTCTTCTGCATCTCACATTTCTTCTTGTGGGGTCCCCTGGGGCTCCCCCTTCTCTCCAGTCTACTTTCATTCTTTTAGCCTTTCTTTGCCATTATCCCTCAGACTGGAATACATTTCCATTCTGATGTTGACAACGCGCCACTATGTCTTCATTTGACGGGTCAATAGAATACGGTAAATCGAAGCGCTGCCATGCCTCAAAGCACTGAGCGGATTATCGTTTTTCTGCTGTCAGGTTGGGTAAAAACTGATATTAGTCTTGCCGTAATCTCAGCATTTATTGGGAGCATCAGAAACCTCTCCGTTGCCGTACCCCAGTCCTTCCTCGCGCTGTTTTTTCTTCTTAAACCTTTCAAATCCGATTTTTTTCATATTAAAATTGTAAAAATATTGGACTCTTTACCCCAGGTCGCTATACCTCATGGGACCCAAGAAGAATCCCCCCCGATTTGGGTAAAAGTGTGCCCTATCTCCCTCGACACGTTTGGCCCAGTTTCAGAAAGTGAAACACTAAAAGTCATAGCTTCTATAAAAAGCGGTTCCCCCACGGACCCAGTCCCTTTTAAAATTCTAAAGCAAGCAGCAACCGCGGTGGTAGGGCCCATTACGGACCTGATTAACGCCTCTTTCTCTCGTGGTGTGGTGCCACCCACCTGGAAAAAAGCCGTGGTCAGGGCACTTTTAAAAAAATCTAACCTTGACACGGCTGAGCTGGCCAATTTTAGGCCCATTTCTCTGTTGCCAGGTCTCAGCAAAATTGCTGAGAAGCTTGCTAACCATCGACTGTCCAACTTTCTAGAATCGAACGGTCTGCTCCGAGATTCGCAGACCGGCTTCCGTCCCGGCCAAGGCACCGACACGGCCCTCCTGGCTGTCGTTGAGGAATCGAGGCGCATCTTAGATTCGGGGGGATCAGTGGCAGTGATCCTCCTGGATCTGAGTGCGGCATTCGACACCGTCGACCACCAGGTGCTGACCCAACGGCTTTCAAAGGTGGGTGTGGCAGGTGCCGCGTTGAAATGGCTTTGTTCATTTCTGGAAGACCGTTCCTATCAGGTCTGGGAAGGAAGCAACAAGTCTCCATCTATTTCTCTCCAGTGGGGGGTGCCGCAGGGCTCGTCCTTGAGCCCGACATTATTTAATGTCTATATGGCCCCCCTGGAGGATGTGGTGACCCCTTATAACATCAAAATCATCAGCTATGCTGATGATACTCAGCTGGTGGTCGCCCTTCCTCAACTGGTGGAGAACCCTAACTTGTTGCATTCATGTCTGGCGGACGTCTATACCTGGATGAGCAGTTCAGCCTTGAAGCTGAACGGCTCTAAAACAGAGATTATGCTGCTTGGAAACAAAGCGCCGCCATTGCCACCATCATGTTGGCCAAGCTGTATGGGTGACTTCCCAACCATGAAAGAGGAGATTAAGAGCCTGGGAGTCTGGCTGGAGCAAGACCTCTCCCTCCGAACTCACGCTAAAAGAACTGCGGGAGTCTGTTTTGCCCTGCTGCGGGCTGCGCGTAAAATTCTTCCGCTTCCTCCTTTTCCATCAAGGAAGTTGTTGATTCAGGGTTTGATAACATCTCGCCTAGATTACAGCAATAGTCTGTTTCTGGGCGCCCCTGAATCTACTTTTAACAAACTTCAGCAGGTTCAAAACGCGGCGGCCAGACTCCTCATGGGAATTCCTCGAACAGAATCTGCCAGACCCGCTCTCAAGGCACTGCACTGGTTACCAGTGCGGGAGAGAGTGAAGTTTAAGGCACTTTCCATCGCTCACAAAATTCTTCAGGGCGGTGGGCCTCCTCTCTTGGGGAGCTTGGTAGTGCCTTACAAAGCGAACAGAGCGCTGAGGTCTGACCAGAGGTGTTTTCTCCAGGTCCCGAGAGTAAAAAGATCACGCACGGGCGGGAGGCGATTTTCCGTGCACACAGCAACGCTCTGGAACTCCCTCCCCTTAAAACTTCGTGCTGAGACCTGTACCCTGCGTTTTCGCAAAGGTTTGAAAACACATCTGTTTCCCCTGTGAGTCGTTACTATTATTTCATGGTCCCACGGTTGATGCACTGTTCATAGCGCCGGGATGCCTCAGGGTAGCTGTGCGCAATATAAGTTTTAATAATAATAATAATAATAAATCATCAGGATCAAAATTGATCCTAAGCCAGCTCTGTCCCCCCACCCTCCTTAAACTAATCCTAATCATTGCCACAAACCTCTGACTTTCCGACTTAATCAACTTTTTTTTATTTTTTACTTTCGTTCCTGAGGCGCACAATCGCATAGATATGTTAGATTTTCTAAACTTAAGATTTGTATAAAGTTTTTTTTAAATGCAAATGCCATGAGGTGTACTTTTGCTACAGCAAATAACACATCAAGTGCATCTTCATATCTTAATGTTGCTTCTTAACTTTTCAGTAGTAGGAATTTTTCCTAGGTGCCTCAACCAAGCGCAGAATTGATAGGGAATGAATAAGGGAAGTATGGCCACATGTTCCTCTTTTTCCTTGATCAATTATTGTTCTTTGATTACTAAGTCGACCACAAACTACGGGTTAATTGTGGGTAAATATAAAATGCAGTCTCTTGTGAATCTTACGGCACTGATTCCTTTCTGGAAACGAAATTTCTGCCCTACTGTACAACCAGGTCATTCGTCTCTCAGGTGAGATTCGTAAATTCCAGAACAAAATAATTGGGCCTCTGCAGTTCTAGAAACTTTTCTTGGGTACAGTGGTCTGTTAGCAATTGTGGCATCAAAATTCCTCATTGCTTCACGACAATAACTGAAAGCTCTGCATGTATTCATCGGGATATAATGTTGTGTAGTAACTCCTCAGAACTGTAGCACCAAGAAACCTTTGCAGTGATACCAACATCAATTAAACTGGCATAAAGGATTTTATTCTCTGATTTCCATTTTTGGCCGTCACTCGCCCACCGTCATTTTCCATAAGTTTGGAGTTTCGCGCTTTGCATCCTATGACCACAGTTCGGCCGATGTTTCGCAGTTTTGAGTATAGCTCAGAAAGTTAGATTTTAGCGATTGTCTATAATCCATAAATGTCTTCGTGATTCTGGTACACTTAAGCCCCATTCAATCTTCCTGTCTTGGCCAGAACACTCCCATCTCCCAGATGACGCGATGCTAGGCTGCGTGTTTGTGATGCGGGGCTAGGCGTTTTAGTCAGAGGTCTTACCATGTGGGTCATCCTTTCTTTTCGAATTAGACTGAAGATGAGCTGCAGAGATCAGGCCGGGCTCCTTCTTACATGATTAGAATTTTTTAAGGTGAGTTCAACATCCAAACTGGACAAGGAGGTCAGATTCAAGATTGACGGTTTTACCACGTCTCGTTTAAGTATCACTCAAAAAGGACTATACGTTGCATTGCTTTCTGTTGGGCTTTATTTGACATTATTTTGAATAAATTTCCAATACAATGTTGACGTATCAATCCATATATCTTCATTTGATGCTAAAATACAATAAAGAAAACTCTGAGGTTGTCCCCAAGCAATGAAAAACTGACTCAATTCTGCATTGCTTTTTTCAGCATAGGTAAAAATAGACAACTTATCAGACACAACAGACCCCTCTCCAACGGCTGAGTCTTGGGTCGGCCACTGAGTACATTTCAAGATCTGATCTCAGGGGTAGCCTTTGGCGATGATTCTAAAAACGAGATATTCAGTAAAAGTGTTAATATATTTCACATCTTACCATCTTCCCTATGAAGGTAACCAAGTGGACACGCAAGTTGAACACGGTGATGCTTCGACGGTAAGGTGGGATGCGCAACAGAGCCACTTAGATCTAATAATGTCTTAACAGCCAGACCTCTTGCAGTTTTTTTCCTCATTAACCTGTGCGCTTTCAGGTCATGATTAATTTTTTAAGTCCCATGAGGTGGTGCCGGCTGATTTCTGCAGCGAGCTTTTTAATTAGGATTACCCAATGGAGTCATGTCATTGGCCGCATCTGGTTTTCCGTTGCAGCGTTCCTCTAACAACCAAATGTATACGTACTCTTGCCATGGTAACGATTATTTACTTTATTTGAGCCAATTGGATTTGAGTTCCAGGTTGCTATGGTGTTTAAAAGGTTATCCCAGGACAGGAAGCCTAGTGTACCCAGAGACAAGGCATTATCTTGTAACCGTAGCTTTCAGCTGAGCTATCGGTTTACTTCTGGAGTGGAGGAAATGGGATTAGATCAACGCAACAAAAACACAAGCTGAAGAAATCAATGTTGACAAACTGTCCTTAAAGAAATTCCATGCGCGCAAAAGTGCAGGAAAAGTATTAAAAATTGACTTGACCAAAAGACATTTCCTATATTGACTCCCAGTAATGGGCAAGCATTTTTAAGCTTCAATTTTCTAAGGCACGGTCTCTAAAATCTAATTTCAAAATCTATAAAACAATACAATAGGAAGAATAAGAATGCACATATAATATATCAAATTCTGAACCACAATGAGCCTGGACAAACAGCGTAAACAATAAAATAGGCTAGCGAGCGGTAACTCAGTGAGACAGTGAAAGGAAGGAGAACACGAGACGGGGGTCGACTCTGGGGTAACAATCCGTATAGCAGAACCCTAAAAAACTCAGAATTTCTGCAGGGAAGGGGTGTGGGGGACACGTGGAGTGTCAGCCCACAGTGGCGCCCATTTCAGAATATTTTACAATGTAGAAACCCCTTGAAATGTAACCACATATCTAAATCAAACGTTATCGCTAATCCAAAGCATAACCTAAGAACTATGCAACGGGGCGGACATAACATCACTCTATAAAGTGCTGAGATAAAGTGCTTTTTGTGCACACCTTTCGTTTTAATTTATTTTAGTGTTGACAAATCAAAGGGGCTTCCTGCTGTATGGAGGCTGCAAGGCAAGAAAAAAAAAACTCTATTGTAATCCTTATTTCATAAAACAAGGGGGTGACATTAGTTTCAACCTACTCAATATTAGGCCTGGGCAGGAAATTTCGTTCCTCTCCGGGAATTTAAGTAATTTTGCGTTCCGTGGAGAATGCGGAATTGCCAAAAATTCTGCGATCCGCGGCTTCGCAGAATTTTTTTGCTTATTCGTGCTTTCAAAATGCGTATTTGCGAGATATTTCACCCCGAGCACGCAAACATCGTTCGCGAACAGAAAAAAGCATCGCGAATGGACGGAACAAGCAATTCCGCGTGTTTGCAGAACTTTTGCGCGCTCGTGGAGATTTTTTACCATTTCGCAGAGCTTTGCATAGCGCGACTACACAAATTCTGCCCACCCCAACTGAATATGCTTTAATCTCCGGAAAACTAATATTTTTCTAATAATCTAATTATTGAGTGCGTGATTAAAATACTAAACGTGAGTCTAACCCGATCACTTATTCTCCCCGTGCCTAAGAGTGTGCAGTTGTAAATATGTGAAATGTGTATGTATTATCCCAAATATTGTCGGTCCACACTTGATCAACCCTATCTTAGACAACTCCAACACAGCCCATAGTGTACGCGGTTTTATTGTTTACAAGACCCGCACTATGTAAATATCACTACGTACCTACATGCAGCTAAACATAAACGTTTAATCGTAGGTAGTAAATTCTAATGTGGAAACTCAAAGTAATTGTTGGCTAGAATCTGACATGTACCATGTGGATGGGGGTGGACTTTCTGGTCATCATCTTGGGGATATAAATATACATTAACCCTTTAAATGTGCCCGTCGGCCAACAGCCGTCGAAAGCACTACCTCGGTAGTGCTGCGCACGTCTGTTGGCCGATGTGGCCCCGCCCACTTAATGGAACACCCCGCACCACAGCGGAATTCCGCTGTGGTTAAGGCGTTAATGGACAAATAACTTCTTAAGGAATGCAGCACTGTTTTATTAGAAGCAATAATTTAAAGGGACCGTACAGTTTTGCGAAACAATATAATACGCTTTGCCCTATCCTGCTTCGCAGACATTGACAATAAGCGTTCTAGGATGCTTCTTTGTTTAATGGCGTTTGCTTGGGTTTTGAGGTATATTGGGCACCGTTCGTGGTATTGACACCGCACAACAATACCTGTCCTTACCAGCGAGTGCCGCCTCCCCTCTGAGCCCTCCACTGGCTCCCAGTTGAAGCCCGGATCCAACTGAAGGTGGCATGCATAACTCACAAAGCTCTACATAATTCTGGTCTTAAATACCGGGTGAATAGGCTCAAGCTATCAAGAAGCAGAAGGGATGATTCTAGAAGTGCTAAATCCCTCATAACAGCCATATTAAAAAAAAAAAGAAAAGACATGGCTGCACGTTCCCCGATATGCTCCAAAAATATGGAACTCCCTACCACCCTCAATGAGCGCAGTTACCTCGCTAAGGCGTTTCAAGAGGGGAGCGAAAGCCGTACTACTAGAAAAACGTACGTCTTAATGAGAACTATTTTGAATCTGTCATTCATCCTATTTTATATCGTATCCTATTATTTTATCCCTTGCTCTTTGAATTCTATGTACAGCCGATCTTAAGTGACAGGTGTCTTTACTGTACGGCAACCCTCATTTGCTCTCTCTTTGTACAGCGCTCCGATACCGTGATAGTCATTTTCGTGCTTTATAGAACGCAATAAATAAATGAGTATGTGAAGTGCTGTTTCGGAGGACCCTGTAGGGGTTGCAGCTGGTCCTAAAGATGACGCAGGCTTGGAGTGCGAGCCAGGGAAGTTCCTTCCATGTTGATTGGATGTGGTAAAACTTCTTGAAACCTCTGAGAAAAACGTCATCATGTAGGGTGCCGCTCGGTGCACCTGGGGTAGCATCGGTGAGACCCCTGGACAGAGTGTTGACGCCACCCACGTGAGAGAGGGGACACAGGAATCTACGTTCCTCCAATTTAACTCTGTTGATTACCCCCTCATTTAAACGCAAAAAACATGGGGGGGGCTCAGATTTGCGGTCTTGGCTCCACCATTTTGGGACTCGCCTCCTGTGGAAGTGAGGCTGGCAACCTGCTATGTGCAGAACAGGAAATTGCTAAAGACTTTGTTTTCTCAGCCATATCAGTAAAGTCAACTGTGTTGTTAATGCCGCTTCCTCTCTTGTTCTCAGCGCCTTGAAACCGCTTGGTGTACGTGCGCTTTATAAGCATTTTAAACATAACAGCTTTCACTGTTGTCCTGAAACCGAGACTGAGTAGGTGAGGTCTCGGTGTTTTCAGAAGGGTGAGCTCGTGCCAGGCTGTCCTGGGTTTCTTAACCATCCAGGAGGCCCCATTGGGGGAAAAATAAAAGGGAATCCATGGCTGGGACGGCCGCCCCGCTAACGCTCGAGGCACTTACCTTCATCTTTGATTTTAGTCACTTGGTACCTTCTAAATGCGGTCCCTCCGCTGCGTTTAAACAACATCGCCTTTACATCCCAGGCGCATTCAGTCTCACTTGTAGCCTTGCAGTTCTTTTCTGGGTGTGTGGGTGTGTTTGAAATGCACATCCCATATATAAGACGAAATAAAAAAAAGCATTCACCCTGGTTTCAGGATCCTGGTTCCAGTCCTGGGCTTGTCTTTTACTTATCAGATGTGTTCAATTGAAGTAATCAAGAACTACAACTCCCAGAATGCACTGCATTGTTAAATGAAAGCCCAGGGCTCCTTATATGGTGTCTTGCGAGCTGCAGATCAGCTTGAAGTTTAACATGCTGCAAGTACTCAACCCGGTAAATGTAAATGTAAATGTGGGTGTACTTGTGAAGCGCACTGCGACTCCATGGAGTATCCTGGCGCTGAAGACCGCTAGGGAACCCGTCCTGGTTTTTCCTGTGAGATGGTCCCTTCTGGGTATCTCCAGGGTGAAACCAGGCATCCCCGGCGTCTGTGGGGGGCTGTTGTAGAGATGAGGCAAGCTTAATGCCCAGAGTTGCCGAGTGTGAACCCTGGTTAGAGTAGGCACCGAGGCGAGAATTGTCGAGTCCGCTGACCCTGGTCCACGACCCTGCCGCGTCGGGAATTGAACCCTGGTCCCGGGCCGTTCTCTGCTTCCCGGTCTGCCGCCTCTAACCAGTGAGCCACACCACACGGTAAGCTTTCTTACCATTGTTGGGGGTATAAGTAAGAGTAGGGCAAGGTTTTTCTGCATTCAAAAACAGAACTTTGCAATGGAAGTGCTTCCCGTCCATCACTATAATGGCGGTTCTGCTGCCCTTCAGTTTTTAGTTGACGCCCGCTAGTGGTGGCGCCACAAGGCGGCTGCCTTAACTTGTCGTATGGAAACGCGGGGTCCTGGGGTTGAGTAAAGGGGCGTTGCACCAGAGGTTGGACATTGCAGATTCTGGCCTTGTGCAGTCAGAGGCCATAGGTTTTTGTGACGTTTATTTCCTAGTGGCGCCCAAGTGTAGTTTCATCAGTTTCTGTGCAAAGGTCAACTGACCAGGCACATCTGACCATGTATAACTTCAGTCCTTTCGGAAACCTCGTGTATGCAGTGTGTGGGTCATCTGTCGGCGCCATGTGGTTTTCAAGAATGCAATTTTGGAAGGTATGTCTGTAGTGCTGTGACGTGGAGACCTCATCTGGAGGACGGTCAGCTGTAATGGAGGCCACAGCTGAAGTACTGTGCCCTGTTCTGGAATCAACATCTGGAGTACTGTGGCCTATTTTAGATACCTCATTTGGGGTACTGCGTCCTGTTCTGCAAACCTCATCTGGAGCACAGTGTCCTGTTTAAGCGACCACATCTGGATTACTGTGTCCTATTCTGGAGATTTCAGATGGAGTACTGTATTTTGTTCTGGACAACTGTGTCCTCTTCTGGAGACCTCATCTGTAGCACAGACTCACTCCTGTTATGCATGCCACATCTGGAGTACGGTCTCCTGTTATGGAGGCCACACCTGAGGTACAGTATCCTGCTCTTGAGACCACATCTGGAGTACTGTCTCCTGCTCTTGAGACCACATCTGGAGTACTATGTGCTGTTCTGGATACCATTACTGGAGTACTGGCTCATGTTCTGGAGACTTCATCTTCCGTACTGTCTCCTGTTATGGAGGCCACATCTGGAGTATTGGCTCATCTTCTTGAGACCATATCTGGAGTACTGTTTCCTATTCTGCAGACCTTTTCTGGAGTGCACCACCCTGTCCTGTCGGCCACATCTGTAGTTCTCGCTCCTGTCCTGGAGGCCAACTCTGGAGTACTGTCTCCTGTTCTGGAGATATATGGAGTACTGTCCCCTGTCCTGGAGACCTCATCTGGAGTACTGTGTCTTGTTCTGAAGGTCCCGCCCGGAGTCCTGTGCTCTCTTCTGGAGGCCCCTTCTCTTGATGGATACCATCAGAGTGGGCACAGTCTGGTGATGGACGGCCGGTAGCCATGTGACGAGAGGCTGAAAACACTAGACCTGTTAACCCGGAAAGGATGGAGGGTGCGACCAAGGCTTTCAGATCCTGCTGCCTGCGATGCACCATCGCCACCTCCAGTGAGAGAGGATTTTGCTGATTGGGTGCTCAGTTCCTCTAACATCGCCAGTTGCTGCTGTCTAGCGCCCTCTGGTGGCCACTTGTGGTTGTGCTACGAGCATCTGTCCTTTTGGCTGTAAAGAAGCACGAGCTGGGGCGACTGCTCCATGCAGAAGGCCACAATTCCCCCAGTGTTGCCCCCTCTCCTGGTTCCTCCTTTCCACCACCCACGTGCTACTTCGGGGCGGCATAAAGCGCTATACAAGCAGTGCACAGACAGGTATGCCAGCCGGGCGCGCGCAGTGGCCACGTGGCTCCTGAGCCCAGGAGAGGAGCTGGAAGTGTTTCTGCTGCCGAGACGTTACGGCTCTCTTGGAGGGGCCGTAAAATAACATATATTGAGCACTAATTCACAGCCTGCTCGTGCAATTAGGCCGCCTCGGTAGGCAGATGTTAAATAAAATAACCTGTTCTCAGCCCTGCCATTACGGCCCCTGCGGGAGCCACGGGTGTGGGGGGGGGGGGGGGGGCCGGCTGGTTAGCTATGGCTCGTGTTACCCATCCAGAGCAGGGCTCGCGCGTCGACCTTTTCTGCGTCCAGCTCCACGCGTGGAACTCCCGGGAGACTTGGAAGTCCAATTCTTTTTTTTATGCATAGATTGTGACCAAGGTGTAAATTATTGTGATTATGTATTATGTTATCATGTATGTAGCGCTTTCATACCACTGGTGTGGCTCTGAAGCGCTAGATTATTCCTAGACTCCAAGGTTGAGGAAGGTTGGGGTAGTTGTATGTTTAATGTGACGTATATGAGCAGTGTGGGGGTGTTGTAAGGGCTGAGGAGTTCTGCAAAGCTGGCCCTGCACTTTCATTTTTATTTTTTTGCAGTTTTTATATAGCGCCAACTCGACTCGAAGGTATCAGAGCGCTTTACATGAGCACCAGTTTTGTTACAGATGGACACATACATGTTTGGTAGGCACGGGGAGATGACGTGATTTGCCCAGAATCACATAATGTTGTGCCGACGCCGAGGATCTAACATGGTTGCCCATCTCCAAGCTGCAGCTCTAACCGTTAAGCCACGTCCTGTACCTCAGTGAGGCAGAAGGGTTGTAGGTTGGTAAGGGTACAAGGACCTTGATGTACTTGAAGAAGATGACGTGTCGCAGACAGAGGGATGGAGACCGCGGATACACGTACAACCACCAGCCTCACCTGCTCTGTCCACCTTCCGGTCTGCTATAACCAGGGCACAAGTCCTAAAAAAGGAAGTGGGGGGACGCTGACGTCATGACAGGAAGTGATGTCACGAAAGGCGGCTTGCACCATCAGACTCATTGCCTCCCCTCGCTCACCCCTTAGATGCGATTGCATCAGAGAAGCCAGTGCGTGAGCAGCGTTCTGAATGGGCTCCGGTCTCGCCCCAGAGTGGCCAAAGAGTGAATGTGTGCCTCCATTTGCTCCAGTTCTCGAGCTCCCAGTAAAATAAGTGGGGGGACTCCGTCCACCCACGTGGTACCCCGACTCGAGCCCTAGCTATAACATGTTGTG
The DNA here is from genome assembly GCF_964261635.1 of Lissotriton helveticus. Lineage (NCBI taxonomy): Eukaryota > Metazoa > Chordata > Amphibia > Caudata > Salamandridae > Lissotriton > Lissotriton helveticus. Next base: position 1,149,169,310 of record NC_136072.1, read on the forward strand.
CGCTTCTTTCCTTGCACGCACACTGTGAGTACTCCCCTGTGTCCTTCCAATCCTTTTTAGGTCGAGCCTGGGCAGCGCATGGGCTGCTGTGCGAGGTAGGCTGTATTTGAGTAGGGACTTGAAGCCCCGCCCACTCCCCACCCATATTTTTCATTGGCTTATTTCATTGTCCTTTGTGAATGCTGGTTTCTGATTCATTAATAGGCTTGTTAGTCCCTCCTTAGTACCGCCTTGTCTTCATTTGTAACCTCCCATGAGGACTGGCCCTTTTACTTCTGTTGTAACACCATATTTATTATTTAGTCCGTAAGCATTATTTTCTTTAATGAGTTTCTCCTACTTCAGGGGTGACATGCCTTCCTGCAACATTCACCACCCATGCGGGCATTTACATTCCAAGCAGCCCAGGACAACGACAGCTGTTTCTTTAAAATGAAATAGGTTTCGCATTTACAAGAGTTTCAGCTATTGGCATCGTAAATGACAATGCCTTTTATTTATGTGTTAATTATCAAAAAAGATAAATATAAGGCATTGTCATCTACAATGTCCAATAGCTTAAACTCTTGCAAATGCGAGACCTATTGCGTCGCTAATGCTTGTTGAAATCAATTCTTGGTTTTCGGTTGTTCACAAAAAGCCAGGTAACCTGGATCTTAAACGGGGGCCAGTGCGACTCAAGATAGTATGGTCAGGACTGGGTTTTATGACTCCGGTCCGACCCAAGGCTGGGCCGGCTCTGAATTTAGGTGACCCATGTCTTGTCTGGCCTTTGGTGGACCCGAGTCTGGTCTGGGGCTTGGATAAGCCAGATCCAGCGTGGGTCCTGGGTGGCCCAGTCTGGTGGCGGCTTGCAGTGACCTGCGTCTAGCAAAAGATGTGTGGTCATTTGCTGCTTCACGGCTTGAGAGACCACATCTGGCCCAAGCCTCGCGTGACCAGAATCTGTTTAAGTTTACGTTAGCCTAGTCTTTTCAAGGTCTTGGATGACCCGGACTGATCCGGGCCCTGTGCGTCCCTCGTCTGATCCAGGGCATGGCTGACTTGATGTACTCTGAGGTTTGAGTAACCTGGTTCTGGTCTAATCAAGGTCTTGGTGTCTGGTCCTGGGCTCGGGTGATCTTTGTGTTCTGGGCTTGGATGACTTGTATACACCCCGGGCTTTGTGACGCGGTTCTGATCCAGGGCTGCTCTCTTGTTCAGGACTTGGGTGATCTGGATCTGTCCCAGAATTTGGATGACCCGGGTCTGGGGTTTGGATCAGCAGGATCTAGTATGTGTGGTTTGGTGATCGGGGTCAGTCATTGGCCAGAATGATCTGGCTCTGGTCTGTGGCTTTGAAGACCTGGGTCTGGTTCACGGCATGGGTTACTCTGGGCTCGGGCGTGAGTGACCTGGTTCTAGCCTGCCTGGTTTTAGATTTGAATTGCCGGTATCTGCTGTGGTGCTCGGGGCTTGAGTTGCCTGAGACTGCTCCGCGCTGTTCTGATCTGATGTGCGTCTGGCCTGGAGTTTGGGTGGCCCACATCTGGGGTTGGGTGACCCAGATGTGTCCTGGAGCTTGGGAGGGCCGTATTTGGTCCATAGCTTGGGTGGTGTGGGTATGGGCCTTGGACATGGGTGACTTGGGTATAGTCCCGGGACTTGGGTCTAATCCTGGGACTTGGGTGGGTTGGATCTAGTCCTAGGACTTGGATGGCTCGTGTCTAGTTCTGGGACTCTGGTGGCTTTGGTCTCGTCCTGGGACGTGGGTGGCCCAGGTGAGGTCCTGAGTTTTGGGTGACCGAGGTGGCCCAGTTTAGGGTTAGGGTGGCTTGGCTTTAATCCTGTGGTTGGGTGGCCTGGTTTTAATCCTGTGGTTGGGTGGCCCAGCTCTAATCCTGTGGTTGGGTGGCCCAGCTCTAAACCTGTGGTTGGGTGGCCCAGCTCTAATCCTATGGTTAGGTTGCCCAGCTGTAATCCTGTGATTGGACGGTCCTCCTCTAATCCTGTGGCTGGACGACCCAGCTCTAATCCTGTGGCTGGACGGCCCAGTTTTAATCCTGTGGCTGGACGTCCCAACTCTAATCCTGTGGCTGGACGGCCCAACTCTAATCCTGTGGCTGGACAGCCCAGCTCTAATCCTGTGGCTGGACGGCCCAGCTCTAATCCTGTGGTTGGACGTCCCGGCTCTAATCCTGTGGTTGGACGTCCCGGCTCTAATCCTGTGGTTGGACGTCCCGGCTCTAATCCTGTGGTTGGACGTCCCGGCTCTAATCCTGTGGTTGGGTGGCCCGGCTCTAATCCTGTGGTTGGACGGCCCGGCTCTAATCCTATGGTTGGACGGCCCGGCTCTAATCCTGTGGTTGGGTGGCCCGGCTCTAATCCTGTGGTTGGGTGGCCCGGCTCTAATCCTGTGGTTGGGTGGCCCGGCTCTGATCCTGTGGTTGGGTGGCCCGGATATAATCCTTGGGTTGGGTTATCCAGATCTGGTCTGAAGCTTGGGGGCTCCCCTTGCCCAGGGCTTGAGCGGGCCAGGTTTGGTCCTAGGAGGTAGGTCCCCCAGACCTGCTCTTGAGCGGCACGGATGTGGCGAGTGTGCCTGGTGAGCTCACGGTGCACCCTGAAGCCCCTGGTCCTTCCGCCTGCTCGGCACCGGGCGCGGGTCAAAGTGAATAAACACCGGAAGTGGGTTGAGAAGGTTCTTTCAGTTTGAAATTCACATAGTCCGAAAATACTTTGTGCTGGAAAAAAATAGTTAAAAATTAAAGAAAAACAGCATGAAAGTGTGGCTCAATGGTTAGAGCGGCAGACCATGATGCAGAGGTCTAGCCCGGGACCAGGGTTCAATTCCCCGCCTCGGCGGGTCTTGGGCTCAAAAAAATCCACGGACCTGATAATTCTCGCCTCGGTGCCTATTCCAATCATGGAGTCCCACTCTGCAACTCTGGGCAATAGCTTGCTTAATCTCCACAACGGCCCCCACAACGCTAAGGATGCCTGGCCTCCACCTTGGGGGTGCCCAGGAGTGGACACCTCACAGGGAAAGCCAGGATGGGTTCCACAGCGGTATTCGTACAAGCGCCTTGAGACCCTTGCGGGTGAGTAGTGCGCTATACAAGTATCAATTTACATTTCAAATTAAAGAAAACCAGCATGGCTCCGTGTCCGAGTTGGGTACGGCTGGAGCTACAGTAGAAAATCTGAAGCAATTAATGATGAGAAGGCAAGGTCCGGATCAAAGCTGTGCTCAGGCCTCGGGTTTAAAAACAAGCATTTGCAATGCAATAGGTCTCGCATTTGCGAGAGTTTGAGCTACTGGCATTGTAAATGATAATGCCATTTATTTATATGTTGGTTTCAAAACAGATAAAAAGGCATTGTCATTAACAATGCCAATAGCTTAAACTTTCGCAAATGCGAGACCTATTGCATTGCAAATGCTTGTTTAAATTTGAAGTGACTTTATCATGATATTTGGTGCATGGCTTACTTAGCACATATTTTCTTGGCTGATCTGGTTGTCATTGTCAGGCCAGGACCCGACTGGGAAATCATCAGAGATTGGTTCACCCCCATACACCCCTCCACCCCCCGTGGAGAGATTAAAGCAACTTTCCCCCACTCCTGTGTTTGCATGGGCAAGTACCACCAGGTTCTACCTGTTGAAAAGTGTTTGTGTAAAAAGGGCGCTACAGGGTAATAATAAGAAGCAAACAGGCACCACACTGTTTGCCTAGATTATTCACACTTATAAATCGGATGCAAACCGGCAGTACATACGTGGCACAAATGCTATTCACGCCGGGTTTTACTTGCACTGGCTAATTATAGCTGGATTTACCTGCCCCCTCGGATGGCAGGCATACCTCCGTCCGTTCTATAAATAGGTCTGCTGTAAGCGTTGATCAGCCCTCCGAGAAGCCCGACCCGCAGCTGAGGAGGGGTGAGAACAGTTTGTGTGTGCGGTGCCAGCACTTGTTTACATGCTTTAACGGGAGATGGGGCTGCAGCACAGAGGATATCCCGATTAATGAGGTTATTAAACACATTATTACACTTGAGCGACGCATATAAAGACCAATGTCAACGCCTGCCTAGTTGCCTCAAATGCAGCAGTGTGGCGTTTGCTGAACTGAGTTAGTTGAACAGCCATTGCGTGCCTCAGACTACTCAACTGACGAAAACAAGAGACAGGAGACAGGAGACACACTACAGCATTGACTTGTAAACCCGGATCATCCGGTGACTAACGTCTGCAAAAACAAAAACAAATATCAGCAGTGGAATTGGAACGCGTCACACGTGTGGAGGGCGCCCGTTGCCCGTTCTTTCGCGGATGCTTCAGAGAGTTCGGTGCGTTTTGGCGCCGAGCAAGCTGCAAGGAGGCTTCGCGTTAAACAGGTTCTCGTCAGATGCCCAGAAGGTCAATAGAGTTTCTACATTTATCTAGGCTGTAATTATATTATTCCTAACGCTTACCGTTGCATAGAAATACGTGAGAGTGTGTGCCGTTTCCACGTCCGAAAAGCATACGTCACCGAGCCAGAATGGCCACATGTTAACATTCTGAAGCAGTAATGCAGCGGATCCTGTCTCAGGCGGGACACAGGCATGGAATGAAAACATAAAGCCAGAAACGCCAGAGAGGAGATAGGCCTACTTACTGCACGAATATTCGAGTCAGTTTAGAATAAAAGACATAAAAAACATGGGAGCTAAGATTACATTTTAATATGTTAGTGAGACAGTGTCAGGCGCGAACAATAGTTTCCCTCTAGTAAGATAACAAGCAGGAGGCAGATAAAACAAATCCCCGCCGGGCCGCCGCGCTGCCTGCGACGACCCGGAAGCGGTTGGGAAGCCGGCCAATCACAGCGCGGCCCCAACCGGAAGTCCCGCCCCATCGCAGCGAGAGACAGAGAGAGCTGCCCGAGGAGCCACGAAGGCTCCGCATTGAGTCCCGGTCCCGAGATGGGGGACCGGGTGAAGAGCGGCCGGGCGCATGGGGAAGGCGGGGCTCTCATGTGGTGAGAGAGCCCCGCAAAGCGCTACCGCCGCCCGAGATGCTGATCCGCCGCCGAGCACCGCCAGAACAGGTAAGTGTGTTGAGTGAGAGGAGGGGTGAGTGGGGGTGGGGTGTACGCGTGTGTGTGTTTCTGTTTGAGTGTGTTTGTGCGTGCGTCTGTCTGTCTGTGTGCGCGTGTGTATGTTTAAGGGGGGGTGCGTGTGTGTATATGCAGTGTGTGTATGGCTTTCTTCGTGCGCATGCGTGAGTGACGACGTGCGCGCTCACGAGGTCGAATCTCGGCCTGCAAATGCGCGTGGCACTTTGCTGTCCTCATTCCCTGAAAAGTAACAACATAAGTTGTCTCGCTAGACGCAAAAGCTTTGCTTTTGCTTACGTCTAGCGAGACCTAAAAAAACCAACAAAAATGTAGACTTTGTTTCAAAAAAATAACTGCAATGGGGATGCAACTGTTACCATGAAAAGCTTCAGTATAGGGAACCATGGAAGGGATTCGGTTCTCCGCAGCTGCAGCGCCACGGAGACGATTTATTTTTAACATTTTACTATGAGCGGAGCCGGGAGAAGGAAGGGAAGAGAACAGAAGCAGAGTACACACTTAAGAAGGGGGTTGGAACGGTCACCATGGCAACCAGCGCTTTTGGGTGCCTGCTTTTGTGCTCGAAGATGTCTGATCTTTGCTTACCACTGTAGGAGGGGGAGAGACGGGCATCTGTTTATGATAGCACAAACACAACCTGCAGAAACTAGACACACAGCAAACGTGTGACACATCACAAACACAACCTTCAGAGACTGGGGACAAAGCCCCAGTGTGTGACATCACAAGCACAACCTGCAGAGACTGAGGAGTGAGGACACAGCACCAGTGTGTGACATCACAAACACAACCTGCAGAGACCGGAGACAAAGCCCCAGTGTGTGACATCACTAACACAACCTGCAGAGACTGGAGACAAAGCCCCAGTGTGTGACATCACAAACACAACCTGCAGAGACTTGAGACAGCACCAGTGTGTGACATCACAAACACAACCTCCAGAGACTGGGGACAAAGCACCAGTGTGTGACATCACAAGTACAACCTGCAGAGACTGAGGACACAGCAACAGTGTGTGACATCACAAACACAACCTGCAGAGACTGGAGACAAAGCCCCAGTGTGTGACATCACAAACACAACCTGCAGAGACTAGACACACAGCAAAGGTGTGACACGTCACACACACAACCTGCAGAGACTGGGGACAAAGCGCCAGAGTGTGACCTCACAAACACAACCTGCAGAGACTGGAGACAAAGCACTAGTGTGTGACATCACAAACACAACCTGCAGAGACTGGGGACACAGCACCAGTGTGTGACATCACAAACACAACCTCCAGAGACTGGGGACAAAGCACCAGTGTGTGACATCACAAGTACAACCTGCAGAGACTGAGGACACAGCACCAGTGTGTGACATCACAAACACAACCTGCAGAGACTGGAGACAAAGCCCCAGTGTGTGACATCACAAACACAACCTGCAGAGACTAGACACACAGCAAAGGTGTGACACGTCACAAACACAACCTGCAGAGACTGGATACCCAGCACCAGTGTGTGACATCACAAACACAACCTGCAGAGACCGGAGACACCCCAGCAGTGTGTGACATCACAAACGCAACCTGCAGAGACTGGAGACAAAGCACCAGTGTGTGACATCACAAACACAGCCTGCAAAAACGACACACAACAAAGGTGTGACACATCACAAACACAACCTGCAGAAACTAGACACACAACAAAGGTGTGTGACATCACAAACACAACCTGCAGAGACTGGTGACACAGCAACAGTGTGTGACATCACAAACACAACCTGCAGAGACTGGGGACAAAGCACCAGTGTGTGACATCACAAAAACAACCTGCAGAGACTGGAGACACAGCACCAGTGTGTGACCTCACAATCACAACCTGCAGAGACTGGGGACAAAGCATCAGTGTGACATCACAAACAACCTGCAGAAACTGAAGACAAAGCATCAGTGTGTGACATCACAAACACAACCTGCAGAAACTAGACACACAGCAAAGGTGTGAGACGTCACAAACACAACCTTCAGAAACTAGACACACAGCAAAGGTGTGACACGTCACAAACACAACCTGCAGAAACTAGACACACAGCAAAGGTGTGACACATCACAAACACAACCTGCAGAGCAGAGACTGGGGTCAAAGCACCAGAGTGTGAAATCACAAACACAACCTCCAGAGACTGGAGACACACAGCATTAGTGTGTGACATCACAACACACATCCTGCAGAGACGTGGGTCAAAGCACCAGAGTGTGAAATCACAAACACAACCTCCAGAGACTAGAGACACACAGCATCAGTGTGTGACATCACAACACACAACCTGCAGAGACGAGAGACACCGTGTGTGACCTCACAAACACAACCTTCAGAGACTAGAGACACAGTGTGTGACATCACAAACACAACCTGCAGAGACTGGGGACAAAGCACCAGTGTGTGACATCACAAACACAACCTGCAGAGACTGGGGACAAAGCACCAGTGTGTGACATCACAAACACAACCTGCAGAGACTGGAGACACAGTGTGTGACATCACAAACACAACCTGCAGAAACTAGAGACACAGCACCAGTGTGTGACATCACAAACAGAACCTGCAGAAACTAGACACACAGCAAAAGTGTGACACATCACAAACAGAACATGCAGAAACTAGACACAGAGCAAAAGTGTGACACATCACAAACACAACCTGCAGAGACTGGGGACAAAGCCCCAGTGTGTGACATCACAAGCACAACCTGCAGAGACTGGGGACAAAGCATCAGTGTGACATCACAAACAACCTGCAGAGACAGGAGACAAAGCCCCAGTGTGTGACATCACAAACACAACCTGCAGAGACTGGAGACACAGCCCCGGTGTGAGACATCACAAGCACAACCTGCAGAGACTGGGGACAAAGCATCAGTGTGACATCACAAACAACCTGCAGAAACTGAAGACAAAGCATCAGTGTGTGACATCACAAACACAACCTGCAGAGACTGGAGACAAAGCATCAGTGTGTGACATCACAAGCACAACCTCCAGAGACTGAGGAGTGAGGACACAGCACCAGTGTGTGACATCACTAACACAACCTACAGAGACTGGAGACAAAGCATCAGTGTGTGACATCACAAACACAACCTGCAGAGACTGGAGACAAAGCATCAGTGTGTGACATCACAAACACAACCTGCAGAGACTGGAGACAAAGCACCAGTGTGTGACATCACTAACACAACCTACAGAGACTGGAGACAAAGCATCAGTGTGTGACATCACAAACACAACCTGCAGAGACAGGAGACAAAGCACTAGTGTGTGACATCGCAAACACAACCTGCAGAGACTGGAGACAAAGCATCAGTGTGTGACATCACAAGCACACCCTGCAGAGACTGGAGACAAAGCACCAGTGTGTGACATCACAAACACAACCTGCAGAGACTGGAACCAAAGCACCAGTGTGTGACATCACAAACACAACCTGCAGAGACTGGAGACAAAGCATCAGTGTGACATCACAAACACAACCTGCAGAGACTGGAGACAAAGCATCAGTGTGTGACATCACAAGCACAACCTGCAGAGACTTGAGACAAAGCCCCAGTGTGTGACATCACAAACACAACCTGCAGAGACAGGAGACAAAGCACTAGTGTGTGACATCACAAACACAACCTGCAGAGACTGGAGACAAGGCACCAGTGTGTGACATCACAAACACAACCTGCAGAGACTGGGGACAAAGCACCAGTGTGTGACATCACAAACACAACCTACAGAGACTGGAGACAAAGCACCAGTGTGTGACATCACAAACACAACCTGCAGAGACTGGAACCAAAGCACCAGTGTGTGACATCACAAACACAACCTGCAGAGACTGGAGACAAAGCACCAGTGTGTGACATCACAAACACAACCTGCAGAGACTGGAGACCAAGCATCAGTGTGACATCACAAACACAACCTGCAGAGACTGGAGACAAAGCATCAGTGTGTGACATCACAAGCACAACCTGCAGAGACTGGAGACAAAGCCCCAGTGTGTGACATCACAAACACAACCTGCAGAGACTGTGGACAAAGCACCAGTGTGTAACATCACAAACACAACCTGCAGAGACTGTGGACAAAGCACCAGTGTGTGACATCACAAGCACAACCTGCAGAGACTGGAGACAAAGCACCAGTGTGTGACATCACAAACACAACCTGCAGAGACAAGAGACACAGTGTGTGACATCACAAACACAACCTGCAGAGACTGGAGACATAGCATCAGTGTGTGACATCACAAACACAACCTGCAGAGACTGGAGACAAACATCAGTGTGTGACATCACAAACACAACCTGCAGAGACTGGAGACAAAGCACCAGTGTGTGACATCACAAACACAACCTGCAGAGACAAGAGACACAGTGTGTGATATCACAAGCACAACCTGCAGAGACGACTGGAGACAAAGCACTAGTGTGTGACATCACAAACACAACCTGCAGAGACTGGGGACACAGCACCAGTGTGTGACATCACAAGCACAACCTGCAGAGACTGGAGACTAAGCACCAGTGTGTGACATCACAAACACAACCTCCAGAGACTGGGGACAAAGCACCAGTGTGTGACATCACAAGTACAACCTGCAGAGACTGAGGACACAGCACCAGTGTGTGACATCACAAACACAACCTGCAGAGACTGGAGACAAAGCCCCAGTGTGTGACATCACAAACACAACCTGCAGAGACTAGACACACAGCAAAGGTGTGACACGTCACAAACACAACCTGCAGAGACTGGATACCCAGCACCAGTGTGTGACATCACAAACACAACCTGCAGAGACTGGAGACAAAGCACTAGTGTGTGACATCACAAACACAACCTGCAGAGACTGGGGACACAGCACCAGTGTGTGACATCACAAACACAACCTCCAGAGACTGGGGACAACGCGCCAGTGTGTGACATCACAAGTACATCCTGCAGAGACTGAGGACACAGCACCAGTGTGTGACATCACAAACACAACCTGCAGAGACTGGAGACAAAGCCCCAGTGTGTGACATCACAAACACAACCTGCAGAGACTAGACACACAGCAAAGGTGTGACACGTCACACACACAACCTGCAGAGACTGGGGACAAAGTGCCAGAGTGTGACCTCACAAACACAACCTGCAGAGACTGGATACCCAGCACCAGTGTGTGACATCACAAACACAACCTGCAGAGACTGGAGACAAAGCATCAGTGTGTGACATCACAAGCACACCCTGCAGAGACTGGAGACAAAGCACCAGTGTGTGACATCACAAACACAACCTGCAGAGACTGGAACCAAAGCACCAGTGTGTGACATCACAAACACAACCTGCAGAGACTGGAGACAAAGCATCAGTGTGACATCACAAACACAACCTGCAGAGACTGGAGACAAAGCATCAGTGTGTGACATCACAAGCACAACCTGCAGAGACTGGAGACAAAGCCCCAGTGTGTGACATCACAAACACAACCTGCAGAGACTAGACACACAGCAAAGGTGTGACACGTCACACACACAACCTGCAGAGACTGGGGACAAAGTGCCAGAGTGTGACCTCACAAACACAACCTGCAGAGACTGGATACCCAGCACCAGTGTGTGACATCACAAACACAACCTGCAGAGACTGGAGACAAAGCATCAGTGTGTGACATCACAAACACAACCTGCAGAGACTGGAGACAAAGCACCAGTGTGTGACATCACTAACACAACCTACAGAGACTGGAGACAAAGCATCAGTGTGTGACATCACAAACACAACCTGCAGAGACAGGAGACAAAGCACTAGTGTGTGACATCGCAAACACAACCTGCAGAGACTGGAGACAAAGCATCAGTGTGTGACATCACAAGCACACCCTGCAGAGACTGGAGACAAAGCACCAGTGTGTGACATCACAAACACAACCTGCAGAGACTGGAACCAAAGCACCAGTGTGTGACATCACAAACACAACCTGCAGAGACTGGAGACAAAGCATCAGTGTGACATCACAAACACAACCTGCAGAGACTGGAGACAAAGCATCAGTGTGTGACATCACAAGCACAACCTGCAGAGACTTGAGACAAAGCCCCAGTGTGTGACATCACAAACACAACCTGCAGAGACAGGAGACAAAGCACTAGTGTGTGACATCACAAACACAACCTGCAGAGACTGGAGACAAGGCACCAGTGTGTGACATCACAAACACAACCTGCAGAGACTGGGGACAAAGCACCAGTGTGTGACATCACAAACACAACCTACAGAGACTGGAGACAAAGCACCAGTGTGTGACATCACAAACACAACCTGCAGAGACTGGAACCAAAGCACCAGTGTGTGACATCACAAACACAACCTGCAGAGACTGGAGACAAAGCACCAGTGTGTGACATCACAAACACAACCTGCAGAGACTGGAGACCAAGCATCAGTGTGACATCACAAACACAACCTGCAGAGACTGGAGACAAAGCATCAGTGTGTGACATCACAAGCACAACCTGCAGAGACTGGAGACAAAGCCCCAGTGTGTGACATCACAAACACAACCTGCAGAGACTGTGGACAAAGCACCAGTGTGTAACATCACAAACACAACCTGCAGAGACTGTGGACAAAGCACCAGTGTGTGACATCACAAGCACAACCTGCAGAGACTGGAGACAAAGCACCAGTGTGTGACATCACAAACACAACCTGCAGAGACAAGAGACACAGTGTGTGACATCACAAACACAACCTGCAGAGACTGGAGACATAGCATCAGTGTGTGACATCACAAACACAACCTGCAGAGACTGGAGACAAACATCAGTGTGTGACATCACAAACACAACCTGCAGAGACTGGAGACAAAGCACCAGTGTGTGACATCACAAACACAACCTGCAGAGACAAGAGACACAGTGTGTGATATCACAAGCACAACCTGCAGAGACGACTGGAGACAAAGCACTAGTGTGTGACATCACAAACACAACCTGCAGAGACTGGGGACACAGCACCAGTGTGTGACATCACAAGCACAACCTGCAGAGACTGGAGACTAAGCACCAGTGTGTGACATCACAAACACAACCTCCAGAGACTGGGGACAAAGCACCAGTGTGTGACATCACAAGTACAACCTGCAGAGACTGAGGACACAGCACCAGTGTGTGACATCACAAACACAACCTGCAGAGACTGGAGACAAAGCCCCAGTGTGTGACATCACAAACACAACCTGCAGAGACTAGACACACAGCAAAGGTGTGACACGTCACAAACACAACCTGCAGAGACTGGATACCCAGCACCAGTGTGTGACATCACAAACACAACCTGCAGAGACTGGAGACAAAGCACTAGTGTGTGACATCACAAACACAACCTGCAGAGACTGGGGACACAGCACCAGTGTGTGACATCACAAACACAACCTCCAGAGACTGGGGACAACGCGCCAGTGTGTGACATCACAAGTACATCCTGCAGAGACTGAGGACACAGCACCAGTGTGTGACATCACAAACACAACCTGCAGAGACTGGAGACAAAGCCCCAGTGTGTGACATCACAAACACAACCTGCAGAGACTAGACACACAGCAAAGGTGTGACACGTCACACACACAACCTGCAGAGACTGGGGACAAAGTGCCAGAGTGTGACCTCACAAACACAACCTGCAGAGACTGGATACCCAGCACCAGTGTGTGACATCACAAACACAACCTGCAGAGACTGGGGACAAAGCACCAGTGTGTGACATCACAAACACAACCTGCAGAGACTGGAGACACAGCACCAGTGTGTGACATGTCACAAACACAACCTGCAGAAACTAGACACACAGCAAAGGTGTGAGACGTCACAAACACAACCTTCAGAAACTAGACACACAGCAAAGGTGTGACACGTCACAAACGCAACCTGCAGAAACTAGACACACAGCAAAGGTGTGACACATCACAAACACAACCTGCAGAGCAGAGACTGGGGTCAAAGCACCAGAGTGTGAAATCACAAACACAACCTCCAGAGACTGGAGACACACAGCATCAGTGTGTGACATCACAACACACAACCTGCAGAGACTGGGGTCAAAGCACCAGAGTGTGAAATCACAAACACAACCTCCAGAGACTAGAGACACACAGCATCAGTGTGTGACATCACAACACACAACCTGCAGAGACGAGAGACACAGTGTGTGACCTCACAAACACAACCTTCAGAGACTATAGACACAGTGTGTGACATCACAAACACAACCTGCAGAGACTGGAGACAAAGCACCAGTGGGTGACATCACAAACACAACCTACAGAAACTAGAGACACAGCACCAGTGTGTGACATCACAAACACAACCTGCAGAGACTGGGGACAAAGCACCAGTGGGTGACATCACAAACACAACCTACAGAAACTAGAGACACAGCACCAGTGTGTGACATCACAAACACAACATGCATAAGCTAGACACACAGCGAAAGTGTGACAGAACACAAACAGAACCTGCAGAAACTAGACACACAGCAAAAGTGTGACACATCACAAACAGAACATGCAGAAACTAGACACAGAGCAAAAGTGTGACACATCACAAACACAACCTGCAGAGACTGGGGACAAAGCCCCAGTGTGTGACATCACAAGCACAACCTGCAGAGACTGGGGACAAAGCATCCGTGTGACATCACAAACAACCTGCAGAGACTGGAGACAAAGCATCAGTGTGTGACATCACAAACACAACCTGCAGAGACTGGAGACAACGCCCCAGTGTGTGACATCACAAACACAACCTGCAGAGACTGGAGACACAGCCCCAGTGTGTGACATCACAAGCACAACCTGCAGAGACTGGGGACAAAGCATCAGTGTGACATCACAAACAACCTGCAGAAACTGAAGACAAAGCATCAGTGTGTGACATCACAAACACAACCTGCAGAGACTGGAGAAAAAGCACCAGTGTGTGACATCACAAACACAACCTGCAGAGACTGGAGACAAAGCATCAGTGTGTGACATCACAAACACAGCCTGCAGAGACTGAGGAGTGAGGACACAGCACCAGTGTGTGACATCACTAACACAACCTACAGAGACTGGAGACAAAGCATCAGTGTGTGACATCACAAACACAACTTGCAGAGACAGGAGACAAAGCATCAGTGTGTGACATCACAAGCACAACCTGCAGAGACTGGAGACAAAGCACCAGTGTGTGACATCACAAACACAACCTGCAGAGACTGGAACCAAAGCACCAGTGTGTGACATCACAAGCACAACCTGCAGAGACTGGAGACAAAGCACCAGTGTGTGACATCACAAACACAACCTGCAGAGACTGGAACCAAAGCACCAGTGTGTGACATCACAAACACAACCTGCAGAGACTGGATACAAAGCATCAGTGTGTGACATCACAAGCACAACCTGCAGAGACTTGAGACAAAGCCCCAGTGTGTGACATCACAAACACAACCTGCAGAGACTGGAGACAAAGCATCAGTGTGTGACATCACAAGCACAACCTGCAGAGACTGGAGACAAAGCACCAGTGTGTGACATCACAAACACAACCTGCAGAGACTGGAACCAAAGCACCAGTGTGTGACATCACAAGCACAACCTGCAGAGACTGGAGACAAAGCATCAGTGTGTGACATCACAAACACAACCTGCAGAGACTGGAACCAAAGCACCAGTGTGTGACATCACAAACACAACCTGCAGAGACTGGAGACAAAGCATCAGTGTGTGACATCACAAGCACAACCTGCAGAGACTTGAGACAAAGCCTCAGTGTGTGACATCACAAACACAACCTGCAGAGACTGGAGACAAAGCATCAGTGTGTGACATCAGAAACACAACCTGCAGAGACTGGAGACAAAGCCCCAGTGTGTGACATCACAAACACAACCTGCAGAGACTTGAGACAAAGCCCCAGTGTGTGACATCACAAACACAACCTGCAGAGACTGTGGACAAAGCACCAGTGTGTAACATCACAAACACAACCTGCAGAGACCGGAGACACAGCTCCCGTGTGTGACATCACAAACACAACCTGCAGAGACTGGAGACAAAGCCCCAGTGTGTGACATCACAAGCACAACCTGCAGAGACTGGAGACAAAGCACCAGTGTGTGACATCACAAACACAACCTGCAGAGACAAGAGACACAGTGTGTGATATCACTAACACAACCTGCAGAGACTGGATCAAAGCATGAGTGTGTGACATCACAAACACAACCTGCAGAGACAAGAGACACAGTGTGTGACATCACAAACACAGCCTACAGAGACTGGAGACAAAGCATCAGTGTGTGACATCACAAACACAACCTGCAGAGACTGGAGACAAAGCATCAGTGTGTGACATCACAAACACAACCTGCAGAGACTGGGGACACAGCCCCGGTGTGTAACATCACAAACACAACCTGCAGAGACTGGGGACAAAGCACCAGTGTGTGACATCACAAACACAACCTGCAGAGACTGGAGACAAAGCATCAGTGTGTGACATCACAAACACAACCTGCAGAGACTGGAGACAAAGCATCAGTGTGTGACATCACAAACACAACCTGCAGAGACTGGAGACAAAGCATCAGTGTGTGACATCACAAACACAGCCTGCAGAGACTGGAGACAAAGCCCCAGTGTGTGACTTCACAAACACAACCTGCAGAGACTGGAGACAAAGCATCAGTGAGTGACATCACAAACACAACCTGCAGAGACTGGAGACACAGCCCCAGTGTGAGACATCACAAGCACAACCTGCAGAGACTGGAGACAAAGCACGAGTGTGTGACATCACGAGCACAACCTGCAGAGACTGGAGACAAAGCACTAGTGTGTGACATCACAAACACAACCTGCAGAGACTGGAGACAAAGCATCAGTGTGTGACATCACAAACACAACCTGCAGAGACTGGAGACAAAGCATCAGTGTGTGACATCACGAGCACAACCTGCAGAGACTGGAGACAAAGCACTAGTGTGTGACATCACAAACACAACCTGCAGAGACTGGAGACAAAGCACCAGTGTGTGACATCACGAGCACAACCTGCAGAGACTGGAGACAAAGCCCCAGTGTGTGACATCACAAACACAACCTGCAGAGACTGGAGACAAAGCACCAGTGTGTGACATCACAAGCACAACCTGCAGAGACTGGAGACAAAGCACTAGTGTGTGACATCACAAACACAACCTGCAGAGACTGGAGACAGGGCTTCAGTGTGTGACATCACAAACACAACCTGCAGAGACTGGGGACAAAGCACCAGTGTGTGACATCACAAGCACAACCTGCAGAGACTGGAGACAAAGCATCAGTGTGACATCACAAACACAACCTGCAGAGACTGGAGACACAGCACCAGTGTGTGACATCACAAACACAACCTGCAGAGACTGGAGACAAAGCCCCAGTGTGACATCACAAACACAACCTGCAGAGACTGGAGACAAAGCATCAGTGTGTGACATCACAAGCACAACCTGCAGAGACTGGAGACAAAGCACCAGTGTGTGACATCACAAGCACAACCTGCAGAGACTGGAGACAAAGCATCAGTGTGTGACATCACAAGCACAACCTGCAGAGACTGGAGACAAAGCACCAGTGTGTGACATCACAAGCACAACCTGCAGAGACTGGAGACAAAGCATCAGTGTGTCACATCACAAGCACAACCTGCAGAGACTGGAGACAAAGCACCAGTGTGTGACATCACAAGCACAACCTGCAGAGACTTGAGACACAGCACCCGTGTGTGACATCACAAACACAACCTGCAGAGACTTGAGACAAAGCCCCAGTGTGACATCACAAACACAACCTGCAGAGACTGGAGACAAAGCATCAGTGTGTGACATCACAAACACAACCTGCAGAGACTGGAGACAAAGCACGTGTGTGACATCACAAACACAACCTGCAGAGACTGTGGACAAAGCACCAGCGTGTGACATCACAAACACAACCTGCAGAGACTTGAGACAAAGCCCCAGTGTGTGACATCACAAACACAACCTGCAGAGACTGGAGACAAAGCATCAGTGTGTGACATCACAAACACAACCTGCAGAGACTGGAGACAAAGCACCAGTGTGTGACATCACAAACACAACCTGCAGAGACTGGAGACAAAGCATCTGTGTGTGACATCACAAACACAACCTGCAGAGACTGGAGACAAAGCACCAGTGTGTGACATCACAAACACAACCTGCAGAGACCGGAGACAAAGCACCAGTGTGTGACATCACAAACGCAACCTGCAGGGACTGGAGACAAAGCACCAGTGTGTGACATCACAAACACAACCTGCAGAGACTGGAGACAAAGCATCAGTGTGTGACATCACAAAAACAACCTGCAGAGACTTGAGACACAGCACCCGTGTGTGACATCACAAGCACAACCTCCAGAGACTGGGGACAAAGCACCAGTGTGTGACATCATGAGCACAACCTGCAGAGACTTGAGACACAGCACCCGTGTGTGACATCACAAACACAGCCTGCAGAGACTTGAGACAAAGCCCCAGTGTGACATCACAAACACAACCTGCAGAGACTGGGGACACAGCACCAGTGTGTGACATCACAAACACAACCTCCAGAGACTGGAGACAAAGCACCAGTGTGTGACATCACAAACACAACCTGCAGAGACTGTGGACAAAGCACCAGTGTGTGACATCACAAACACAACCTGCAGAGACTTGAGCCAAAGCCCCAGTGTGTGACATCACAAACACAACCTGCAGAGACTGGAGACACAGCATCAGTGTGTGACATCACAAACACAACCTGCAGAGACTGGAACCAAAGCACCAGTGTGGGACATCACAAGCACAACCTGCAGAGACTGGGGACAAAGCATCCGTGTGACATCACAAACAACCTGCAGAGACTGGAGACAAAGCATCAGTGTGTGACATCACAAACACAACCTGCAGAGACTGGATACAAAGCCCCAGTGTGTGACATCACAAACACAACCTGCAGAGACTGGAGACACAGCCCCAGTGTGTGACATCACAAGCACAACCTGCAGAGACTGGAGACAAAGCCCCAGTGTGTGACATCACAAACACAACCTGCAGAGACTGTGGACAAAGCACCAGTGTGTAACATCACAAACACAACCTGCAGAGACCGGAGACACAGCTCCCGTGTGTGACATCACAAACACAACTTGCAGAGACTGGAGACAAAGCCCCAGTGTGTGACATCACAAGCACAACCTGCAGAGACTAGAGACAAAGCACCAGTGTGTGACATCACAAACACAACCTGCAGAGACAAGAGACACAGTGTGTGATATCACTAACACAACCTGCAGAGACTGGATCAAAGCACCAGTGTGTGACATCACAAACACAACCTGCAGAGACAAGAGACACAGTGTGTGACATCACAAACACAGCCTGCAGAGACGAGACAAAGCACCAGTGTGTGACATCACAAACACAACCTGCAGAGACTGTGGACAAAGCACCAGTGTGTGACATCACAAACACAACCTGCAGAGACTTGAGACAAATCCCCAGTGTGTGACATCACAAACACAACCTGCAGAGACTGGAGACAAAGCATCAGTGTGTGACATCACAAACACAACCTGCAGAGACTGGAACCAAAGCACCAGTGTGTGACATCACAAACACAACCTGCAGAGACTGGAGACAAAGCCCCAGTGTGTGACATCACAAACACAACCTGCAGAGACTGTGGACAAAGCACCAGTGTGTAACATCACAAACACAACCTGCAGAGACCGGAGACACAGCTCCCGTGTGTGACATCACAAACACAACTTGCAGAGACTGGAGACAAAGCCCCAGTGTGTGACATCACAAGCACAACCTGCAGAGACTAGAGACAAAGCACCAGTGTGTGACATCACAAACACAACCTGTAGAGACTGTGGACAAAGCCCCAATGTGTGACATCACTAACACAACCTGCAGAGACTGGATCAAAGCACCAGTGTGTGACATCACAAACACAACCTGCAGAGACAAGAGACACAGTGTGTGACATCACAAACACAGCCTGCAGAGACGAGACAAAGCACCAGTGTGTGACATCACAAACACAACCTGCAGAGACTGGAGACAAAGCATCAGTGTGTGACATCACAAACACAACCTGCAGAGACTGGAGACAAAGCACCAGTGTGTGACATCACAAACACAACCTGCAGAGACTGGAGACAAAGCATCAGTGTGTGACATCACAAACACAACATGCAGAGACTGGATCAAAGCACCAGTGTGTGACATCACAAACACAACCTGCAGAGACTGGGGACACAGCCCCGGTGTGTAACATCACAAACACAACCTGCAGAGACTGGGGACAAAGCACCAGTGTGTGACATCACAAACACAACCTGCAGAGACTGGAGACAAAGCATCAGTGTGTGACATCACGAGCACAACCTGCAGACACTTGAGACATAGCCCCAGTGTGTGACATCACAAACACAACCTTCAGAGACTGGAGACAGAGCACCAGTGTGTGACATCACAAGTACAACCTGCAGAGACTGAGGACACAGCACCAGTGTGTGACATCACAAACACAGCCTGCAGAGACTGGAGAAACAGTGTGTGATATCACAAACACAACCTCCAGAGACTGGGGACAAAGCACCAGTGTGTGACATCACAAGTACAACCTGCAGAGACTGAGGACACAGCACCAGTGTGTGACATCACAAACACAACCTCCAGAGACTGGGGACAAAGCACCAGTGTGTGACATCACAAGTACAACCTGCAGAGAGTGAGGACACAGCACCAGTGTGTGACATCACAAACACAACCTGCAGAGACTGGAGACACAGCACCAGTGTGTGACATCACAAACACAACCTGCAGAGACTGGAGACAAAGCATCAGTGTGTGACATCACAAACACAACCTGCAGAGACTGGAGACATGGAACCAGTGTGTGACATCACAAACACAACCTGTAGAGACTGTGGACAAAGCCCCAGTGTGTGACATCACAAACACAACCTGCAGAGACTGGAGACAAAGAACCAGTGTGTGACATCACAAACACAACCTGCAGAGACTGTGGACAAAGCACCAGTGTGTGACATCACAAACACAACCTGTAGAGACTGTGGACAAAGCCCCAATGTGTGACATCACAAACACAACCTGCAGAGACTGGAGACAAAGCATCAGTGTGTGACATCACAAACACAACCTGCAGAGACTGGAGACAAAGCATCAGTGTGTGACATCACAAACACAACCTGCAGAGACTGGAGACAAAGAACCAGTGTGTGACATCACAAACACAACCTGCAGAGACTGTGGACAAAGCACCAGTGTGTGACATCACAAACACAACCTGCAGAGACTGAGGACTCCGCATCAGTGTGTGACATCACAAACACAACCTGCAGAGACTGGAGACAAAGCATCAGTGTGTGACATCACAAACACAGCCTGCAGAGACTGGAGACAAAGCACCATTGTGGCGCCGCGGCCAGGGCGACTGACGTTGGAATCTGGGGACCACGGTTCGATCCCCGGCTCCGGCGGCAGGGTAGCCCAGCACCATATGACTCTGGGCAATAGCTCGCTTAATCTTCCCGACGGCCCTCAGCGCCTAGAGACCCTTACGGGTGATGGTGCGCTTTACAAATGTGGATTATTATTGTGTGACATCACAAACACAACCTGCAGAGACTGAGGACTCCGCATCAGTGTGTGACATCACAAACACAACCTGCAGAGACTGGAGACAAAGCATCAGTGTGTGACATCACAAACACAACCTGCAGAGACTGAGGACTCCGCATCAGTGTGTGACATCACAAACACAACCTGCAGAGACTGGAGACAAAGCATCAGTGTGTGACATCACAAACACAACCTGCAGAGACTGAGGACTCCGCATCAGTGTGTGACATCACAAACACAACCTGCAGAGACTGGAGACAAAGCATCAGTGTGTGACATCACAAACACAACCTGCAGAGACTGAGGACTCCGCATCAGTGTGTGACATCACAAACACAACCTGCAGAGACTGGGGACAAAGCACCAGTGTGTGACATCACAAACACAACCTGCAGAGACTGGAGACAAAGCATCAGTGTGTGACATCACAAACACAACCTGCAGAGACTGGAGACAAAGCCCCAGTGTGTGACATCACAAACACAACCTGCAGAGACTGAGGACTCCGCATCAGTGTGTGACATCACAAACACAACCTGCAGAGACTGGGGACAAAGCACCAGTGTGTGACATCACAAACACAACCTGCAGAGACTGGAGACAAAGCATCAGTGTGTGACATCACAAACACAACCTGCAGAGACTGAAGACAAAGCATCAGTGTGTGACATCACAAACACAACCTGCAGAGACTGAGGACTCCGCATCAGTGTGTGACATCACAAACACAACCTGCAGAGACTGGGGACAAAGCACCAGTGTGTGACATCACAAACACAACCTGCAGAGACTGGAGACAAAGCATCAGTGTGTGACATCACAAACACAACCTGCAGAGACTGGAACCAAAGCACCAGTGTGTGACATCACAAACACAACCTGCAGAGACTGAAGACAAAGCATCAGTGTGTGACATCACAAGCACAACCTGCAGAGACTGGAGACAAAGCATCAGTGTGTGACATCACAAACACAACCTGCAGAGACTGGAGACAAAGCACCAGTGTGTGACATCACAAACACAACCTGCAGAGACTGGAGACAAAGCATCAGTGTGTGACATCACGAGCACAACCTTCAGAAACTAGAGACAAAACATCAGTGTGTGACATCACAAGCACAACCTGCAGAGACTGGAGACAAAGCACCAGTGTGTGACATCACAAACACAACCTGCAGAGACTGGGGACAAAGCATCAGTGTGTGACATCACAAACACAACCTGCAGAGACTGGAGACACAGTGTGTGACATCACAAACACAACCTGCAGAGACTGGGGACAAAGCATCAGTGTGTGACATCATGAGCACAACCTGCAGAGACTGGAGACAAAGCATCAGTGTGTGACATCATGAGCACAACCTGCAGAGACTTGAGACACAGCACCCGTGTGTGACATCACAAACACAACCTGCAGAGACTGGAGTCAAAGCATCAGTGTGTGACATCACAAACACAACCTGCAGAGACTGGAGACAAAGCATCAGTGTGTGACATCACAAACACAGCCTGCAGAGACTGGAGACAAAGCACCATTGTGGCGCCGCGGCCAGGGCGACTGACGTTGGAATCTGGGGACCACGGTTCGATCCCCGGCTCCGGCGGCAGGGTAGCCCAGCACCATATGACTCTGGGCAATAGCTCGCTTAATCTTCCCGACGGCCCTCAGCGCCTAGAGACCCTTACGGGTGATGGTGCGCTTTACAAATGTGGATTATTATTGTGTGACATCACAAACACAACCTGCAGAGACTGAGGACTCCGCATCAGTGTGTGACATCACAAACACAACCTGCAGAGACTGGAGACAAAGCATCAGTGTGTGACATCACAAACACAACCTGCAGAGACTGAGGACTCCGCATCAGTGTGTGACATCACAAACACAACCTGCAGAGACTGGAGACAAAGCATCAGTGTGTGACATCACAAACACAACCTGCAGAGACTGAGGACTCCGCATCAGTGTGTGACATCACAAACACAACCTGCAGAGACTGGAGACAAAGCATCAGTGTGTGACATCACAAACACAACCTGCAGAGACTGAGGACTCCGCATCAGTGTGTGACATCACAAACACAACCTGCAGAGACTGGGGACAAAGCACCAGTGTGTGACATCACAAACACAACCTGCAGAGACTGGAGACAAAGCATCAGTGTGTGACATCACAAACACAACCTGCAGAGACTGGAGACAAAGCCCCAGTGTGTGACATCACAAACACAACCTGCAGAGACTGAGGACTCCGCATCAGTGTGTGACATCACAAACACAACCTGCAGAGACTGGGGACAAAGCACCAGTGTGTGACATCACAAACACAACCTGCAGAGACTGGAGACAAAGCATCAGTGTGTGACATCACAAACACAACCTGCAGAGACTGAAGACAAAGCATCAGTGTGTGACATCACAAACACAACCTGCAGAGACTGAGGACTCCGCATCAGTGTGTGACATCACAAACACAACCTGCAGAGACTGGGGACAAAGCACCAGTGTGTGACATCACAAACACAACCTGCAGAGACTGGAGACAAAGCATCAGTGTGTGACATCACAAACACAACCTGCAGAGACTGGAACCAAAGCACCAGTGTGTGACATCACAAACACAACCTGCAGAGACTGAAGACAAAGCATCAGTGTGTGACATCACAAGCACAACCTGCAGAGACTGGAGACAAAGCATCAGTGTGTGACATCACAAACACAACCTGCAGAGACTGGAGACAAAGCACCAGTGTGTGACATCACAAACACAACCTGCAGAGACTGGAGACAAAGCATCAGTGTGTGACATCACGAGCACAACCTTCAGAAACTAGAGACAAAACATCAGTGTGTGACATCACAAGCACAACCTGCAGAGACTGGAGACAAAGCACCAGTGTGTGACATCACAAACACAACCTGCAGAGACTGGGGACAAAGCATCAGTGTGTGACATCACAAACACAACCTGCAGAGACTGGAGACACAGTGTGTGACATCACAAACACAACCTGCAGAGACTGGGGACAAAGCATCAGTGTGTGACATCATGAGCACAACCTGCAGAGACTGGAGACAAAGCATCAGTGTGTGACATCATGAGCACAACCTGCAGAGACTTGAGACACAGCACCCGTGTGTGACATCACAAACACAACCTGCAGAGACTGGAGTCAAAGCATCAGTGTGTGACATCACAAACACAACCTGCAGAGACTGGAGACAAAGCACGAGTGTGTGACATCACAAACACAACCTGCAGAGACTGGAGACAAAGCACCAGTGTGTGACATCACAAACACAACCTGCAGAGACTGGAGTCAAAGCATCAGTGTGTGACATCACAAACACAACCTGCAGAGACTGGGGACAAAGCATCAGTGTGTGACATCATGAGCACAACCTGCAGAGACTTGAGACACAGCACCCGTGTGTGACATCACAAACACAACCTGCAGAGACTGAGGACATAATTTACTCAACCCTGCCACCTAATGTGGCCCTCCACTGCTGCATTATCCCAGTGGCCCTGCCCATAGTAAGGTGCCTTGGTACCAGTAAAGCCCCCTCGTGTCCACAGTCTGCAGACACAGGCCTCCTTCTGTCGGTGGCACCCGGGGCTGCCCCCCCCGGACGCCGTACCTCTCCCTCCCCTGGTTTCCGGAGCCCTCCCCTCACCCTCCGGCCCTCCCCTGTTTCTGGGCTCCGTAGGTGTGTGTGTGTGTGTGTGTGTTTTATCACCACTGCGCTGGATGCTTACAGAGCTGTGGCTAAAAATAGATCCGCCGCGTCAGCGGCTGCGCCCGGGGAGCGGTGTGTGTGGGCGAGCTGTACGCACCGCTCCTGCGGCTGCTGTGTCTGCCTCTGCCGCGAGGAGGCTGCAGCCCTGGGCGTGTGCGTGTGTAGTGTAGTGTAGTGTAGCGTAGCGTGTCCGGCCGTGTGATGGGTCACAGAACTCCTGGCTCTACACGTGTGGTCTAGTTAATGTGTGTCTGACGGTGGAAAGGGTTGTTGTGAGTCCTTCTGTGAGGTATGTGTGTATAACCTTGTAATTAGTTTGTATT
Organism: Lissotriton helveticus; assembly: GCF_964261635.1. Classification (NCBI taxonomy): domain Eukaryota; kingdom Metazoa; phylum Chordata; class Amphibia; order Caudata; family Salamandridae; genus Lissotriton; species Lissotriton helveticus. Next base: position 1,149,194,254 of record NC_136072.1, read on the forward strand.
CATGAGCATTCGGAACTCTGTGCAGCATTGCTAAAAACCATTGGCAAAGCCAACAGCTTCTAATGGCAAGACTGCTTGGCTTTGCCAATGATTATATCTTCTGGATCTGTCACGGCCCTGGGGATCAAAAAAGAGCCCACACACTGGACCTTGTCCGCTGACCCATCTGTTCGTGCCAACACTGCATGTTATGTGTGTGTCTGGTTGTTTTAACGGGGCGTGCCTGTGTCGCCAAGTGGTTGTGTCTGCGCGACTGTCCATGTGTTCATCTGTGTGTGTCTGTGCGCGCGCTTCTGATGGGTTTGGAACTGTGCACGTGGAAAGGTTCTCTTAGGCACCTGCTTTGTGTAAATTATGCACAGGCCACAGGGTATGGGGGTTTGTGAGGGTCACATGGCATTCCCAGTATTACACCTGTAAACCTGCACCTGGCGCAGCTTTTCATACGCACCACAGGCAAAGATCTGTCAAGCAAAGTTGTCCCTCTCCGCGTGCACTTTTATTTCCAGGAATCGGGCCCATTGTCTTCACACTGCTTTTGCCACCGGAAAAAAATGTATATTTAAAGGGATCTTTGCTTCAAAAGAAGCCAGAACATAACGAAATTGGAAAATAAATTGTATTAAACTAAAAAATGAAAGATACCTTCTACATCGATGCAACCAAATTCCGCCCAACGCTCCAAACTGCACCATAGATGGGGAAGTTCAGGAAAGACGGGAGTAGCTATGTGTGTTCAAGGAGCACTCCCGATCGACCTCAGATGCAACCCCGATCGACCTCAGATGCAACCCCGATCGACCTCAGATGCAACCCCGATCGACCTCAGATGCACTCCCGATCGACCTCAGATGCAACCCCTCCTTCTCATGCTTCAAAAAGGACCTCAAATTCCTTCTCCTCAACCAATACTTTACCGACCAAGTCAACCAACCTTGCCATCAATAACCTAATGGACTCCCCCCTCGCTCTGACCTCCAAGCACAGTGGTTATCTGACTGTTTCAACCACCTGCGTCTTTCTCCCCTCACTGGAGACACGAGTATTATGTCTTTGCTTATATCTTTATGCATCCTTATGTCCTACGATGTCATGCAGTTTTTCTTTTCCTTTGTGTATGTAAAGCGCTCCGATACCCACGGGTCTAGCTAGCGCTATATAAAACTTTATAAATAAGGAGCATGAAAAGTGCGGGCGTCCACCTCCCCACGACTTTATACAGGATCTTGAATAGTCTCCCGCCCACTTCTTGCGCCTCGATGCCTCTGTTCACTGCGCTTCGTGTTATAGAATGCATAAGGTGCGCACACAAAGAGCAAGGTGTCGAAACGCACGCATGCGTGCTGCGTTTGATGTATTGACGGACCTGTATGTGTTTATATCTCTGGTTCAACAGCTGCCTCGAAGGCTGAAAGGTGTGATGTGCTTAAACTCCTTGAGAAATTGTGACTAGAAAAAGAGCATCTTTCCTTGTTGTGCTATAAAGTGTGATGTAGCTCCGTGGACTAAGGCATCCACTGCAGGATTGACCCTTGGTCACAGGTTCGAAGGCCAGCATATCCACTCAACATTTCATCTCCCAAGGTCGATAAAATGAGTGCCATTGAGTTGTTGGAAGAGAGACGACTCTGCTGAGTTGACCGGGCCTTGGCTCTTAAATTGAGACCCTGTTACTTTTAGGTCTGGCCTTTAAGGTAGCTTTGCATGTTTCTGCAAACTAACCCCTCCCCCTATCCCCCACACCCCAATAATCATTCACTAAATACAAGCGCAGGTGGCCTTTGGCCAACAGGCTTCATCCACTGGTCAGTTAAATGGTCAATTCAGATGTTTCCTCTGCCCAGGTTAGCTTTCAGCAGGGGGCAGTGTTTACCACAATGTAGTCACTCGCTCCCTTCACTTTGAGTGAGTGTGCCACGCCTGTTCACAGCCGTTTAAAAGTAGTTCCTCTCTTCAGTTGCCAAGCTGATTCAAAGGGCGCTCTATTTAAATTGTATTTATTTTTTTATTTTATCTTTAAACTAGCAGCCCGTCCCAACCTTGTCCGGGAGCAATCAGGCTTCCCCGACCCCCGCCCGTCCCGACATTGTCCAGCAGCCCGGGACCCCACCCGTCCGACCCCCGCCCGGACATTGTCCAGCAGCCCGGGCCCCCGCCCGCCCTGTCCCCCTCCTGCCCGACACCCGCCGCCCCGACATTGTCCGTGGGTCCCCCGGAGCCTTACCTCAGCCACCGCTCCTCCCGCGCGCTCCTCAGTTCACCACTCCACCGCTCCTCCCCCGCGCTCCTCATTTCACCACTCCGCCGCTCCTGGACGCCGCTCCTCCCTGCGCTCCTGACGTCAGCACGGCGGCTACTTAGAAGGGACTACTTTTTTTTAAGGTACATTTTTTAAATAAGGCATATTTTTATAGTTTATATAGCCTATGTCCATCTGCACACCCTGACGATTACAATGATGTATCGGGTGTGTGAATTGGCGCAGTGGTTCCCGAGTTTACCCGCCTCAAAGGTTCAGAGTTCTTGCTTTATAATAGTAGTATAGATACTATTTATTTAGCCTGTTCTTCTTTATAAAGGTTGTGTTATAACGTTTCAAGTATTGTAGCGCCTACGGTTTGAGTGCTTCCTTAGGGGTTGATTTCTTCTTGTCTCCTTCATAAACAGTCGCAGTAAAATGCATGACACGACGGAACGGCTTGTTGTCTAAGCATGTCGTCAGTAAAACAGCTAGGTAAAGGTTTTTAGTTTAAAATATCTAAGTGTCATTTTTTATTGCAAGCATAAGGCAGCCACGTTTAGTTGACTGCATATTTGTTTTCCTTTTAGTAGCACATGCATGTACTAAATAAATAAGAAAAAAATTCAAACCAGTTTGCCAAGGCCAGACTACTGTCTTTGCCAATGCTTGTTATTGTTTTATGTGCTGACTTTCTGGGGCAGCTTCAGGAAGAAGGGATGTGTACGTTCGCCTCTTGAGCACTCTTCAGGGCCTTCTTCCGTCGTCTTGAAATCCAGATAATCAAAGATAAGTTTGTGATGAGGGCGGTTGTGTGGTTTCCTGCTGAGAAATCTTGTGACAAGGGTGGTTGTGTGGTTTCCTGCTGGGAAGTCAAGCCTGCGCCTGCTACGCTGCTCCAGAGTACCGCAGTGGATTGGCGAGCGAGAGACGCGGGGATCCGGATGGCGCTTGGGTGCGTCTCATGGTAATTAGCAGGTTCTGAAGTGGACTTCTAGCTTCCTTTCATGGATTACTTTTCAACACTTGTAAATCAGAGGCTCTTGAAGTACCTCAGGTGACTCAGTCGCAACGCCTACGCAACAACCTGGTGTTCTTTATTAGTGGCAAAACGGCAGCCCTAAAGGCAACGCTTGGCCAAGCTTTTGCACCCAACAGGACCTCTGCAGTTCCCACTGACCAGCCTTAACCCCTTCGCTGCGGCGGCTATTCCGCCGCAGCGCTAAGGGGGAGGTGGGGCCGCACGGCGGTCCCGTGCTCGTGACGGAACCGCGCCGTCACGGCCCTCGGGTGAGCTGTGCTTGTGGCGGAACGGTTCCGTCACGGACCCGCCCGCCCATTAGAACGTCAGCGCAGGTGCGGCGAGCGGGCCGTGACGGAACCGTTCCGCCACCAGCACAGCCCACCCGAGGCTCGTGACGGAACGGTTCCGTCACGAGCATGGGAGGGGTTAAATAATCTCTTGCCAGTCAGAAAGGGCAAGACCTCCAAGACCATCAACAATCTGGAACCCTCTGCCTCACCCTCAGATCCTGGAAGTGCAAAACTTACTAAACTATGCCGGTCTACCAAAACTAAGAAAGGGGAAAAAGAGGCTCTAATGATGAGGCAAGTCAGACCTCAAAAGCGAGTGATGCCTTCCCCTCAGCCATCCCGAATACATAGTACGAATGCCGAGTTGGACCACAACACCGGACCAGCCTACCTGAACAGCAGACTCAGCTTCTACACCCCCACCCGCCAGCTCCGCTCCGCCAGCCTCGCCCTAGCTGTTGTCCCCCGCATCCAACGAACGACCTCCGGCGGCAGATCCTTCTCCTTCCTCGCCTCCAAGACCTGGAACACCCTCCCTACCCACCTACGGCAGACCCAAGACCTGCTCGCCTTCATAAGAATCCTCAAGACCTGGCTCTTCGAGCAGTAGCAGCAGCCACTCCCCCAGCACCTTGAGACCCTCACGGGTAAGTAGCGCGCTTTACAAGTACTCTGATTGATTTACTATTTACCTGTTTGTTTCCTATATTTACCCTGTAAAGCGCTCTGATACCCGCAAGGGTCTTGTTCACGCTATATAAAACCTTCAAAATAAATAAATTGTCGGGTATCATGCCGTTGTGAATAGAAGGGGAGAGACTGACCTATCAGAACAATGTATCAGCTTCTGAGCACTTTAATCATTTGTTTGGCAGTTATTATTGTGACTATGTTGTTCTTTTTTCTGTTCGATGAGACTATGAGATTAATTATTGGAGCGCTGAAATTCCGATGTAAACGAGCAACGGATAATGTGTTGGCCCTGATAAAGCCACTTTGATGTTGCGAAACACGTGTCGGCCATATTTCCGTCTAAGTTCATATTAATTATAAGATTTGAATGAATAACAATCCTCTATTTTTCCTTTTCGAGCAAGAATTTAAGAAACCAAGCAACTACTGATTCCAGATCCCTGAGCTATTAGTTTGATAAATTAAAAAAATATATAATAATTTTTGCACACCAGCTTTGCCTTCAGGCCTCAGGCCATATCTGCCCATGCCAGTGTACCATCCTGGCATCCCAAGCATTGTCCACGATGTTGGGGCTTGGTCCTCAGAAACAAAACCATACCATTGTTGCCCTAGTGCTACAAAAACCACCACTGACCCATTGATGGTGGCAGACTTCAGGCCGGCGTACCAACCATCACGAAGTATCTCTGACTTGTAGTTACTTCACAACTCTCCGCCTGCCTTGGATTTACCTCCTCTTTGATTTACACTCATTGCTCAGACCACAGGGGGCATTCGGGAGGAAGGGCTGACCACTGGGCCAGTACTGTGAACGGATGCTGTCCAGCGTAGCCAAGCCTTTGACCGTGTGGACCGCGGTAGGCTTCTAACTGGCTTGGGCACCTCTAGTGGTATTGAGAAGACCGTGCTCCAGTGGTTAATGTCACTCTTCTCAAAATGTACCCGCTTGGGCCCTTTGAAACAATGGAGGTGGCTTGTGCCATGTGCGCGGTCCTCCGTTGCAGCTGCATGGCTCTGCACCAGGCCATCCCCTGCGGCCACGGGGCCAGCTGGCACATACATACGTTGACGGTTCCCTGGTTCATGCCCATACCACCAAGGAGATGGGGAGCACTGCTGTGTCGGGTGCAAAGTGAAAAAATTGCCGTTCCCACATTCACCAGTAGAGGGGGCCTTACCTCAAGGACACAAAAAACAAGTATGGGCAAGCCACTGTTTCTGGCTCTAATATGCCAAGACATGTAAACATTAGCATTCTTAAATGTGGTTTATATGTAATGCATGTCTACACGGTATTACTCCAAATCGAGCCCTATTGGCTTTGCCAATGCTGGGAAACAAGTAGCAGAAAAAAAATTGCTTTCTGTCTGGAATGCGGACAAGTAGCACATTATTGAATTTGACAAACCGTGAGATAACTAAGTGTACTCTTTAAATAGTAAATAGCCCATCAGGCGTTCAAATGGAAGCAGTTTCTAGAAACTGGAGTGATCTATATACCAAAAGGCCAATTGCATGAAAAGAAAGTAACATTCCTCGGAGTGGGGCTGAAACCCACTATGCATGTGTTAAATAATTGGTAACACTACGTCTTGCAGACAGCTATGCTACCAAGCCAAGCCAGACCTAGAAGGGCAGTACTTGTGGACTTGGGAGGCCATGTTGGTACCCCCAGTACATTTAAACTCAGTCCACAGCTAGGAGTTATCTTGTACTCTGCCTTTTTTTGTAAATTCTTTTTCATTGAAATCAAGGTGCATCATTACACAAATCGCTTAGTCAGGAATGTGCTAAATTAAGTTCATGTTGCTGCAGGTGCACCACCAGATGTCGCATGCAGACGCCCTTTTATTGCATCACCTGTTGCAGGGGGGTTTACAGGGTGGAGACGCACCTGGCCTCTCTGTCACCTGCCCTGGAAGTTCTTGAGCCCACCGGGAAAGGCCTGCAGGGACCAGGTCGAAGTAACCTTTCAACCATGACTGGGGGCTCTGCGAAATCAGGCTTTAGAAATTTCCCTCAGAACCCATCAGCAGTTGTTATACTGAAAAAAGAAGCCTCCCAGTATCATGTCCGCCTGCAGACTAGGAAAAAAAGTCTGATGCCATGCGAAAGGCAGCACACCATCTTTGGGCTGCCCGGACTCCCTGGTCTGCAGAAGAGCAGTCCTAAAGATTCAAGCTTCGGTGATAGTAATTGACGAGAGCTGGCAGCCTATCGCAATGGTTCTTGCAAGGGGCCGATTCTGATTGGCTAAAATGGTGGCTAGTCTGATTGCTACAGAACCAGCTCTCTCGCTGGGTTCTTTAGCATAAAGAGATGCTATCCGATGTGAAATACGAAACTGATAGCGGGTTGGCTGTTTTGTGACTTGTGACGTTAGCCATGTATGAACTCCAGAGAAAAAGTATTTATGGCACTATACCGTGAACTTGATAAAGTTTAATGGCACTAACCTAAAACTGTGTGTCCTGCTATACAGCTCAAATCTGTAATTGCCTCCACCCGAGGTCATTATTACTTAATAATTTACCCTGGGGCGAACTTTCCAGTGTCAAAACCTGTCCGCCGTGGCAGCAGGAGGGAGGGGTCCGTTGAGCGCACTGAAGCCTGTCTTCTTGGCGCACCTTGGGTACCAGCCCCCCCCCCCCTTCCGTCCCCCATGAGATGCGTGCAGTCAGACAGGCCAGTGTTTCTTGTTCCAGGTGATGGGGGGGAGGGGCGGATGACCCTCCTTGGATGGTTGGGGTGGGGGGTGGGAGGGGCACGTGCTCCCTCTCCTGAGCCAGGTGAAGGAGGGGGGGGGGGTAAAGGACCCTCCTGGCTCGCCAGGATGCCGCAGGATGTAATTAGTGCATCTCGCGCAGAGTGATTTGGAAGCTGCTGCCTGATGCAGCCAGCAGGTTATTAAGCACGGGGTGAATTAGCCTCATTGGAGGCCTCCGCGCGCTCATTAGAGCTCGTCAATAATGCCCCCGCCTGCGACGCGCGCTCCTCGCCGTCTAGCGCCGTTCTAGCAGCTGAAGCATCACACGAAGCCCTTAATGGAAGCGCTTTACGAACACTAGACGCTTTCTGGTGGAAGCTTTTTATGCGAAAATGTAGGCTCTCAAAGACGAGGTTCAAAGACACCTCCTGCCATACAGGACGCTTACTGCGTTCTTGAATATGTTAAACAATACGCTCCTATACCTGTCTGGCCTGAGACCTGCATCAGATGCTCGGGCGGCCTCTGCCTGTTGTGAGACCTGCTTCAGAGACCTCCCTTAGATGCCTGGGCGGCCTCTGCCTGGTGTGAGACCTGCCTCAGAGACCTCCCTTAGATGCCTGGGTGGTGTGAAACCTACCTGCTGTGAGACCTGCCTCGAATGCCCCTTAGATGTCGGGGTGCCCCCTGCTTGGCCTGAAGTCTGCCTCAAATACCCCTTAGATGTCGGGGTGCCCCCTGCTTGGCCTGAAGTCTGCCTCAAATACCCCTTAGATGTCGGGATGCCCCCTGCTTGGCCTGAAATCTGCCTCAAATACCCCTTAGATGTCGGGGTGCCCCCTGCTTGGCCTGAAGTCTGCCTCAAATACCCCTTAGATATCGGGGTGCCCCAAGCTTGGCCTGAAGTCTGCTTCAAATACCCCTTAGATGTCGGGGTGCCCCCTGCTTGGCCTGAAGTCTGCCTCAAATACCCCTTAGATGTCGGGATGCCCCCTGCTTGGCCTGAAATCTGCCTCAAATACCCCTTAGATGTCGGGGTGCCCCCTGCTTGGCCTGAAGTCTGCCTCAAATACCCCTTAGATGTCGGGGTGCCCCCTGCTTGGCCTGAAGTCTGCCTCGAATGCCCCTTAGATGTCGGGGTGCCCCCTGCTTGGCCTGAAGTCTGCCTCAAATACCCCTTAGATGTCGGGATGCCCCCTGCTTGGCCTGAAGTCTGCCTCGAATGCCCCTTAGATGTCGGGGTGCCCCCTGCTTGGCCTGAAGTCTGCCTCAAATACCCCTTAGATGTCGGGGTGCCCCCTGCTTGGCCTGAAGTCTGCTTCAAATACCCCTTAGATGTCGGGGTGCCCCCTGCTTGGCCTGAAGTCTGCCTCAAATACCCCTTAGATGTCGGGGTGCCCCCTGCTTGGCCTGAAGTCTACCTCAAATACCCCTTAGATGCCTGGGTGGTGTGAAACCTACCTGCTGTGAGACCTGCCTCGAATGCCCCTTAGATGTCGGGGTGCCCCCTGCTTGGCCTGAAGTCTGCCTCAAATACCCCTTAGATGTCGGGGTGCCCCAAGCTTGGCCTGAAGTCTGCTTCAAATACCCCTTAGATGTCGGGGTGCCCCCTGCTTGGCCTGAAGTCTTCCTCAAATACCCCTTAGATGTCGGGATGCCCCCTGCTTGGCCTGAAGTCTACCTCAAATACCCCTTAGATGTCGGGGTGCCCCAAGCTTGGCCTGAAGTCTGCTTCAAATACCCCTTAGATGTCGGGGTGCCCCCTGCTTGGCCTGAAGTCTGCCTCAAATACCCCTTAGATGTCGGGATGCCCCCTGCTTGGCCTGAAGTCTACCTCAAATACCCCTTAGATGTCGGGGTGCCCCCTGCTTGGCCTGAAGTCTACCTCAAATACCCCTTAGATGTCGGGGTGCCCCCTGCTTGTACTGAAGTCTGCCTCAAACACCCCTTAGATGTCGGGGTGCCCCCTGCCCGGCCTGTCATGAGACCTGCCTCGGCTCCCCCTTAATTAAGACACAAAAGAAAGTGCAAGAGTAATTACGAATTTGGCTAACAGACCTTTCATTTCCACCCCACGTGAACGTGAGGCCGGGTGGGTCTGCCATGTTTCTGCAGGAAGGTGATTCCAGATTCTGGGTGTTGCCCCTGATAGGGACTGACTGAGTCATTTGCTTCCTGAATTTCTGAATTTCAAGCAGCAGACTGATTTTTTTTTAGGTCTCGTCCTTTACCATTCCGAAGGAATGGGAAATGGCGAGAATTCAAGTGCTCGAACTGATTGTCAAACCACCGCATTTTTTCGTGGCGTTTTCTTCAAGTGCACGTGGCCACAGGCACACGCTTTGGCCCATACACTTTCATGGCCATCTGTTCCTCAATGTCCCTCCCACCCTTCGTTTGATCTTGGCGCGAGTTCAGGCTAATGGCCCTCCCCCAGCACAGAGCGCGCATCGCGGCCGCACAGCACATCAAAGGGCTTCGCCCAGCGTGTGCTGTGCGGCTTCTCTTCCCCTAATTATGTGGCCGGCCGTACTTGTGTTTCCCGGCCGCTTCCCGGCCGCTCTTGTATTTAATTAGCAGCAGCAGCATTTCTCCTGCGCCAGGCCACATCAAAGGCTCTGTGCCACTTTCACCCACACAGCAACACTTACAGACACGCAACGCCACTCACACCCACGCAAGCCCACTATCATCCACGCAACACCACACTCACCCACGCAACGCCACTCACCCACGCAACGCCACTCACCCACGCAACGCCACTCACCCACGCAACGCCACTCACCCACGCAACGCCACTCACACACGCAACGCCACTCACACACGCAACGCCACTCACACACGCAACGCCACTCACACATTGTGGGTGCAGATTGTGGGTGCAGATTGTGGGTGCAGATTGTGGGTGCAGATTGTGGGTGCAGATTGTGGGTGCAGATTGTGGGTGCAGATTGTGGGTGCAGATTCAGGGTGCAGATTCAGGGTGCAGATTCAGGGTGCAGATTCAGGGTGCAGATTCAGGGTGCGGATTCAGAGTGCGGATTCAGAGTGCGGATTCAGAGTGCGGATTCAGGGTGCGGATTCAGGGTGCGGATTCAGGGTGCGGATTCTGGGTGCAGATTGTGGGTGCAGATTGTGGGCGCAGATTGTGGGTGCAGATTGTGGGTGCAGATTCAGAGAAAACTCAGCAGCACCACCACCATTGCAATGCAATAGGTCTCGTTTTAACGCAAATTTAAGCTATAGGCCTTGTAAATGACAAAGCCTTTTATTTATGTTCCAAAAACCAGAACGCAAAAATAAAGGGCATTATCATTTACAATGCTAATAGTTCAGACTCGCGTTATTGCGAGACCTATTGCATTTCCAATGCTTGTTTATTTTTTTTGCTGTTACAGGGGTTTCAGTTCCCCCCTAGGTTATGTCGTTTCTCACCTTGGTAGCTCGGGGTGTGACAGTAAATTGTATTTTAGGCTAAGCGCGCTGTCCTTCGTATGCAGCGTTTCTCCATGTGCATGTAGCCAGTTTTGGGATTTCATGACCAGTGACGCGTGCTCTGTTTTCTTTGCATTCATGATTAGTTTCACCACGTGGTTCACTTCCAGGGTTGGATTCAGTAGATACCTCTTGGAAGCCCCCCGGGTAGTTCCTTCGTCCAATCTGCAGTAATCTAAGGATTCTACGACTGTTTGCAGATCTTGAGCAGAGAGTTGGTCTGGGAGGTTGTGCATGATGAGCTGTTGCCGTTGTGTGTTTTTGCAGTTTTTGTTCGCTAATGTAGCCTTGAGGTTTGAGGACCAAGAATCAAGCCCAAATAGCTGGTTTAGCTCGTATAGTCGCTGTGTTCCCAAGTGGCGTCAGGTCCGTAATCCAGGCGTTGTCTCAGGTCAAGAAGTTGTTTGGGGACATTAGAGGGATTTCAGTTTTGTCGGGATTGAGTTCCGGGAAGTGTTTTGATGTCCACATCTGAGTTGTATCGAGGCTAATCTTTAGTAGGCCTGCGCTGTAAATTCTGTTTCGATCACTGAATTTGTGGAAAATGGGTAATTTCGCGTTCCGCAGAGAACGCAGAATTGCCAAAAATTCCACGATCCGCAGTTTTGCGGAATTTTTGGCTTGTTTGCACTTTCAAAATGCATGTTTGCGAGGTATTTTTCCCCGTGCACGCAAACAGCGTTCGCAAACAGGAAAAAAGCATCACGAACAGGCGGAACAAGCAATTCTGCGTGTTCGCAGAACTTTTGCATGTTTGCAGAGCTTTAGCATACTTGCAGAGATTTTTTGCCGTTTCGCTGAGCTTTGCATAGCATGGCTAAGCAAATTCGGCCCACCCCTAATCTTTAGATTGACAGCATCTCCATCTGAGCAAGTTTTGAGATTGCGCTGAGTGTGGTGAGTATATTCATGGATTGTTAGGTCAAGTTCCATAATTCTTTGTTGAGGGGTTCTTTGTATAGATTAGTCAAAGGCCAGAAACGTGGGGGATGTCTTGTGATGACCATGAGATGCTGCAGAGAGGTCAGAGCAGGAACTTCCCATCCGTCCTGTGCAGGGTCGGTTTGTTGAGTAGGACCTAAGTCCCTTAAGGGTGATGCGGTCCATTTCCATCTCATCCTGCAGTGTGTTCATGAAAGTCTGCCGTGAGGTCAAGGAGAAGGGAGTACCAGGACTGTCCTGTCTGCACTCCTCATATCATTGTCAATAACTGATCAGGTTGCGTCTCTGAAGCCTGCTGGTCTAAGTAGAGTGGGTTATTGTTTTTCATGTGGTCTGTTACTTGTTTGTTCTTCACACTCTCAAGTGTCTTGCCCAGAAAAAGAGGCCAGTTCCTGGTCTGAAATTATTGGGCTCTTCGTGGTCTGCGGAAGGCATTAGAAGGAGACTGACTTCACCTCTTTTTTGCTCCTCTAGTGAGTAAAGTACGAGTTTAATCCAGTAACAAGTGGTGTTTGTCACACAGGTGTAAGTTAGACTTGGCTCTGGTCCTCCTCATAAAATAGCTGTAATATTTTTACTAAGAGTTTGTTGAGTTGGTTTAATGGAATCCCATTTAGTAATGTATTAATCCTGTACCTCTGAGACGGGGGCACCATGTTGCTGTGCTAGGATGGTGCCTTTTTGGACGAGGGGCTGCATATCCACCTCGCAGGCCCTGAAGACCGGTTTGGGCTGGTATGAACCGGTTTGGGTCTGCGGCCTAACGGTGGCTGCGTCTTTTGGTTTTCACAGGGCACTCTCCTGTGGCCAATTTCTATTGGTCAAGGGGGTTGCTTGGTTACCTGGGCGTCATGCAGGCGTAGAAGGACAGCGCTTAAGAAGGCGCTATATTGATCTTTAGAGCACCTGCTGCCTGCCTGCCCCTAACGATTGCCGGTCCGCAAAGCTCATGAGCGCCAGAGGACCGGGAGTTTTTCTTTGCCCGACCCTCCCATCCCTTTAGCTTGGAGAATCTTAAAGGAGAGGCCATTAAGGAGTCATGTTTTGACCACAAAACGAGTTGTCAACATGGGGCATCACACATCCGAGTGCAGGCGGATTCAAGATATTGCTGATCTTGAATTAGCCGGGTAGGGGTGACATGGTCATTGATGAAGGGCAGGAGGCATCTGCTACCTCAATTGTCTCTGGAGGGTACCCCGTAATATGCCCCGTGGGAGTGGGAGGGGGATTATGGCTGCACCAAGGGACCAAGATATGACCTGGTTGCCCAGCCGTATCCCCCGATTGGGTGCCAGGGGGTGTCCCTTCATTGGGTTGTTCTGGCATGGATGGTTCTTTTAGGGGTCAGATGTGGAGTTGGCCATGGCTCCCTCCCCTTGAGTGAGTGGAAGGTGCGCCTTGTAAATGATGCCCAGAGGAGCCGTGAGGTGGTCAAGCATGACTCCTAATGGGGTGTGAGAATATTGCAGTCCTTTTGCTGAATATGTATATCAAAATGTTGTGCAATATGAAGACAACTGTAGAATTTCTGTTTTAACCCCTTGTCTGCTAGCCACATTCCCCCTCTGTGCTGGGGGGAGGGGTGGCGCGCGCAGCGCCCAGGTGCTCATGATGAGCTACGGTGGTCGTGTGCTCATAACGAGCTGAGCTCGTCATGGCCACACCCGTTTCTTAGAACGCTCGCACAGCAGGGGAATTTGCCCAGCGTGCGAGCGTTCTAAAGGTCATGAGCACACGGGAACCGTGGCTCTCGTTATGAGCATGGGAGGGGTTAACATCATGTTTATGAAGTATAATAAATACAACCAGCGAATGCTGAGATTTCTCTAACGCACGTACAGTTGTCTGGCTGGTTGTCATTGGAAGGAATGGCTGTATGTTTAGGGGTAGCATTGTGGGTTTCCTGTACAGCACACCGGTCTCATGACGGTCCCTCACCTTTGTGTTCTGTCAAAGAAGAATTTGGCGACTTGTTCACATTTAGTTTTAGTTGTATCAAGACTGCTATTTGGTGGGGATTAAATGAATTTGTAAACCATAATTAGGTCGTTTTTGTTTCTCCTCTGATCTGTTCAGTACTTGTTGGAAAAAGGCAGCTTTTTCCCAGAAGTGTTCTTTTTATAGATTTTTCTGCAGATTCAGTAGCAATGAAATTGGGAGTCGACTGTCTTTCTGTCTGGACTCTTTCCAGTTTCCTCACAAGTTTCCTCTCTAGAGAACCATGCTGCGAATGGTTTAGTCTCTCTCTCTCTCTCTCTCTCTCTCTCTGTCTCTCTGTCTCTCTCTCTCTCTCTCTGTTTCTCTCTCTGTCTCTCTGTCTCTCTCTCCTCTCTGTCTCTCTCTCTCTCTCTCTATCTCTCTCTCTGTCTCTCTCTGTCTCTCTCTCTCTCCTGTTTCTCTCTCTGTCTCTCTGTCTCTCTCTCTCTCTCTCTCTCTCTCTCGTCTCTCTCTCTCTCTCTCTCTCTCTCTCTCTCTCTCTGTCTCTCTCTCTCTCTCTCTGTCTCTCTCTCTCTCTCTCTCTCTCTGTCTCTCTCTCTCTCTCTCTCTGTCTCTCTCTCTCTCTCTGTCTCTCTGTCTCTCTCTCTCTCTCTGTCTCTCTCTCTCTCTCTCTGTCTCTCTGTTTCTGTCTCTGTCTCTGTCTCTCTCTCTCTCTCTCTCTGTCTCTCTCTCTCTCTCTCTGTCTCTCTCTCTGTCTCTCTGTCTGTCTCTCTCTCTCTTCTCTCTCTCTCTGTCTCTCTCTCTCTCTCTCTCTCTGTCTCTCTCTCTCTCTCTGTCTCTCTCTCTCTCTCTGTCTCTCTCTCTCTCTCTGTCTCTCTGTTTCTCTCTCTGTCTCTGTCTCTCTCTCTCTCTCTCTCTGTCTCTCTGTCTCTCTGTCTCTCTCTCTCTGTCTCTCTCTCTGTCTCTCTGTCTCTCTGTCTCTCTCTCTCTCTCTCTCTCTCTCTCTCTCTCTGTCTCTGTCTCTGTCTCTCTCTCTCTCTCTCTCTCTCTCTCTCTCTCTCTTTTGTGAAAACAATGGCGGCTGCTGCTGCAGCATCACTCTATGGGGATGCTAAGTGATCTGGTGATATCTGAGTGGGTGTTACCATTCTTGTCCATCTCCGCACCTTCTGAATGAATAGGTCTGAGGTCTCTGCCTTTGCTGAGGCATCTTTGGGTATCCATTTAAGGCAGTGTGGGAGGTGTGATTGTGTTCCATCATTACCTGCCAGGTGCACCTGTGGGCATGGGGTGACTGCAGGGATGTGACTACTTGTAAAGAGCTGTGAACTTTGTATGTACCTTACAAAATCTATTATTTCTAATTACATTTATTAACTCTGCTAATAGCTGAATGGTGTGTGTGCCTGACTCCCTATCAGGGAAGGGAGGGCTCGTGGACTCGCTATGATCCTGGATTATCGCTGTTGCCAGCATAGGATACAAACATGCCTCCCTTAGCCGAATAGCATCACCTATCTTCATGGAGCAGCGAGGCCAATAGTGATGCTTCTCTGTGCTTCAAGGAGCAGCGAGGCCAATAGTGATGCTTCTCTGTGCTTCAAGGAGCAGCAAGACCAATAGTGAGGCTTCTACTGGCTTCAAGGAGCAGCGAGGCCAATAGTGATGCTTCTCCTGGCTTCAAGGAGCAGCGAGGCCAATAGTGATGCTTCTCCTGGCTTCAAGGAGCAGCGAGGCCAATAGTGATGCTTCACCTGGCTTCAAGGAGCAGCGAGGCCAATAGTGATGCTTCTCCTGGCTTCAAGGAGCAGCGAGGCCAATAGTGATGCTTCACCTGGCTTCAAGGAGCAGCGAGGCCAATAGTGATGCTTCACCTGGCTTCAAGGAGAGCGAGGCCAATAGTGATTCTTCACCTGGCTTCAAGGAGCAGCGAGGCCAATAGTGATGCTTGTCTGTGCTTCAAGGAGCAGCGAGGCCAATAGTGATGCTTCACCTGGCTTCAAGGAGCAGCGAGGCCAATAGTGATTCTTCACCTGGCTTCAAGGAGAGCGAGGCCAATAGTGATTCTTCACCTGGCTTCAAGGAGCAGCGAGGCCAAAAGTATTGCTGAGCCTGGCTTCAAGGAGCAGCGAGGCCAATAGTGATGCTTCACCTGGCTTCAAGGAGCAGCGAGGGCAATAGTGATTCTTCACCTGGCTTCCAGGAGCAGCGAGGCCAATAGTGTTGCTTCGCTTGGCTTCAATGAGCAGCGAGGCCAATAGTGTTGCTTCGCTTGGCTTCAAGGAGCAGCGAGGCCAATAGTTTTGCTTCGCTTGGCTTCATGGAGCAGCGAGGCCAATAGTGATGCTTCACCTGGCTTCAAGGAGCAGCGAGGCCAATAGTGATTCTTCACATGGCTTCAAGGAGCAGCGAGGCCAATAGTGTTGCTTCACCTGGCTTCAAGGAGCAGCGAGGCCAATACTGATGCTTCGCCTGGCTTCAAGGAGCAGCGAGGCCAATAGTAATGCTTCACCTGGCTTCAAGGAGCAGCAAGGCCAATAGTGATGCTTCGCCTGGCTTCAAGGAGTAGCGAGGCCAATAGTGATACTTTGCAGGCTTCAATGAGCACCGAGGCCAATAGTGATGCTTCAAGGAGCAGCGAGGCCAATAGTGATGCTCCACTTGGCTTCCAGGAGCAGCGAGGCCAATAGTGATGCTTCCCCTGGCTTCAAGGAGCAGCGAGGCCAATAGTGATGCTTTGCCTGGCTTTAAGAAGCAGCGAGGCCAATGGTGATACTTTGCAGGCTTCAATGAGCAGCGAGGCCAATAGTGATGCTTAAGGAGAAGCGAGGCCAATAGTGATGCTTCGCTTGGCTTCAAGAAGCAGCGAGGCCAATAGTGATGCTTCAAGGAGCAGCGAGGCCAATAGTGATTCTTCCCCTGGCTTCAAGGAGCAGCGAGACCAATAGTGATGCTTCACCTGGCTTCAAGGAGCAGAGAGGCCAATAGTGATGCTTCACCTGGCTTCAATGAGCAACGAGGCCAATGGTGATGCTTCACCTGGCTTCAAGGAGCAGCGAGGCCAATAGTGATGCTTCACCTGGCTTCAAGGAGCAGCGAGGCCAATAGTGATGCTTCGATCTGGCTTCAAGGAGCAGCAAGGCCAATAGTGATACTTCGCAGGCTTCAATGAGCAACGAGGCCAATAGTGATGCTTCACCTGGCTTCAATGAGCAGCGAGGCCAATAGTGATGCTTCGTCTGGCTTCAATGAGCAGCGAGGCCAATAGTGATACTTCGCAGGCTTCAATGAGCAGCGAGGCCAATAGTGATGCTTCAAGGAGCAGCGAGGCCAATAGTGATGCTCCACTTGGCTTCCAGGAGCAGCGAGGCCAATAGTGATGCTTCTCCTGGCTTCAAGGAGCAGCGAGGCCAATAGTGATGCTTCACCTGGCTTCAAGGAGCTGCGAGGCCAATAGTGATGCTTCATCTGGCTTCAAGGAGCAGCGAGGCCAATAGTGAGGCTTCATCTGGCTTCAAGGAGCAGCGAGGCCAATAGTGATGCTTCATCTGGCTTCAAGGAGCAGTGAGGCCAATAGTGATGCTTCACCTGGCTTCAAGGAGCTGCGAGGCCAATAGTGATTCTTCACCTGGCTTCAAGGAGCAGTGAGGCCAATAGTGATGCTTCTCCATGCTTCAAGGAGCAGTGAGGCCAATAGTGATGCTTCACCTGGCTTCAAGGAGCTGCGAGGCCAATAGTGATGCTTCATCTGGCTTCAAGGAGCAGTGAGGCCAATAGTGATGCTTCACCTGGCTTCAAGGAGCTGCGAGGCCAATAGTGATTCTTCACCTGGCTTCAAGGAGCAGTGAGGCCAATAGTGATGCTTCATCTGGCTTCAAGGAGCAGTGAGGCCAATAGCGATGCTTTTATCTGGCTTCAAGGAGCAGCGAGGCCAATAGTGATGCTTCATCTGGCTTCAAGGAGCAGTGAGGCCAATAGTGATGCTTCACCTGGCTTCAAGAAGCTGCGAGGCCAATAGCGATGCTTCATCTGGCTTCAAGGAGCAGTGAGGCCAATAGCAATGCTTCATCTGGCTTCAAGGAGCTGCGAGGCCAATAGTGATGCTTCATCTGGCTTCAAGGAGCAGCGAGGTCAATAGTGATGCTTTGCTTGGCTCAAGGAGCAGCGCGGCTAATAGTGATGGTTCTATCTGGCTTCAAGGAGCAGTGAGGCCAATAGTGATGCTTCGATCTGGCTTCAAGGAGCAGCGAGGCCAATAGTGATGCTTCATCTGGCTTCAAGGAGCAGCGAGGCCAATAGTGATGCTTCATCTGGCTTCAAGGAGCAGCGAGGCCAATAGTGATGCTTCTCTGGGCTTCAAGGAGCAGCGAGGCCAATAGTGACGCTTCTCTGGGCTTCAAGGAGCAACAAGGCCAATAGTGATGCTTCATCTGGCTTCAAGGAGCAGCGAGGCCAATAGTGATGCTTCATCTGGCTTCAAGGAGCAGCGAGGCCAATAGTGATGCTTCTCTGGGCTTCAAGGAGCAACAAGGCCAATAGTGATGCTTCATCTGGCTTCAAGGAGCAGCGAGGCCAATAGTGATGCTTCATCTGGCTTCAAGGAGCAGCGAGGCCAATAGTGATGCTTCTCTGGGCTTCAAGGAGCAGCGAGGCCAATAGTGATGCTTCATCTGGCTTCAAGGAGCAGCGAGGCCAATAGTGATGCTTCTCTGGGCTTCAAGGAGCAGCGAGGCCAATAGTGATGCTTCTCTGGGCTTCAAGGAGCAGCGAGGCCAATAGTGATGCTTCTCTGGGCTTCAAGGAGCAGCGAGGCCAATAGTGATGCTTCATCTGGCTTCAAGGAGCAGCGAGGCCAATAGTGATGCTTCTCTGGGCTTCAAGGAGCAGCGAGGCCAATAGTGATGCTTTGCTTGGCTCAAGGAGCAACGCGGCCAATAGTGATGCTTCACCTGGCTTAAAGGAGCTGCGAGGCCAATAGTGAGGCTTCGATCTGGCTTCAAGGAGCAGCGAGGTCAATAGTGATGCTTCGATCTGGCTTCTAGGAGCAGCGAGGCCAATAGTGATGCTTCTCCATGCTTCAAGGAGCAGCGAGGCCAATAGTGATGCTTGGCTTCAAGGAGCATCGTTAGTATACCAAGAATACTATACTGTAAGACTTGTTGTAAGAACGGGACTCTAGGCGTTGCTCCTGCCAGGACCAGGAACAAGCTTCGGACCCTTGATCTGCTGCTCTGACCTGCTCTGGAAGAAGAGGACGTCTCTCGGTTTGTTATTACGTCGTTGTCTGTCACAACCACCCCCCTCTTCCCTCCAGCCTCGGCTGATGTCCCCATATCCTTGGAGTCTCTCTCTCTCACTCACAGATGCCGTCTGTTGTTCTGTTCTCCATCAGAGACCGCCCCGCTTCCCTTCAGCCTCGTCTGATGTCTCACAGTCCGTGGAGTCTCTTCCACTCACAGATGCCGTCTCTTGTCCTGTGAATACGAGGCTGTCTCACCGCCGTCCTCTCTCTCCTCCAGCCTCGTCTGATGTCTCACAGTCCGTGGAGTCTCTTCCACTCACAGATGCCGTCTCTTGTCCTGTGAATACGAGGCTGTCTCTCACCGCCGTCCTCTCTCTCCTCCAGCCTCGTCTGATGTCTCACAGTCCGTGGAGTCTCTTCCACCGACAGATGCCGTCTCTTGTCCTGTGAATACGAGGCTGTCTCTCCCCGCCGTCCTGACCCTCCTCCAGCCTCGTCTGATGTCTCACAGTCCGTGGAGTCTCTTCCACTCACAGATGCCGTCTCTTGTCCTGTGAATACGAGGCTGTCTCTCACCGCCGTCCTGCCCCTCCTCCAGCCTCGTCTGATGTCTCACAGTCCGTGGAGTCTCTTCCACCGATAGATGCCGTCTCTTGTCCTGTGAATACGAGGCTGTCTCTCACCGCCGTCCTGCCCCTCCTCCAGCCTCGTCTGATGTCTCACAGTCCGTGGAGTCTCTTCCACCGATAGATGCCGTCTCTTGTCCTGTGAATACGAGGCTGTCTCTCACCGCCGTCCTGCCCCTCCTCCAGCCTCGCCTGATGTCTCACAGTCCGTGGAGTCTCTTCCACTCACAGATGCCGTCTCTTGTCCTGTGAATACGAGGCTGTCTCACCGCCGTCCTCTCTCCCCTCCAGCCTCGTCTGATGTCTCACAGTCCGTGGAGTCTCTTCCACTCACAGATGCCGTCTCTTGTCCTGTGAATACGAGGCTGTCTCACCGCCGTCCTCTCTCCCCTCCAGCCTCGTCTGATGTCTCACAGTCCGTGGAGTCTCTTCCACCGACAGATGCCGTCTCTTGTCCTGTGAATACGAGGCTGTCTCTCACCGCCGTCCTCTCTCTCCTCCAGCCTCGTCTGATGTCTCACAGTCCGTGGAGTCTCTTCCACCGACAGATGCCGTCTCTTGTCCTGTGAATACGAGGCTGTCTCTCCCCGCCGTCCTGACCCTCCTCCAGCCTCGTCTGATGTCTCACAGTCCGTGGAGTCTCTTCCACTCACAGATGCCGTCTCTTGTCCTGTGAATACGAGGCTCTCTCACCGCCGTCCTGACCCTCCTCCAGCCTCGTCTGATGTCTCACAGTTCTGGGAGTCTCTTCCACCGACAGATGCCGTCTCTTGTCTTGTGAATACGAGGCTGTCTCTCACCGCCGTCCTGCCTCTCCTCCAGCCTCGTCTGATGTCTCACAGTCCGTGGAGTCTCTTCCACTCACGGATGCCGTCTCTTGTCCTGTGAATACGAGGCTGTCTCTCACCGCCGTCCTGCCCCTCCTCCAGCCTCGTCTGATGTCTCACAGTCCGTGGAGTCTCTTCCACCGATAGATGCCGTCTCTTGTCCTGTGAATACGAGGCTGTCTCTCACCGCCGTCCTGCCCCTCCTCCAGCTTCGTCTGATGTCTCACAGTCCGTGGAGTCTCTTCCACCGACAGATGCCGTCTCTTGTCCTGTGAATACGAGGCTGTCTCTCCCTGCCGTCCTGCCCCTCCTCCAGCCTCGCCTGATGTCTCACAGTCCGTGGAGTCTCTTCCACTCACAGATGCCGTCTCTTGTCCTGTGAATACGAGGCTGTCTCTCACCGCCGTCCTGCCCCTCCTCCAGCTTCGCCTGATGTCTCGCAGTCCGTGGAGTCTCTTCCACTCACAAATGCCGTCTCTTGTCCTGTGAATACGAGGCTGTCTCTCTCCGCCGTCCTGCCCCTTCTCCAGCTTCGCCTGATGTCTCACAGTCCGTGGAGTCTCTTCCACTCACAGATGCCGTCTCTTGTCCTGTGATTGTGACTACAACCTCCCCCGCTACCCCCCACCCCCCTTTGTCCAGGCGTGCCTGAATCCCGAGTGTGTCGTTTACCAGGAATGTAATACACTCTAATTTCCAAAACCGCCGTAATCGGTCAATGCTCGGATAAAAAAAATAATACAAAATGCTGACAATCCTGTTCGAATATAAGCCCTGAGCGGCCTTTAAATTGATTTTATTTGTCCGTGTTCTGCCTTAAGAAAGGTTTTGCAAACTAGTAAATACTTTCTCCGGAAAGAGGATTAAGGGGTCTGGTGACTTAGTGGACTAAAGAATCCACTGCAGGGGTCTGTGTTCGACCTCATGGTTCAAATCCTGGCGGGTCCACTCCGCCTCTCATCTTTTCTCACGGTGGATAAGGGCGATTCAGCTATACTCATCCTCCTAGACCTCTCCGCAGCATTTGACACCATCTCCCACGGTATCTTGAAACATCGGCTGTGGGAGATTGGTGTCCGTGGAGGGGCACTGGGTTGGATTGAGGACTATCTCACTGGCCGCCTCACCATCGTTCGAGTCGACTCCCTGGCTGCCCGGAGCCGTCCGGTTACGGAAGGCGTGCCTCAAGGTTCGAATTTGAGCCCGCTGCTTTTTAATCTGTATTTGACACCTTTGGCTAAAATAATTAAATCTTTTGTCTTTGGGACGGTGTCATATGCAGATGACACGCAGCTGCTGATCACATGCGGCGCTGATCCTGCCGATACCCGCCTACGTTTTAAAAAATGTATGGTTGAGATCAGTAGCTGGATGCGAGCGAATAAACTTCAACTCAATGCGGGCAAGACCGAAATTATTCTGTTCGGTAAAGCAGACAGATGTTGGACGCCAGAATGGTGGCCTTCTGAGTTGGGATCTTGTCCGGCCCCTAAGCCGGTAGTCCGAAACCTTGGAATTGTTATGGACAGCGCTCTGTCCTTGAAAAATCATGTAGCCAAGGTGACGGGCACCTGCTATGGTATAATGCGCGGCCTCAGAAAAATCTTTAGATGGCTCCCGCTTTAAGCCAGAAAGCCATTGGTTCAGGGCCTGATCATTAGCCATCTTGATTACGGTAATGCCATGTACTATGGACTGAATTAGGACCTGTTGTCAAAATTACAAACCTTGCAGAATACGGCGGCAAGATTGGTGCTGGATTTGCCGCCTAGAACAGCGTCCGCCCCATGTCTGAAACAATTACACTGGCTGCCTGTACGGCAAAGAAGTCAATTTAAGATCCTATGTTTGACCCACAATGCACTGTACAAAAAGTGGCCCCGGTATCTTAAAAAAAAACTTAACTGGTATGCCCCCAAGAGGGCCTTAAGATCTAGCCTCAAGTTTCTGCTAATGCAACCCTGCCTGCGAACCTCCAGGTATGGGCAACGCTTCTTCTCATTTATTGCACCTGCCCTGTGGAATAAGCTACCTCTCCACCTTCTCTCCATCAAGGAGCATCAGCAATTTCGCAAAGCCTTGAAAACATGGCTTTTTCCCTAGCATGTGTCCCGTCTTTTTTGTTGTTATGCCCGTTCAGTGTTTGTCTCCTTCTACCCGGTACTTATGCTGCAAGCGCCTTGAAACCTTGCGGTGATAATGGCGCTCTATAAAAACTTATGACATTGACATTGACATTTTCTGAGGTCGATAAAATGAGTACCATTGAAGTGGGTAACAATAAACATCTGTGATTCAGCGCCAAGACACCCCTTTGGGGGTGAACGTGCACTTTACAAATACACCTGTTATGTTATGTTGTGAAGCGGACAAGCAACGACAGGCCCCGTCCTCTGTCGGCGGAAGGCCCGGGCCTCTGTCGGCGGAAGGGCCCGGGCCTCTGTCGGCGGAAGGGCCCGGGCCTCTGTCGGCGGAAGGGCCCGGGCCTCTGTCGGCAGAAGGGCCCGGGCCTCTGTCGGCGGAAGGGCCCGGACCTCTGTCTGCGGAAGGGCCCCGGGCCTCTGTCGGCGGAAGGGCCCGGGCCTCTGTCGGCAGAAGGGCCCGGGCCTCTGTCGGCGGAAGGGCCCGGACCTCTGTCTGCGGAACGGCCCCGGGCCTCTGTCGGCGGAAGGGCCCGGGCCTCTGTCGGCAGAAGGGCCCGGGCCTCTGTCTGCGGAAGGGCCCGGACCTCTGTCGGCGGAAGGCCCGGGCCTCTGTCGGCGAAAGGGCCCGGGCCTCTGTCGGCGGAAGGGCCCCGGGCCTCTGTCGGCGGAAGGGCCCCGGGCCTCTGTCGGCGGAAGGGCCCCGGGCCTCTGTCGGCGGAAGGGCCCCGGGCCTCTGTCGGCGGAAGGGCCCCGGGCCTCTGTCGGCAGAAGGGCCCGGGCCTCTGTCGGCGGAAGGCCCCGGGCCTCTGTCGGCGGAAGGGCCCGGGCCTCTGTCGGCGGAAGGGCCCGGGCCTCTGTCGGCGGAAGGCCCCGGCCTATGTCTGTGGAAGCCAGATGTTGAAAGATCTTTAAATATTAAGATGGGGAGTGTTTCTAAAGGGAGGGTACTGGGATGATGGTGTATTTTAAACATTATTGGTGGATTGGCAGGTTTTACTTCACAGGACACCAGTTACCATGTTTAATTTTTATGGATTTTCTCCCGGTTGGAGTGCATGTCTGACTTTCTAGGAATTCTCAAAGGTTTTCAGAATTATGCATTGGGCGCTTCAACAGTCCTGCTTTACCCACAAGTACTCTTGGGAAACCTTTGAAAATTCCCATTTACAACTGTGCGAAGCATTTCTGCAGGAGTAATTGTCCAGAGCTTCCTTTATGGTGTATAGTGCATTGACAGCCAATCACTTTTTCTCTCTTTCCAGAGGGAAATTATTTTCCCTCTGAGTAAACCTCTTTCCCTCCCCCCTCCCCCCACCGATTTTGCGATTGTTCTATTTCCCACGCCCAGTCTAGGAACAGATTTAGTTTTTCTCCCAACTGGAGTAAATTTCCAACCATTTTCAGGGTGGAAAAGTTTATAAGTAATTAAAAAAATGAGTTTATGGATGTCCCAAAACTTCCAAGCATCCAGACTTGAAAAACCCACTCCTGACTTTGGTTAAAGGTTTGCCACGCAAGAAATTATCTGTCCGTCTTTTAATGCCTATTTCATTTAGTTATGTGAAAAAGTATTTGTGAGTAAATCTTTTTTCTAATGGAAATGTATGAAGCCCATTTTATGTTTGTTTCTGTCATTGCATCCAGATATATGCCACAAAGAGTAACATCATACCTACAACAAGTCAGGACTCTTGGCTTTGTCAATGGTTGTTAGTTGCAGAAGATAAATAAGCCGTGACTATTCCACTTTAAACCCTGGTGACACCACGACAATGTTGCTGCTCCTGAGTTTCAAAAAGAGAAGGGAAATCCAGAGAGAAAAAGACTCTTTAAAGGATTCCCTTCCGCTACAACGCCCCCCTGGCATGACGTCATGCCGTTACTTCCCCTATAGAGAAGTGAGCAGTGTGAGCAGCGCACATCATGTGCCTGCTGTCTCTGCAATACGGAAAAAAAGCGAACCTCTGTGCCAGGGCAGAAAACAGAGCCCGATAGAGACCTGTTTCGAGGCCCCCTTTATAAAACTGCTGGTGCTCAGCACCGGTGGGAACCGGCCCACTTAAAGCTCCGGTATTAGAAGGAATTAAACATCACGTGGTGGGCGTTCTAAGGATGCCGCAGGTGGCCCCTGACTTCCTGGTCTCGCTCTTTTACATTGTCTTCGGACCAATCAGTGGCTTCCAATATCCTGACAACACACAGGATGACGTATGGCGTACCTTATCAAGTATTAACTGTGACCCAGGTGGGCAGTGCTGATTTTGTCAGCCTCTGAATGATGAAAGGTCAAATCAACCCTGTTGGTAGTCTAGCCTTTCACTTATACATCATACATAAATGGAAGGTGATTTAAGGATTCATGTTGACAAAGATTTATTCTTAGGGTGAGGTTGTAAGGGTGCTGGCAGCTGAGTTCTTTAGCGCCTCCTTGCAATGGGCACTTAAAAAAAATATTTGCAGTACATGCAATCTAATTACACGGTACTAAAATATATATATTGAAAGCTACTGTTTTATTTTATACTCTAAATATCGTTGCACATTTTCCAGCAGTCTGTCTTACACGGTGTGTAAAAGTTTTAAAATAATGGCTTGCATATTTACAGTGCTTCCTGTCACAGGTTGGGACCTCGTAACACTATACACAACTCGCTATTGTCCGCTGTGCCAACCAGGATACAATTCCGTAACTCTGGTTAGAGACGCAAACATCTTCAGCGATTGTATTGAATTGTATTGAAACATTTATATAATGATATGTGGGGCTCTAAAGTTTTTTAGTACATGGGCAGCACGCTACACTGTGTAGGGTGTGTGGTTGAAGGGTGTTGTCTTTGTTTGTGGTCCTACGTTGGAAGTGTTTCCTTGTCGTGTGTGATGACCTTAGAGGTGTGGTTATTATGGCATGGAGCTCAGCGCTTAGCACAGTGGTGGATGAAGAGGTGTGAGAGACATACGAGCAGTTTATGGTTTTTAGTAAGCTGGCAGCTTTTAGCATTTTAACCAATTGAGATTTCACAACATAAGAATAGGGCCACTGGAATTATGCGAGTGTGTGTCCACAGTGTTTTCCGCATAATTGTAGATTTGTCACATTTGCCACATAATCAGTCATCAGCTGCATAATTTGCAGATTTTAACAAAAAATGTTTCTTGCTCAAACGGTTCAAAAGTTACTAAGGCTGCAGCAACACGTTTCTGCACAGTGGAATGTGCTTTGCAAAGGGTGACGGGTCACTTTTCTGTTGCTTATTGATATATTTGGGCATCAAACTGGTAATGATACCGATAGCGGTGCACCACATTCAGTACTAATGATGTGCAACCAATGCCCAGACAATGTTAACAAGAGTGAAAATGACAAAATAATAAAGCAATACTATCAAAAAAATTTCTGCATTGCGCTGCATAATTTGCCTTTTCTTGCCGCATAATTTACTCAACCTTACCACATAATTTGGCCCTCCCTTGCCGCACAATTCAAATTAAAATACTACAAGGAAAGTGATGAGCATCCCCAGGCCTGTATTACTTCAATTTCGCTGATCAATGCTGTTGGTACTGGTCCACTTCTAGTCAAACATTCTCCTATGAAAAAATTATCTTAAGATCAGTTTTATTGTGTTTATTTTCACAAATGTTTTTTTCCAAGTTTTTCAATTATTCCATCACAATTGTCTCAAAAGTCATTTAATTATCGACAAATGTCTACAAGCACATTTCAGATTTCATTTCTATGTATTGTGACACATTTAGAAACATGAATTTCTTTGTTTTTGTTAAAAATACAGTGGTATTACCTTAGGTGAAACCACTATATTCATACCCTCCGCAGTCATTCTGACAACCATCCAGGTGCGCAACACCCATTGGGCTCACGGGGCTTCAGCCCTCCCCGTCATGTGTCAGCCCGGGCGGAGACAGCTTCGCGGGCTGACGAGCATCTAATTGCAGCTGCACCCGAGTACTTAACAGGTCTTTAAAAGACTATTTACTTGTAAATGTGTTCACCCCTTCTTACAGCCACTCTGTGTATGGTTGGAAGAATTAGCCCCCCCGAAATATTTTTCATCGCCCCCCCCCGAAATTTGGCTCTAGTTGCCCGCCTGCTACCATCCACACTGCAACATAAGAATAGGGCCACTGGAATTATGCGAGTGTGTGTCCACAGTGTTTTCCGCATAATTGTAGATTTGTCACATTTGCCACATAATCAGTCATCAGCTGCATAATTTGCAGATTTTAACAAAAAATGTTTCTTGCTCAAACGGTTCAAAAGTTACTAAGGCTGCAGCAACACGTTTCTGCACAGTGGAATGTGCTTTGCAAAGGGTGACGGGTCACTTTTCTGTTGCTTATTGATATATTTGGGCATCAAACTGGTAATGATACCGATAGCGGTGCACCACATTCAGTACTAATGATGTGCAACCAATGCCCAGACAATGTTAACAAGAGTGAAAATGACAAAATAATAAAGCAATACTATCAAAAAATGTTCTGCATTGCGCTGCATAATTTGCCTTTTCTTGCCGCATAATTTACTCAACCGTACCACATAATTTGGCCCTCCCTTGCCGCACAATTCAAATTAAAATACTACAAGGAAAGTGATGAGCATCCCCAGGCCTGTATTACTTCAATTTCGCTGATCAATGCTGTTGGTACTGGTCCACTTCTAGTCAAACATTCTCCTATGAAAAAATTATCTTAAGATCAGTTTTATTGTGTTTATTTTCACAAATGTTTTTTTCCAAGTTTTTCAATTATTCCATCACAATTGTCTCAAAAGTCATTTAATTATCGACAAATGTCTACAAGCACATTTCAGATTTCATTTCTATGTATTGTGACACATTTAGAAACATGAATTTCTTTGTTTTTGTTAAAAATACAGTGGTATTACCTTAGGTGAAACCACTATATTCATACCCTCCGCAGTCATTCTGACAACCATCCAGGTGCGCAACACCCATTGGGCTCACGGGGCTTCAGCCCTCCCCGTCATGTGTCAGCCCGGGCGGAGACAGCTTCGCGGGCTGGCGAGCATCTAATTGCAGCTGCACCCGAGTACTTAACAGGTCTTTAAAAGACTATTTACTTGTAAATGTGTTCACCCCTTCTTACAGCCACTCTGTGTATGGTTGGAAGAATTAGCCCCCCCGAAATATTTTTCATCGCCCCCCCCGAAATTTGGCTCTAGTTGCCCGCCTGCTACCATCCACACTGCAACATAAGAATAGGGCCACTGGAATTATGCGAGTGTGTGTCCACAGTGTTTTCCGCATAATTGTAGATTTGTCACATTTGCCACATAATCAGTCATCAGCTGCATAATTTGCAGATTTTAACAAAAAATGTTTCTTGCTCAAACGGTTCAAAAGTTACTAAGGCTGCAGCAACACGTTTCTGCACAGTGGAATGTGCTTTGCAAAGGGTGACTGGTCACTTTTCTGTTGCTTATTGATATATTTGGGCATCAAACTGGTAATGATACCGATAGCGGTGCACCACATTCAGTACTAATGATGTGCAACCAATGCCCAGACAATGTTAACAAGAGTGAAAATGACAAAATAATAAAGCAATACCATCAAAAAATGTTCTGCAGTGCGCTGCATAATTTGCCTTTTCTTGCCGCATAATTTACTCAACCTTACCACATAATTTGGCCCTCCCTTGCCGCACAATTCAAATTAAAATACTACAAGGAAAGTGATGAGCATCCCCAGGCCTGTATTACTTCAATTTCGCTGATCAATGCTGTTGGTACTGGTCCACTTCTAGTCAAACATTCTCCTATGAAAAAATTATCTTAAGATCAGTTTTATTGTGTTTATTTTCACAAATGTTTTTTTCCAAGTTTTTCAATTATTCCATCACAATTGTCTCAAAAGTCATTTAATTATCGACAAATGTCTACAAGCACATTTCAGATTTCATTTCTATGTATTGTGACACATTTAGAAACATGAATTTCTTTGTTTTTGTTAAAAATACAGTGGTATTACCTTAGGTGAAACCACTATATTCATACCCTCCGCAGTCATTCTGACAACCATCCAGGTGCGCAACACCCATTGGGCTCACGGGGCTTCAGCCCTCCCCGTCATGTGTCAGCCCGGGCGGAGACAGCTTCACGGGCTGGCGAGCATCTAATTGCAGCTGCACCCGAGTACTTAACAGGTCTTTAAAAGACTATTTACTTGTAAATGTGTTCACCCCTTCTTACAGCCACTCTGTGTATGGTTGGAAGAATTAGCCCCCCCGAAATATTTTTCATCGCCCCCCCCGAAATTTGGCTCTAGTTGCCCGCCTGCTACCATCCACACTGCAACATAAGAATAGGGCCACTGGAATTATGCGAGTGTGTGTCCACAGTGTTTTCCGCATAATTGTAGATTTGTCACATTTGCCACATAATCAGTCATCAGCTGCATAATTTGCAGATTTTAACAAAAAATGTTTCTTGCTCAAACGGTTCAAAAGTTACTAAGGCTGCAGCAACACGTTTCTGCACAGTGGAATGTGCTTTGCAAAGGGTGACTGGTCACTTTTCTGTTGCTTATTGATATATTTGGGCATCAAACTGGTAATGATACCGATAGCGGTGCACCACATTCAGTACTAATGATGTGCAACCAATGCCCAGACAATGTTAACAAGAGTGAAAATGACAAAATAATAAAGCAATACTATCAAAAAATGTTCTGCATTGCGCTGCATAATTTGCCTTTTCTTGACGCATAATTTACTCAACCTTACCACATAATTTGGCCCTCCCTTGCCGCACAATTCAAATTAAAATACTACAAGGAAAGTGATGAGCATCCCCAGGCCTGTATTACTTCAATTTCGCTGATCAATGCTGTTGGTACTGGTCCACTTCTAGTCAAACATTCTCCTATGAAAAAATTATCTTAAGATCAGTTTTATTGTGTTTATTTTCACAAATGTTTTTTTCCAAGTTTTTCAATTATTCCATCACAATTGTCTCAAAAGTCATTTAATTATCGACAAATGTCTACAAGCACATTTCAGATTTCATTTCTATGTATTGTGACACATTTAGAAACATGAATTTCTTTGTTTTTGTTAAAAATACAGTGGTATTACCTTAGGTGAAACCACTATATTCATACCCTCCGCAGTCATTCTGACAACCATCCAGGTGCGCAACACCCATTGGGCTCACGGGGCTTCAGCCCTCCCCGTCATGTGTCAGCCCGGGCGGAGACAGCTTCGCGGGCTGGCGAGCATCTAATTGCAGCTGCACCCGAGTACTTAACAGGTCTTTAAAAGACTATTTACTTGTAAATGTGTTCACCCCTTCTTACAGCCACTCTGTGTATGGTTGGAAGAATTAGCCCCCCCGAAATATTTTTCATCGCCCCCCCCGAAATTTGGCTCTAGTTGCCCGCCTGCTACCATCCACACTGCAACACTGACATACTCAACAATTGAGGGATTGGGCGTGCGCAGGCGATGAAGTCCAAGGAGCCAATGTTTAGCTTTTTCAAATGAGTCTTTATTTGCAAATAGTTCGTTCTCACAGAATAGAAGATTTTACGGTCAGCCAACGCGTTTCGTTCTCATGACGAGAACTTCATCAGGGCTAAGTAGGCGAGTATCATTCCTTGGATATAAAGAGTAAATGGTGAGAATTCCGCACCTCACAGGTATACTAGGTACATTTGGCTTAGCTCCAACGTGACCTTTCCTGTAGGATTCAAATACGCGATCCCTTAATCAAGTCGACTACTAAGCCCTGACAAAGTTCTCGTCATGCGAACAAAACGCGTTGGCTGACCGTAAAACCTTCAATTCTGTGAGAACTAACTAATTGAAAATAAAGACTCCTTTGAAAAAACGAAACATTGACTCCTTGGACCTCATCGTCTGCGCACGCCCAACCCCTCAATTGCTTAGGATCTGACATACAGAGGCATCACACAACGGCTGGTGCAAGGGCTTGTTGCGCACGGAACCTGATTTAACTGAAACTAGTGTGAGGTGCAGAAACAGCAGTCTGCCGTCAAAGTATCGTTGTTAATACTGACATCCTCTGTATTAATACACCAGTCCCAATTGTCTACTCATAAAAGCCCGCGTCAGCAGTAATACAGCAATTGTTGTTATCCGCTGTGGTGTTGTGAGATAGGATCTGTTATCCAACAGAGGTCATCGCACGTTTCGGTGTTGGCAAATATGCCGGTCACCTTCTTCAGGACCATACAACAATGTTCTGAATAATTTTCACAGGTGGGTATGATTTGAAGAGTTTATTACTTTCTTTTCTGGACTTCCCTAATCCTAGGGTGTTTACAGTCTTTATTTATTTATTTATTTTATTTATTTTGAAGGTTTTATATAGCGCGAACAAGACCCTTGCGGGTATCAGAGCGCTTTACAGGGTATATATAGGAAACAAACAGGTATATAGTAAATCAATCAGAGTACTTGTAAAGCACGCTACTTACCCGTGAGGGTCTCAAGGTGCTGAGGGGGGGGGCTGCTGCTACTGCTCGAAGAGCCAGGTCTTGAGGATTCATCTGAAGGCGAGCAGGTCTTGGGTCTGCCGGAGGTGGGTAGGGAGGGTGTTCCAGGTCTTGGAGGCGAGGAAGGAGAAGGATCTGCTGCCGGAGGTCGTTCGTTGGATGCCGGGGACAGCGGCGAGGGCGAGGCTGGCTGAGCGGAGCTGGCGGGTGGGGGTGTAGAAGCTGAGTCTGCTGTTCAGGTAGGCTGGTCCGGTGTTGTGGTCAAACTCTGCATTCGTACTATGTGTTCGGGATGGCTGAGGGGAAGGCATCGCTCGCTTTTGAGGTCTGACTTGCCTTATCATTAGAGCCTCTTTTTCCCCTTTCTTAGTTTTGGTAGACTGGCATAGTTTAGTAAGTTTTGCACTCCCAGGATCTGAGGGTGAGGCAGGGGTTCCAGATTGTTGATGGTCTTGGAGGTCTTGCCCTTTCTGACTGGCAAGAGATTATTTAAGACTGGTCCATGGGAACTGCGGAGGTCCTGTTGGGTGCGAAAGCTTGGCCAAGCGTTGTCTTTAGGGAAGCCATTTTGGCACTAATAAAGAACACCAGGTTGTTGCGTAGGCGTTGCGACTGTGTCACCTGTGGTACTTCAAGAGCCTCTGATTTACAAGTGATGAAAAGTAATCCATGAAAGGAAGCTAGAAGTCCACTTCAAAACCTGCTAATTACCATGAGACGCACCCAAGCGCCATCCGGATCCCTACGTCTCGCGCTCGCCAATGCACTGCGGCACTCTGGAGCAGCGCAGCAGGCGCAGGCTTGACTTCTCAGCAGGAAACCACACAACTGCCCTCATCACAAACTTATCTTTGATTATTTGGATTTCAAGACAACGGAAGAAGGCCCTAAAGGGTGCTCAAGAGGCGAAAGCACACATCCCATCTTCCTGAAGCTGCCCCAGAAAGCCTGCTCATAGAACAAGAACAAGCATTGGAAAAGACAGTAGTCTGGCCATGGCAAAGTGGTTTGAATGTGTTTCTTATTATTTATTTAGTGAATGCATTTGCTACAAAAAGGGGGTAAAATATGCAGTCAACTAAACATGGCTGCCTTATGCTTTACAATAAAAAATGACATTTAGATGTTTTAAACTAAAAAACGTTACCTAGCTGTTTTACGAACGACGGTATTTAGACAACAAGCCTTTCTGTCCTGTCATGCATTCTACTGCTACTGTTTATAAAGGTCATTAAAGATAAAGACCTGATTTGCATATAGCCATGTCTGAAATGGGGTGGCTGAGTGGGCTAAAGAATGGTGATGGATTAAACCCAGATCAGTTGACTGGGGGTGAGTGTTTGATTTGCTCAAACGCTCCGTCCATCATCCCCTTTTGTATCGCTTTGTTCGCCCTAAGTGTGGCAGGGTATGCTCAGACGTGAGTCCCTTGCTCACTTGGCCACTGGATTCAAGATAGCCTGGCTGATGAGGATTATGAATCCGAAACCGGTCCCAGGATGCTTGTTTCCGGTCCATGGAAGACATGGCTTGGCAGTTCGGGCTGTACTGTTCCCATGAGGCACAGGGTCAGACTGATTTGCATATAGCCATGTCTGAAATGTGGTGGCTGAGTGAGCTAAAGAATGGTGATGGATTAAACCCAGATCAGTTGACTGGGGGTGAGTGTTTGTGTTGGAAATGGGATCTCTGACTGACTTTGGCTTGTTGGAAATGGGATCCCCGGCTGGCCAGGGCTTTCGCCAAAGTCAGTCAGAGACCACCACTCCCAAGTCAGGGCAAGGGAGTTACACGCCAAGATAACCCCTACTCACCCTCTAGGTAACGTGGCGCGAGCAGCAAGGCTAAACTTGGAGGCGATGTAAGTTAAGTATTTGCGCACGCACCCCAGCAACAACACCCAGGCCCACCACAAAGGAGACTCCACACAAGGTTATATAAAAATAGCCTTTGTATTACACCAAAACACATTAGATAAAACACACACTTTACAATGTGCCAGAGGCACGGGCAGAATTTACAAGGGGATATTTACAAGACAGGGCCACCTGGACCACTGTCAGGAATCAGAAGTAGCACTTTCAGAAATAGCACTTAGTACATAGAATATAGCACAAAATAGCACACAACCAGTAATCACTGGTAACAGGACCTCACTAGCACCACCTGTACTAGGGAGAAAACAACCACCTACACATCACAGCACCTGTAGGGGTGTAAGAACAAAACACATGATGCAATGCATAACATTCATTCAGAGGTGTAAAGGCACATGACGCATAAACAATACATTCAGAGGTGCATAGAAAGTACAATTGCGCCAAACTCACGTAAGTCACCACCTGTGACTGTCCCTAGGCCCTCTGGCCTTGTTGGGGCTAGGACGCCCTGTGTCCAAAGTGTCAGGGTCCTAAACGTAGCAGTTGCCCACAAGGTGCTGGGCAACTGGTGCAATTGAGGTTTGAGCCTTCCAGGGCTCAAGAACAACAAGGGGGCCAATGTGGGAGCCTCACCGGCTCTGCAGCAACAAAATGTCCCCCTGAGCCCCTCTGGGCTCCTTAACACTGGGGCGCCTTGAGCCTCTCAGGGCTCGTGAAATAATTGCCCCCGAGCCTCCCCGGGTTCAAAGCAACAATGGCCCTCCCAGAGCCCCTCAGGGCTCTTGACCACAGAAATGGGGGCACTCAGGGTTAAAGAAATGCCCCGTCTTTGGAGCCTCGCTGGGCTCGGAACACAGGCAGCACTGCCCCCGGATGGAGCCTCTCAAGCTCTGGTGAGATGCCCCTGCGATCTAGGGGCCCCACTCTGGGGAACACTGTGTTGATGGAGGGCCCCTTGGGCTTCTAAACACCCTGGACCTCGCACTGGGGGGGGGGGATGCGGGCACCGGCAATGTGCCTCGACGCCTCCCCCTCCTCTCGAACCCTCACGCCTCCCACTCACCGGGTGCTGCAGCTCTCGCTCCTCGGCTTCCTCGGGACGGGCGGGGCTCTCCTCTTCTCACGGGAGCCTCGCTCCCTGCAGCACTTCTCCCCGGGGCTCTCCCTTCACATGGGAGCCCCGGCAGGCAGCAGCTTCCGCCTGCCTCTCTGTCCTGCCCCCGGCCTGCCTGACTTCCGGGTCGCGGCTGCGGGGGCGGGATTTCCGTCGGGCCGCGCTCTGGTTGGCCGGCCTGACAAATCACTTCCGGGTCGTCGCGGGCAGCGCGGCGACCCGTTCCAGGCACTTTTAGGCGGGGGCTGAAGTTACCGAGGGGTCGGCACCCTCGCAGTAAAAGAGAAAAACGGGCGGCAAGGTCCCTGGCAGGGTGGGCACCTGCCAGGCGACAAACCACTCGAGAATAAGCGAGGTGGCACTCGCTTGGGGCGGCCAATGCCGGGTGGGCACCGGCCTCTTCAAATAAAGCGCTCCCCAGTGCTACAAGCCACAAGAAAGCGCTCCAAAGCGCTATAGCAGAACAAAAGCGCTTCCAAGCGCTAAGAGGCAATTCCAGCGCTCCCAGCGCTAGAGGACAGCCCAAAGTCCAGCAAAAGTCCTCCAGGGGGGCAGGGGGGGGCAAGGCTGGGCCCAGAGCCAGCACACTGGGCCTCCAGGCAGGGAGACACCCCAAGTGACGGTCCTCTGGCCCAGCAGCAGCAACAGCCCCCTCAGGATCCTGGAAGAGAACAACTTCTGTGGGGACACAGCCCCATTTTTATACACCATATTCCTTTGTCTGAAGGTGCAGGGTGGGTGGAAAAACCAGTTGCAGCTGGTTCTTGAGTACTCTGTTTACCTCAACCACCCTCTCTATTCACTGGCAGGGCTTGGGTCATTAGACACACCACAGGGGGGCGGAGCCAGCATTGTGTGGGGAAAACCCAGCCCATCCAGGACACAGGTACACTCCTCCCACACATCACTCATGCTAAACTCACACTCACCACCAGGCAGACCCATCCAGACTTTCTGGAGCCTGGCATGCCAGCCAGCTCCAGCCAATCACGCTCCAGGCATATTTTACACTAATATGCCAACTCCTGGAAATGGCATTTCTACATATGACACACTCATGCAACACACACCATTGCGAAGCATTCACTCTCACGAGTTCACACATACCAGACTCAAGCCTGTACACCCCACGCATCAGGAACTACCAGGGACACATACATTCCCCATGCATTCCTATGGGCCGGCAGGCCTAGCTCAGCACATGCACTCAGAGTGCGCACGCACTTTCCACTGGGACACAGTGAAAGTGCGCAGAATCCCAAAAATCACCATTGCCAGGTCACCATTTCAAGCAAAAAGTCTCGGGGTGAACCTGCCCTAAGGGCCAAAGTCCAACACAACCCCCTTCCAGCCAAAACGCAGGGGAGAACAATCACCACCGTGATGGACTTCCCTGCTTGGGGCGATAGGACGCGGGCCCGCAACTGCAGGGACACCCTCCTGTTCTATGCCACGGTGAACCCATGGGATTCCTTCTCAACACCCTGTCTGGACCAACTGGGATACCCCACTGGTACTGCCAAGCTGTCCGCGGCCAGGACCAGGCCCTGTGCCACCCAGGTGCCACTGGTCCTTGCCTATTCGCAGAGCGGGGGGTAGTAACCTCTGGCCCATAGGAGCCATTCTCCACTCTTCCTGTCTGCCAGACAGGACTAGACTGCCACTGGTACTCCAGCCTAGGGTCTACAACCTCAGGCGGACCAGGAGTCTCTGGGAAGGCTCTCCTCCCCCTACCTCTTCTTCTAGGGTTCCTCCTCCTCCGGCGAGGGGTACACCTAGAACGCCATTCCAACGCAGGGCTTATCCACTCAGGTTGCACCGGGGTCAGAGGTGGGCTCTCCCACCCTCTGCACCCCCTTCCAGAGGTCTGCCCTCTCCCACCTGGAGAAGTTCCTCTGGAAGAAGAACCGGTCAGGACACTGGTTACAGTCGTCCTACCCTTCAGGTCAGGCTGATCCTGAACCTGGCCTTCCAACCTCTGGTCTAAAACCTTCGGTGGAACAATTGCCTGGCACTCCAGGACTTCTGGGGACTCACACACAATCCCCCTGAGGCTGACACATGGCCCATGTGTCGTGTGACTGTCTGTCTGGCGCAGATCTCCCGCTCCCTGTCCACCTGACAGTGCGCGAAGATCCCCCAGACCAGAAGTGGTGTCACCATGGTCACTACACGGGAACCTAGCCCAACTGGGTAGTCCCTGACCCACTGGTCCTTCCACTGGGGAACTCCCCCAATCACTCCTCACTCTGGACTCCTGTACCCTCCCTACCGGAGCGGTACTGCCAGACTCTAGAACCACAGGAGCTCTGGTTACAGACGCTCCAGGTCCTCTAGACACTAGGAGATCCTCCTCAAATGGACTAACAGGACAGCCTAGGTCCCCAACCTGGTGTTCCCTCAAGAAACCATCCAAGTCCTGAGGCAGGGCTTCGGGCGTCTCGGGAACCTCGGTCTCCCCCTCACTCCTGCTCCACTGAGCCAGGCAGTGAGCCCCTACACCCTCCTCGCTATCCTGGGACCTAGCTGGGCTACACGGAGCCTCTTCCACCACACTGTGCTGGAAGATACCTGAACCACTTCTTTTGGACTCACTCACTAGGGACTCTAAAGAACCTCTGGTCCTTTCCCAGCGGTCTGCTTCATCTGCAAGCTCACATGCGTCAGACAATCCACACCCCAACAGGTGTGTGCGCAACCCTGGTGAACAGCAACTGAGCAGATGCTCTTTGACAATCAGACCAAACAAGACGTCAAAATCATCTTTCGTGTGAACTTGCACCCAAGCCCACAGTGTATCACAACATTCATCCTCAAATTCCTCCCAAGACTGGTGAGACAGTTTCCTACTGTCCCTGAACTTCACCCTTAACTCCTCCTCTGGGGAAACAGGTACCAGACTGGGGGAACTGGGACTGGGATTTCCTACACTGAAATCTGGATAGCTGCCACCACTGGACTCAACCCTCCCTGGGGAATCCAGAAACTCAACACTGCGCGCAGGGGATAGTCTACCCTCCAGAGCTACGTTGCCTCTGGTGGAGGCCCTCTCAGCCTCCTCTATCCTTTCCTGCGCTAAGACCCTCTCGGTCTCTAGCTGTTGCTTTCTAATGCCCAGCTGTTGCTTTCTAATGCCCAGCTGTGCCATAGCCTGGGCATGCTCCAACCTGAGCTTTTCTAAAGCCAGCTGGTGCTCCCTTTCTCTCTTCCTATCTTCCAGCTCCTCTGGGGACAGGAAAAGGGATGAGGCGCTGCCTCCTAAACTGGACCCAGCAAGGCACTCCCTATCTATGGGGTCCTCCCTCTCTACTGGCATCCAGGTGCTATCATCTTCTTCCTCCTCCTCAGACTCTTCAGGGCTCCCCTCTGACCCATCACCCTCATGGTGTAAGACCCGGGCCCTCTCCTCACTGTGCTCACGCTCCCAGTCCTCCTTCTGCCATTGGATTAGGTTACCCCTAAGTTGGGACTGGGTGTCTGACTCATTCACTGCAATGTCTCTCTCTTCGCAAAACTCTCTCAGTTCATGCAAAAACAGACCCCAGACATTAAAAGCAGACTCCATCTTGGCAAGATGCTCACAGACACGTGCAACACAGGGGACTTAACAATCTGAAGTAAGAGTACACAATTCCAAAACTTCAACAATCTCCTTAAAATGTGGTCATCTAAAATGCAGAGTTTTGTGGTGCAGCCAGCTGCTACTAAGGTACAAGGCAAACACAAATCCTTATCCTCACCGCTTGCCGCCAATGTTGGAAATGGGATCTCTGACTGACTTTGGCTTGTTGGAAATGGGATCCCCGGCTGGCCAGGGCTTTCGCCAAAGTCAGTCAGAGACCACCACTCCCAAGTCAGGGCAAGGGAGTTACACGCCAAGATAACCCCTACTCACCCTCTAGGTAACGTGGCGCGAGCAGCAAGGCTAAACTTGGAGGCGATGTAAGTTAAGTATTTGCGCACGCACCCCAGCAACAACACCCAGGCCCACCACAAAGGAGACTCCACACAAGGTTATATAAAAATAGCCTTTGTATTACACCAAAACACATTAGATAAAACACACACTTTACAATGTGCCAGAGGCACGGGCAGAATTTACAAGGGGATATTTACAAGACAGGGCCACCTGGACCACTGTCAGGAATCAGAAGTAGCACTTTCAGAAATAGCACTTAGTACATAGAATATAGCACAAAATAGCACACAACCAGTAATCACTGGTAACAGGACCTCACTAGCACCACCTGTACTAGGGAGAAAACAACCACCTACACATCACAGCACCTGTAGGGGTGTAAGAACAAAACACATGATGCAATGCATAACATTCATTCAGAGGTGTAAAGGCACATGACGCATAAACAATACATTCAGAGGTGCATAGAAAGTACAATTGCGCCAAACTCACGTAAGTCACCACCTGTGACTGTCCCTAGGCCCTCTGGCCTTGTTGGGGCTAGGACGCCCTGTGTCCAAAGTGTCAGGGTCCTAAACGTAGCAGTTGCCCACAAAGTGCTGGGCAACTGGTGCAATTGAGGTTTGAGCCTTCCAGGGCTCAAGAACAACAAGGGGGCCAATGTGGGAGCCTCACCGGCTCTGCAGCAACAAAATGTCCCCCTGAGCCCCTCTGGGCTCCTTAACACTGGGGCGCCTTGAGCCTCTCAGGGCTCGTGAAATAATTGCCCCCGAGCCTCCCCGGGTTCAAAGCAACAATGGCCCTCCCAGAGCCCCTCAGGGCTCTTGACCACAGAAATGGGGGCACTCAGGGTTAAAGAAATGCCCCGTCTTTGGAG
Source organism: Lissotriton helveticus (assembly GCF_964261635.1). Classification (NCBI taxonomy): domain Eukaryota; kingdom Metazoa; phylum Chordata; class Amphibia; order Caudata; family Salamandridae; genus Lissotriton; species Lissotriton helveticus. The sequence goes on from NC_136072.1 coordinate 1,149,232,715, forward strand.
CCTCGCTGGGCTCGTAACACAGGCAGCACTGCCCCCGGATGGAGCCTCTCAGGCTCTGGTGAGATGCCCCTGCGATCTAGGGGCCCCGCTCTGGGGAACACTGTGTTGAGGGAGGGCCCCTTGGGCTTCTAAACACCCTGGACCTCGCACTGGGGGGGGGGATGCGGGCACCGGCAATGTGCCCCGACGCCTCCCCCTCCTCTCGAACCCTCACGCCTCCCACTCACCGGGTGCTGCAGCTCTCGCTCCTCGGCTTCCTCGGGACGGGCGGGGCTCTCCTCTTCTCACGGGAGCCTCGCTCCCTGCAGCACTTCTCCCCGGGGCTCTCCCTTCACATGGGAGCCCCGGCAGGCAGCAGCTTCCGCCTGCCTCTCTGTCCTGCCCCCGGCCTGCCTGACTTCCGGGTCGCGGCTGCGGGGGCGGGATTTCCGTCGGGCCGCGCTCTGGTTGGCCGGCCTGACAAACCACTTCCGGGTCGTCGCGGGCAGCGCGGCGACCCGTTCCAGGCACTTTTAGGCGGGGGCTGAAGTTACCGAGGGGTCGGCACCCTCGCAGTAAAAGTGAAAAACGGGCGGCAAGGTCCCTGGCAGGGTGGGCACCTGCCAGGCGACAAACCACTCGAGAATAAGCGAGGTGGCACTCGCTTGGGGCGGCCAATGCCGGGTGGGCACCGGCCTCTTCAAATAAAGCGCTCCCCAGCGCTACAAGCCACAAGAAAGCGCTCCAAAGCGCTATAGCAGAACAAAAGCGCTTCCAAGCGCTAAGAGGCAATTCCAGCGCTCCCAGCGCTAGAGGACAGCCCAAAGTCCAGCAAAAGTCCTCCAGGGGGGCAGGGGGGGCAAGGCTGGGCCCAGAGCCAGCACACTGGGCCTCCAGGCAGGGAGACACCCCAAGTGGCGGTCCTCTGGCCCAGCAGCAGCAACAGCCCCCTCAGGATCCTGGAAGAGAACAACTTCTGTGGGGACACAGCCCAATTTTTATACACCATATTCCTTTGTCTGAAGGTGCAGGGTGGGGGGAAAACCAGTTGCAGCTGGTTCTTGAGTACTCTGTTTACCTCAACCACCCTCTCTATTCACTGGCAGGGCTTGGGTCATTAGACACACCACAGGGGGGCGGAGCCAGCATTGTGTGGGGAAAACCCAGCCCATCCAGGACACAGGTACACTCCTCCCACACATCACTCATGCTAAACTCACACTCACCACCAGGCAGACCCATCCAGACTTTCTGGAGCCTGGCATGCCAGCCAGCTCCAGCCAATCACGCTCCAGGCATATTTTACACTAATATGCCAACTCCTGGAAATGGCATTTCTACATATGACACACTCATGCAACACACACCATTGCGAAGCATTCACTCTCACGAGTTCACACATACCAGACTCAAGCCTGTACACCCCACGCATCAGGAACTACCAGGGACACATACTTTCCCCATGCATTCCTATGGGCGGGCAGGCCTAGCTCAGCACATGCACTCAGAGTGCGCACGCACTTTCCACTGGGACACAGTGAAAGTGCGCAGAATCCCAAAAATCACCATTGCCAGGTCACCATTTCAACAAGGGGTGGTGATGGACAGAGTCTCTGAATTAAGCAGAGTACTCTCACCCAGTCAAGAGATCAGGGCTAGATCCAACACCGTTTTTTAGCTCATTGCACCATCCCATTAGCTTAATTCAGACACTCTGTTCATCACCACCCCCTTTTCTGTTCCAGGTCACCATTTCAAGCAAAAAGTCTCGGGGTGAACCTGCCCTAAGGGCCAAAGTCCAACAGTTTGATTTGCTCAAACGCTCCGTCCATCATCCCCTTTTGTATCACTTTGTTTGCCCTAAGTGTGGCAGGGTATGCTCAGACGTGAGTCCCTTGCTCACTTGGCCACTGGATTCAAGATAGCCTGGCCGATGAGGATTATGAATCCGAAACCGGTCCCAGGATGCTTGTTTCCGGTCCATGGAAGACATGGCTTGGCAGTTCGGGCTGTACTGTTCCCATGAGGCACAGGGTCAGACTGATTTCCATATAGCCATGTCTGAAATGTGGTGGCTGAGTGAGCTAAAGAATGGTGATGGATTAAACCCAGATCAGTTGACTGGGGGTGAGTGTTTGATTTGCTCAAACGCTCCGTCCATCCTCCCCTTTTGTATCGCTTTGTTCGCCCTAAGTGTGGCAGGGTATGCTCAGACGTGAGTCCCTTGCTCACTTGGCCACTGGATTCAAGATAGCCTGGCTGATGAGGATTATGAATCTGAAACCGGTCCCAGGGTGCTTGTTTCCGGTCCATGGAAGACATGGCTTGGCAGTTCGGGCTGTACTGTTCCCATGAGGCACAGGGTCAGACTGATTTGCATATAGCCATGTCTGAAATGGGGTGGCTGAGTGGGCTAAAGAATGGTGATGGATTAAACCCAGATCAGTTGACTGGGGGTGAGTGTTTGATTTGCTCAAACGCTCCGTCCATCATCCCCTTTTGTATCGCTTTGTTCGCCCTAAGTGTGGCAGGGTATGCTCAGACGTGAGTCCCTTGCTCACTTGGCCACTGGATTCAAGATAACCTGGCTGATGAGGATTATGAATCCGAAACCAGTCCCAGGATGCTTGGTTCCGGTCCATGGAAGACATGGCTTGGCAGTTCGGGCTGGACTGTTCCCATGAGGCACAGGGTCAGACTGATTTGCATATAGCCATGTCTGAAATGGGGTGGCTGAGTGGGCTAAAGAATGGTGATGGATTAAACCCAGATCAGTTGACTGGGGGTGAGTCTTTGATTTGCTCAAACGCTCCGTCCATCATCCCCTTTTGTATCGCTTTGTTCGCCAATGCACTGCGGCACTCTGGAGCAGCGCAGCAGGCACAGGCTTGACTTCCCAGCAGGAAACCACACAACCGCCCTCATCACAAACTTATCTTTGATTATTTGGATTTCAAGACAACGGAAGAAGGCCCTAAAGAGTGCTCAAGAGGCGAAAGCACGCATCCCTTCTTCCTGAAGCTGCCCCAGAAAGCCTGCTCATAGAACAAGAACAAGCATTGGAAAAGACAGTAGTCTGGCCTTGGCAAACTGGTTTGAATGTGTTTCTTATTATTTATTTAGTGAATGCATTTGCTACAAAAAGGGGGGAAAATATGCAGTCAACTAAACATGGCTGCCTTATGCTTTACAATAAAAAATGACATTTAGATGTTTTAAACTAAAAAACGTTACCTAGCTGTTTTACGAACGACGGTATTTAGACAACAAGCCTTTCTGTCCTGTCATGCATTCTACTGCTACTGTTTATAAAGGACATTAAAGATAAAGACCTATTAAAAACTTTAAAGACATTAAAGACTTATTAATCACTTGCCCTAGCCAAGGTGTGAGTGACCAGAATTGAACCTCGACTCCACTGTCTCCTCGGTTTGTGCCCACCATGGCTGCCTCTACCATCAGCCCGACTGAAGGCTCACTCTCTCAAGTGGGCCTCAGTGCTTTTAAGATTACTTATCCCCTAACCTCACTAAGAATGCATCAAAAAATTCAAACACAACTTAATTAAAAGACACCTGGAAACACTTATATCAGATACTTATTTCTGTATGTCTAATGGCAACATCATGATTGACCTAATCTTCTTCACGAACAGAAGAGGCCAATGGAGAAACACCCTCATATCATTTTTCCAGGTCAAACAGATAAGGAGAACAGCTCATGGATTTAGTCTTTCTGTTACTTCCTCTCCTATCCTCAAAGTAGATGTCACCATTACTATCTACAACAATGGGATCGTTCTCATTCAAGCTTCCAATCGAAACCTAGAGCAGTTCGACAAACTCTTTGTGAATATCAAAATCTCTGTAGCTAACAATTCGACCCGAGTGCGACAAGATCTAGCACTAGTCACCTCAAACTCACCCCAAAATGATGCTCCCATTTCCCCCTCTGATTTACCTCCCTTCTCACCCACCACCCTTTCCTTGCCCCTGCTGGGTTCTGAATTAATCGATCCACACATTTCGCGGCCATTAACTCTATCACCTTTACCAACCTCCTTGCCTATGCTTCCTGGAACACCGCTAATACTCAGACCAACCAACCAACCAACCAACCCCCCCCTGAAATCTCCCATTACTGCCTCTGACCCCTCTAACACACTTCGATACCCTCCCCCCTCTCCACACTCAACTTCCTCCCCTTTCCCAACACCCAGACTTGTTGGCACGCCGGGACGATATTTCCCTCCAGCTGCACCGTCTTTCCCTCGAACTCTACGATTTGAAAGCCCTCTCACTTGAATATCTCCCCTTGTTAAGCCCTCTCCTCTCCGAACCTGCCCAGAACCCCAGCCAGTGGCAGTGCTAGAGCTCACCTTGACCACTATCGCTAAAACCGTACCCCTATCTAATGCAACCTCTCGCCCAAGAAGCTTGTTGATCTGGTTTGCACCCAATGAAATTGACAGCCTTCTCAAGTCTTACTCGTCCAGCACAGACATCAACATGATTTCGAAGGAAATAATTCAACGACAACCTCACAAGAGTGAACATCATTCAGACTCCTCCCCTCCATACACGGTTCCACTCAAATGCATACTACTCAATTGCAGGTCAGCCAACAAACACGCATCCGATATCTTCGACCTCATACAACATAATGAGATAGATATCATTATCCTCACAGAAACTTGGCTCAATCCCTCGTCCACTCCTATTCTAGACCTCCTGGTGCCCCCTCACATGACATAATTTGTCTAGACAGAGTTAAGAAGCTGGGAGGTGGACTAGCTTGTATACTTCGGAGCACGCTTGCGGTCTCCCTCACAAGAGTCCTCTTCGCCAGTAACTTGCGAATACCTTTGTCTCAACATTTCTAGTAACAATCATCTGGTTTGCAAACTACACACATTCTATCACCCCCCCGGGCGACAATCTCCCCTTCATCGAAGAATTAATGGAAATCATCTCCGGCAATGTGGATTCTGCACAGTCCCACATGTTAAATATTTTTGTTGTGTGTAGTATATGTTTTTAAGCCACCCCTGTACAGCACTCTGTCACAATATCACAATAAGTCAGTACCTGTCCCACACAGCCATTGGCTCATTCACGGTATGTGTCTTTATTGTTTTTGACAGCCGCTTATTGATTTGTATATACATAAAATACTAAGAAATGGAATTTAGTTGTTTTGACAGAAATTGTTTCTTCTCTTGGTGTGTTACTTCGTTATATGACTAAAGCATATTATTTTCAAAGGATTAAGTACCGATCACACATCAGTTGATATCCTCGACAGAACCACTGTTTTTCTTTAGCACTGTTTATGAAAGAGACCAGAAGAAATCACCCCCAAGGAAGCACTCAAACCGTAGGCAGCTACAATACTTGAACCGTTATAACACAAACTATATAAAGAAGAACAGGCTAAATAAACAGTATTTAAAGTTAAGATAAAAAATTAAATACAATTTATATAGAGCGTCCTTGGAATCAACTTGGCAACTGAAGAGAGGTACTACTTTTAAATGGCTGTGAACAGGCATGGCGCAATCACTCGAAGTGAAGGGCACGAGTGACTAAATTGTGGTAAACACTGCCCCCTGCTGAAAGCTAACCTGGCCAGAAGAAACATCTGAATGACCATTTAACTGACCAGTGGATGAAGCCTGCTGACCCAAGGCCACCTGCACTTGTATTTTGTAAATGATTATTGGGGTGTGGGGGAGAGGGGGAGGGGTTAGTTTGCAGAAACATGCAAAGCTACCTTAAAGGCCAGACCTAAAAGTAACAGGATCTCAATTTAAGAGCCAAGGGTCGGTCAACTCCGCAGAGCAGTCTCTCTTCCAACAACTCAATGGTACTCATTTTATCGACCTTGGGAGATGAAATGTTGAGTAGATATGCTGGCGTTCGAACCTGTGACCAAGAGTCAATCCTGCAGTGGATGCCTTAGTCCACAGAGCTACACCACACTTTTTAGCACAACAAGGAAAGAAGCTCTTTTTCTAGTCACATTTTCTCAAGGAGTTTAAGCACATCCCACCTTTCAGCCTTCGAGGCAGCTGTTGAACCAGAGATATAAACACATACAGGTCCGTCAATACATCAAACGCAGCACGCATGTTCCATCATTTGGTTGCGTCGATGTAGAAGGCATCTTCCATTTTTTAATTTAATAATATTTCTTTTCCAATCACGTTATGTTCTGGATTCTTTTGAAGCAAATATCCCTTTAAAAATACATGTTATTATCATATAAACATTGGCAAAGCCAATTAGTCTTGCCATTGGAAGCTGTTGGCTTTGCCAATGGTTTTAGCCATGCTGCACAGCGTTCCTTATGGTTTAAGTAATACTCTTGGATTACATTCTCCTAAAATGATGCACAGATCTGTATGGATGCGTATCGTCATACACAATCCTTGGTTCAAAGAGAGCTCGGTCACTACCAAGTCTGTTGGCGCGCCTTATATGTGCACTTTATTGGTAATAGGTCTCCACTGTCGATGACCTAGTGCTCGGTGACTTCTAGAATCAAACCCTACCATACAGGCAAAGTTGTTGAAAAGAAACAATGCATCACTTTACGCTTGTTGTTAGAAATCCACCACAGAGTTGATGGTAGGAAGGATAAAGTGACCAAAAATGCTAATTGTTACATTCAGGATCTCACAATCGTGTTTAGCAGACTTTACAAAGTCAATGCAGACGTTTCTTAAAGTGCACAGGTGTTTTGTGTTTTTTCTAATATGAGTTAAGGATAAAGATGCTTACATTACCCTAGCAATACTAGTAGTGAATTGGGGCCAGTGCTACTTCATTTGGCCCCCTGCAGCTTTCCTGTGAGCTGGAGTCTAGGTCTCTGTTACTGGAGTGTTTCACTTTTGCTAAAAAAACGACTTTCCATCCAAGTTGGGTGGTTGGCCTCTACCTCCCTTTTACTCATCCCAAGTCTCCTCCTACTGCTATGACTTCCAAAGCAAAAAAACATTCTAAACCCTTCCCTCTTCTATCCTCCACTATCCTTTTCAATCCAAATAACAAACAGACATACCCACCACTCAAATTACTTTCATATTTCACTACACTAATTTACCACTAATCCTCTATGGGTCCCGGAGTAGCGTGCTACTCACTGAAAAAAGCACTTTGATGCCTCGTCAGGGGTAGTAAGTGCTATAGAAATGCAATTTCCATACAATATAAAATTGTACCTGGCTTTGGGGGGAGGGGTAGTACAAAATCCTACCTGGCTTTGGGGAGGGGGGTAGTACAAAATCCTACCTGGCTTTGGGGGAGAGGGAGGGTGCGGTACCACAACATCCAACCTGGTATTGGAGGGAGGGGGGCGGGGGCACAGAGCCCTACCTGGCTTTGGTGCAAAGCAGTGCACGTTAGAACTGCCAAAGCTTCTTGTGGGAGAACCCTTGGTGGCAGCTTTTCAACGCTGCAAGGTGTGTGTTTTCTCAGTGAAAAGGGATTCCAGCTTTGGTTTCCAATTATAATACATGATACAAAACGGATATCTTGAGCCACACGAGAAAATGATGTGTATGTATCATAGAGAAAGTTTGACCCTCGAGTCTGGGGTCTGTTGACTTCTGCGGGGGCCGAAAGGATGCTCCAGTTGCTATGGAAACCGCCGCGTTACCCGAGGCAGAGCGCAGTTTCCATGACCTTGCCATTCACACTTGAGGGTCGAGGACTGTGCTGCTCGTGGAGCTCTGGCGCCATCGCGTGGACATTCTGGCGAACTGCTTCTGTAGCAAATTCTAATGTGCTGAAACATAATTTGGGCATTTGCATTAATTGTTTATTTCATTCGTTGTACGCTCAAATGACATTTTCAAGATCCCTGCAGCAAGCCTGTATCTTCCTAGTTTATCTTCTGAGTGTTTTTGTGTATTTTTTAGTTGACTTAACACTAGTTCTTTACCCGAGCCTGGTCCATATAATTTGGGCTAAGAATGTCACTTAATACATAGATTATTTAACATAGGCCTTTGCCTAGGCCTACGACAGGCTGCTGCTAGAGGCAACCTTGAGGGGCAGTAGTGGTGTTTGTCACGCAGCCTGTCCTGCCCCAGTGGTAATCTATATTCTGGAAGGTTCTACCTTCTACAGGAGTATCTAAATATTCTGGTGTTTTTTTTACTCTCCTATGTTTTCTCAGCACAAAAGATTAGGGTTTTATTCTGATACAATTTGTGTCCTACCGATAAACTGTTCTGTCACATAGTAAGAAAGCTCAGTGGGTTGAGAACCCCGCTGCAGAGTTGTTGGTTTGACAGGGTTGAGTCCAAGCAGCGTCGAGTTGAGCTTCTATGACTAGTCTGCTAAACAATGGATGTACTGGGGTACGATTTGCATAGCACCTAGATACCCTGTGTGCATTATTCTGCGCTATTTCGGTACAGCTGCCATCACCACTAAGCTCTCTCTGCTGTTTCTTGCAGGCTTCGAGCTGCTGTATCAGCCAGAGGTGGTCCGGCTCTACCTCTCCATCCTGACCGAGAGCCAGAACTTCAACACCCTGGAGGCAGCGGCGGGCGCTCTGCAGAACCTCAGCGCCGGCAGCTGGACGGTGAGCAGGGGAGGGGCCTGGGAAGGTGGAGAGTGGGCTCCAGTGAGCGGTCTGTGGGTTGCTGGAGGTGTGAGTGGGCTGTGGCAGTCATCCTTCAGAACCAGAGGTCAGGCGGAGGCTGAGTGGGGCTTCTGAGAGGGTCCACTGTGGCAGGCGGTTTGTAGCCTGTGGCCGGCAGTAAGTAGGCTGTGGCCGGTGGTGAGTGGGTTCTGGCAGGCGGTGTGTGGCCTTTCATATATGTATAGTTGTCATGGCTGGGAACTGGGATGTGGCTGGCAGTAAATGTGCTGAGACGACCAGTAGGTCTACTGTGGCAGGCGGTTTGTAGACTTTAGCAAGCAGTGAGTAGGCTGGGCCGGCGGTGACTGGGTTACGGTGGACTGAATGGACTGTGGTGAGTTTGGTTGTGATGGGTGGTGAGTGGGTTATGGTGGACAGAGTGGACTATGGGGAGTGGGTTGAAGCGGACTGTGGTGAGTTTGGTTGTGATGGGTGGTGAGTGGGTTATGGTGGACAGAGTGGACTATGGGGAGTGGGTTGAAGCGGACTGTGGTGAGTTTGGTTGTGGTGGGTGGTTAGTGGGTTATGGTGGACAGAGTGGACTGAGGTTAGTGGGTTGAAGTGGACTGTGGTGAGGTTGGTTGTGATGGGTGGTGAGTGGGTTATGGTGGACAGAGTGGACTGAGGTGGGTGGGTTGAGGTGGACAGAGTGGACTGTGGTGAGTGTAGTTGTGGTGGGTGGTTAATGTTGCCCTTGGAAGGATGGGGATGTGGCTCTGGACAGGTGGTGTGTAAAGGTTTGGCTGGCGACGAGTGGTGTCCTAGTCGTCCATAGGTGGGGCTCTCGCAGATGGAGGCTAGGGCTCCGGAGAATGCCCAGATGGGCTCTGGTGTGTAGGGTTTTGACGTGTGGCAGGTGCTGAGTTTGGTTCTGGCAGGCTCTGAATGGTGCTCTGGGGGAGAGTGGCTCTGTGCTTCACGCCACTTTTGTTGGTCTGTGAGGGCAGGGCAGGTTCTATCTAGACTAGCAGTGACATGGTGATTGGTGGGCACTTGAAGTGCTGTGGTGGACTGTGAGAGGGGCTCTGCTGGGCAGGAGGCGGGGCTGTGAGAGGGGCTTTGTTGGGCAGGAGGCGGGGTTGTGTGTGGCGTGGGTTCCTAAACACACCCTTTCTTGGGTCCAGGGTGGTTGGCAGGTGGGCAGAAGAGATTGACTCTTGAGTACCCTCTCACACATGATGAGAATTGAAGATGGCTGTGGGTGAAGAGAAGGGGGTGCCCCCAGGTCCTGCCCTCCCACAGGTGGACAGCTCATGGGAGATTTACAGGTGGTTAATGCCTGTGCTTCCTTCCTTTCCACCCTATTAGTGGGCCACATATATCCGGGCCACCGTGCGGAAGGAGCGAGGCCTGCCCGTGCTGGTAGAACTTCTCCAGTCGGATTCGGACAAGGTGGTGCGAGCGGTGTCCATAGCACTCAGAAACCTCTCCATGGATCGTCGCAACAAGGATTTATTAGGTGTGGATTAGATGTATCAGGTGGACCAATGCACGACTGTAAGCATCCGCGCCTCCTGCAAACTGACACCCATGTGCCCTAGTCTGCTCAAATGTCCCTGTGCCCTAGTCTGCCCAACTGTCCCTGTGCTATTCTGCCCAGCTGTCTCTGTGCTAATCTGCCCAACTGTCCCTGTGCTAGAATCTGCCCAACTGTCCTTGTGCTAGTCTGCACAACTGGTCCTGTGCCCTAGCCTGTACACCTGTTCCATTGCCCTAAAAATTGCAGCCATCCAAGCGCCCTAGCCTGCGCAGCAATCACTGTGCCCTAGTCTGGACAACCATCCATGTGCCCTAGTTTGCTCAACCATTCATGTGCCCTAGTCTGCGCAACCATCTATGTACCCTAGTCTGCGCAACCATCCATGTGCCCTAGTATGTGCAGCTGTCCATATGCCATAGTCTGCGCAACCATCCATGTGCCCGAGTCTGCTCAACTGTCCCTGTGCTAGTCTGCTCAATGGTCCATGTGCCCTAACCTGTACAGCTCATTGCCCTAAAAAGCACAGCCATCCAAGCACCCTAGACTGTGCAACCATCCATGTGCCCTAGTCTGGACAACTATCCATGTGCCCTAGTCTGGGCAACTATCCATGTGCCCTGGTCTGCGCAACCATCCATGTGCCCTGGTCTGCGCAACCATCCATGTGCCCTGGTCTGCACAACCATCCATGTGCCCTAGTCTGCGCAACCATCCATGTGTCCTAGTCTGCGCAACCATCTATGTGCCCTAGTCTGGCAACCATCCATGTAACCTAGTCTGCGCTACCATCCATGTGCCCTTGTAAACGCAGCCATCCATGTGCCCTATTCTGCACAACCATCCATGTGCCCTAGTCTGCGCAACCATCCATGTGCCCTAGTCTGAACAACCATCCATGTGCCTTAGTCTGCACAACCATCCATGTGCCCTAATCTGCGCAACCATCCATGTGCCTTAGTCTGCACAACCATCCATGTGCCCTAGTCTGCACAACCATCCATGTGCCCTAATCTGCGCAACCATCCATGTGCCCTAGTCTGTACCACCATCCATGTGCCCTAGGCTGCACAGCCGTCCATCACCCCTAGCCTGCAAAACTATTCAACTGCCTCAGCCTGCGAAGCCATCCATATTTCCCAGGCCTGCGCAGCTATTCAAGTGTCCTAGCCTTTCTGTGCTGTAGCCTGCCGAACCATCCCAGTTCTCTATCCTTTCTGTGCCTGAAAGTCCCTGTGACCATCTACATGTGTACCTGAGCTTTCCTGCGTCCAAGGCTTACTATGCCTGAACCTCTCTGTGCCCTCCCCTTTCATTCCCAAACCACCCTTCACCCTAGTCTTTCTATGTCAGAAGCTGTGTGTACCCAATCCTTTTTGTGCTTAACACTTCCAGCGCTCTGGCATATCTGCTCCTGACCGCTGTTTCCTGGCCTTGTGTGCCTGAGTCCCCCTGTGCCCTAGGCTTTCTGTGCCTGGGTCTCCCTGTGCCCTAGGCTTTCTGTGCCTGGGTCTCCCTGTGCCCTAGGCTTTCTGTGCCTGGGTCTCCCTGTGCCCTAGGCTTTCTGTGCCTGGGTCTCCCTGTGCCCTAGGCTTTCTGTGCCTTAGGCTTTCTGTGCCTGGGTCTCCTTGTGCCTTAGGCTTTCTGTGCCTGGGTCTCCTTGTCCCCTAGGCTTTCTGTGCCTGGGTCTCCCTGTGCCCTAGACTTTCTGTGTCTGGGTCTCCCTGTGCCCTAGGCTTTCTGTGCCTGGGTCTCCCTGTGCCCTAGGCTTTCTGTGCCTGGGTCTCCCTGTGCCCTAGACTTTCTGTGCCTGGGTCTCCTTGTCCCCTAGGCTTTCTGTGCCTGGGTCTCCCTGTGCCCTAGGCTTTCTGTGCCTGGGTCTCCCTGTGCCCTAGACTTTCTGTGCCTGGGTCTCCTTGTCCCCTAGGCTTTCTGTGCCTGGGTCTCCCTGTGCCCTAGGCTTTCTGTGCCTGGGTCTCCCTGTGCCCTAGACTTTTGTGCCTGGGTCTCCCTGTGCCCTAGGCTTTCTGTGCCTGGGTCTCCCTGTGCCCTAGGCTTCCTGTGCCTGGGTCTCCCTGTGCCCTTGTGTTTCTGAAGGTTGTAAGAGCCGGCTCAGTCTCTGAAGCCTTGGGTGGACTGTGTTAACACAAAGTACGCTTGCAGTTTGGACCACAGGGTGGCACTGCAGTGCAATGGTACTTTGAAAGTGTGAATCAGGGTATGTTCAGGTTGCCATTCCCCCGTGCTCCTGGCCCACCCCTTTGAGTCACTAGCCACTGCCTATGCATTCAGACCCAGTCATCTGCTTCCAATCCTGCCCACAAGCAGTCCGCCTCTTTCCGGGCTGCTTCATGTGTATTAAGACCCCACAGGAGCTGCTCCCAGGAAATGGTGGGCTCTGCCTTGAAACACAGAGGACCAACTGCACCAAAGAGAGCCTTAGTACTGGGTGCCACTCCAGATGGTATACTATGGTATACAAAAAGGTAATAGATGGTAAAGTAGGGTGAAGACTGATTTGCATATGGCTTGAGTCAAATCGGAGGTGGCACGGTGTGCAAAATAAGGATGGACTGGTATGAAGCCCACGTAATTACCATTGGCTGAGATTAATTCAACCACTCCATCCATCATTTTTCTGTAAGCTTATTGTGTCACCCTAAGTGGGACGGGTACGCCCAGACGTGTGTCCTGTGCACACTTTGTCACTGGAACCAAGCTCTACCTGGCTGATGATCCCTAACTAGCGAGGGCAAACACGTCCTGGGTTGCTTGTATTCTGGTTCAGGAAGGACATCGTCTGGCAGTTCAGTCTGGACTGTTCTTACTGGAGCAGGGTCAAGACTGATTTGCATATAGCAGTTCCAGACTAAGATGGCACGGTGTGCAAAATAACCATGGACTGGGATACGCCAGAGTAATTACCACTGGCTCAAGCATTCCATCCATCACTTTTGTGTATACCCTAGTGGGCCAGATGGTACACACCTCCCAAACCTCTTTCCATCTGCCCTGTCTTGAACGTGAGGGTCTCTGGTGTGTCAGGGTAACGTGTCAGGTGCCTTCTAAGGCGATTAGCCTCTGTCCCCCGTTACTGACCTGTCCCTCTCTCCCTCCACCTGTTCCTTATCAGCAGCCCCCAGGATTCAGCTCATAGTGTGCAGTATATGCAACGATAACTCTTGACACCTATCTGCGCTTTCTCCTCTAGTTGTGTTCCCGCCACAGTTGGTTTTGGCGGTTTCCAAAAGTTTCAACAAATACATCTCTGTATTCCAGGGAGCTACGCCATGGACGAGCTGGTGAGGAATTTGCCAGGTGGGCAGCAGAGACCAGCCAAGAACCTCGAGGAGGACACAGTGGTGGCGGTGCTGAACACCATTCACGAGATTGTCACCGACAGCTCTGAAAATGCCCGGTCCTTGATTCAGACTCAAGGCGTGGAGAAGCTGGTGACCATCAGTAAGTCCAGGTGAGTCTGTGACCGCTAAAGAAAGATAAACAAAAATGCAACCTGGTATCCACTGCTGTGTGCTGGAAAGTGAAACCCACTGCAGTTTAGTCCCAGTGACATATTAGCACAAAGTAAGAATTACTGCAACATAGTAATTGAAAGTAAATTGGGCTGTAGTACACGAATAAAAATGAAGACTTGCTGCAGTGTACTGGCAACAAGGGAGTCTCACTGTAACATACAAGTAGAAAGCAAAACAAGCTGCAATACACTGGGGAAAACCAAAACATGCGGCCACATACTCATTGAAAGTAACACCTGCTCTAGCATATTAGCAGAAAGCAAGAACCTTTGCAGCGTACTAGTAGAAAGCAAAACATGCTGCCGCATACTAGAAGAAAGCAAGAACCACTGCAGCGTACTAGCAAAAAGGAAAACATGCTGAAGCATACCAGAAGAAAGCAAGAATCACTGCAGCGTACTAGCAAAAAGGAAAACATGCTGAAGGTACCAGAAGAAAGCAAGAACCACTGCAGCAAAGTAGCAAAAAGAAAACATGCTGAAGCATACCAGAAGAAAGCAAGAACCACTGCAGCGTACTAGCCGATATCAAAACCTACTGCACCATACTACAAGAAATCAAAACATGCTGCAGCGTACTATCAGAAATCAAAACATGCTGCAGCGTACTACAAGAAAGAAAGAACCACTGCAGCATACTAGTAGAAACCAAAACATGCTGCAGCATACTAGAAGAATAAAAGAACCACTGCAGCATGCTACAGAGTACTAGAAGAAAGCAAAAACCACTGCAGCGTACTAGCAAAAAGCACAACATGCAAAAGCTATTAGAAGAAAGCAAGAACCACTGCAGCATTAGCAGAAACCAAAACATGCTGCAGCATACTAGAAGAAAGCAGGAACCACTGCAGCCTGCTACAGAGCACTAAAAGAAAGCAAGAACCACTGCACCATACAAGCAGAAAGCAAAACATGCTGCAGCATACTAGAAGAAAGCAAGAACCACTGCAGCATACTAACAGAAAGCAAAACATGCTGCAGCATACTAGAAGAATAAAAGAACCACTGCACCATACAAGCAGAAAGCAAAACATGCTGCAGCATACTAGAAGAAAGCAAGAACCACCGCACCATACAAGCAGAAAGCAAATCATGCTGCAGCATACTAGAAGAAAGCAAGAACCACTGCAGCATACTAACAGAAAGCACAACATGCTACAGCATACAGGAAGAAAGCAAGAACCACTGCAGCGTACTAGCAAAAAGGAAAACATGCTGAAGGTACCAGAGGAAAGCAATAACCACTGCAGCGTACTAGCAAAAAGAAAACATGCTGAAGCGTACCAGAAGAAAGCAAGAACCACTGCAGCGTACTAGCCAATATCAAAACATACTGCAACATACTACAAGAAATCAAAACATGCTGCAGCGTACTATCAGAAATCTAAACATGCTGCAGCGTACTACAAGAAAGCAAGAACCACTGCAGCATACTAGTAGAAACCAAAACATGCTACAGCATACTAGAAGAAAGCAAGAACTACTGCAGCGTACTAGTAGAAAGCAAGACTTTCTGAAGTGTACGAATTGAAAGGAAAGCACTGTGAAGCGTACCAGCAGAAAGCGAGACTCATTGCAACATACTTGCAGAAAGCATGTAGCGCTAGAGCATGGCCACTGAAAGCAAAACCCGCTGCAAGATGTTTGCAGAACGCAAGGCCAAGTGCTGTGGGCCAGCAGAAAGAAAACAAGTGCTGCAATGGGCCATACTTTGGAGATTTTGACCTGATAGGGGAATAGAACCCCCTCCTCCCCACCCCCCCTCACTTTGCTCACACTGGCCTGCTGAGAATTCTAGATCAATGGACCTCACCCTTTTAATGTTGCTGGGTCTTTCTGCAGCTTTCGACAACCTTGACCATGTCAACATGTACCAACAACCTTTCTCGTCTTTGCTGTCAGACTGTCAGGTTGAGATCAGTTTGGTTGGTGGGGGTGCACCATCGCCCCCTGCCAAATCTTACTCTATTTAACTTTGGGTCCCAGTCTTTCCTCTGTTTTATTCAACATTTATGTTCCGCCATTGCACGAGCTTCTTTGTGCATTGAAGGTGGAAGTCCACAACTACGCAGCACTCCGGTCATTATTTCCCTGTCTGAAAATCCTGCACAAGGCCAGAGCAATGCGAAGTAGGCTTTTAGAGAAGTCCATTACTGGTAGAACAATTCTCAATTAGCTAAATAGGAACTTCCGTTTTAGAAACTATTAAAAGCTTGACTCTTCCAGAACGGGTCCCTTTAAATCTCCTTAGCGAGTTTGTGCTGCACTTTCAGCCCTGGGATGCCTACGGGTTACTATGCGCTCTATAAGTGCTTTATAGAATAGAATAGCCTTAACTCAGCAACACAAGTTCCTGATGGTCGGTAGAAATACAGACCATCTGAAGAAGTGGCAGTGATCAGTGGAATGTTTGCAAGTTAACGGTGTAGAAACACCAGTGAAATAAAGATCTTGGTTGGCGTGTGATCGTAACTCTGCACCTTTGCCGTAGTTAACATCCACTTCCGCAGTCAACAGTTTCCATCTCTAAAAGGAATGGACCGGCTGCCACTGATGGCCTTAGTGACGTTGTAGGTTCTCACACTGACGTACATGTCAATTTTCCAGTCAGCCCCACAGTACCCAGAGTGTGTCTTTCAACAACCCAGTTGTCAAGCTTTCCTTACTCGAGCCAGCGTTTTGTGGAACGCGCCACCTTATCAGTTGCAGCGCTCGAAACAGGTACTCACCTTCAGGAAAGTCTTGGATAGTCTCTTTTTTTAGTTGGACCTTTCCATCTGTTATGACTTGCATTCTGCAGTGCATGGTTGCCCCAGTGTCTTTAGCACTGTGCGTATCTGATGTTAAAGCAGGCGCGCAACACTCATAGGGCTCAAATGGCCGGGTCCCCCCGTAGTGTGTCCGCCCAGGCTGAGACCGCTTCTTAGGCACACACATAGACAGTTTTTGAGCTGCTGTGGGCTGGCTGGTCTTGCGTCCATCTTATTGCAGCCGCACCCGAGTACTTCACAGGTCTTTAAAAGATCATTTGCTTGTTAACGAGGCTTTTTCACCCCTTCTTAGAGCCCCTGCATCTCCACTCTGCCTACTGCTGGAAGACTTAGCCCCCCCCTCAAAGTTTTTATTAGCCCACCGAAATGTGGCTCTAGTTGCGCCTCTGTGTTGAAGACTAGTAGACGCAAGACCTGCTGGGTTGTATTAGCACAAAGGAAGTGGCCTTATCGCGTAAACAGGGGCGTAACACAGGCGCCTGCAGCCCCCGCGGTGCGGGGGGGGGGCGGGCTGCAGGGGGCCCACTCAGCACAGTACTGAGGCCTGAGAGCTCCGGATTAAATTTAGCCTAACGGCTAAGGCGCTCGACCTCGGACCTGGGGAACTCGGTTCGAGTCTCGGTAACGACGCCAAAAACCCCCTGTGATTCTGGGCAAATCACTTAATCTCCCCGTGCCTAAAATGAAAGTGTGTCCTCATGTAACGTAACTGGTGCTATGTAAAGCGCTCTGATAACTGATTCGGTTCGGTTCTAGTTCGCGCTATATAAAACTCTGCAAAAAAAATAAAAAATCTGGAGTGGGGGCCCCTCCGTAAACATTGCAAGGGGCCCCTCAACTTTTGTTACGCCACTGCGCGTAAATACACAATAAGACCCGCCCGGGAAGGAAGGGCTCTGCTTCTCTATCGCAGCGTCTTCTAACCCTCGGCCTGTGCAGTGGAAGCTGATGCCCTCCTGTCCCAAATTCGGTTCAGATGGATTGTTTGTGGTTAGTCGGTGTTGGATTCTTCTGATGACGGTGTGTACCAGGAGCAGGCAGGTGTACTGTGGTACCGCTCCTGGCTGGTCGAGTCCAGGAATTAAATATCCTGGTGAGGTGTTAGCATCTAGCATTATTGACTTGTGTCTGTAGACTGGATAGAAGATAGTTTTAGGCTACCTCTACATGTCCTGAGTGTGCAGTATTTTTTTTTACATTTTATTTATCATTTTCAATTACAAAAAACAACACAACCTTTTGTGACAATTGTACAGTTGCAGCAAATATAAAGAACAGTAAGACGCATAATTGTTCTGCGGGCACAGTGAGCAGACATGTTACACACTATGTCAGAGTCAGTATCTGAAAAAGGGTGCCCACCTGGCACACCTGGCATTTATTACCAGAGTGAGTCTGTCTGCTGCAACCTCGGTGGATCTAGAGAGAAGGAAAGCAGCCTAGTGCAAAATGCGATCAAACAGTAGCAGCGTTTGAAATGTGTACATGACATGAAGGCATGACAATCCTGTGAATACGGTGCCGAGTCCTGCAGGTAAGTGTGGAGGGGTTGCCAGATATTACGTGGGTGAGATGTGGGTGGCTGCATCAAGGCATACAGCTCACTAGTTGTGTCACAAAATATGAGGCTTTTAAGCTCCTGCACAGCAGTGCGGCGACGAGTGCTGCCCCAACACAGCGCAATCTCCTGCTTCGCCGACAAAAGTGCAATTGCGGCAAAGCACCGGAACTCCTTTGGGATGCCATGCACATATCCTAGTACTGCAAGCGCGAGCTTTGGCGTCAGCGCTTCCTTCAACATCTGAGAAAGCTGTGTAAAGATATAAAACCAGTAACTGCTGATGTGTGGGCACGTCCTTGCTAAGTGAAAGAAGTCCGCGTCCTCAGCACTACATTTGGAAGATGTCGGGGGGGGGGCGGGCGGAGTCAATCCTGACCATGAGGCTGTGAGTCATATAGGTGCGTCGGCGGAATTTAAAATGCAGCAGTTTATGATTGGGAGAGACAGTAACACCTGATGTCATTGGGCAAAGGGTGCTGGGTCTGACTTGGTCTCTCTAAGCGGGTTTAGGGCATCCGCTCTCTGTGAGTGGGTTCCGAGCCTGACTCCATCTGTCTGTGAGTGTGTTTTGAATTGAGTCCTCTGTGTTATGAGCTTGCTACTAGCCAGACTCCCCTTTGAGACCGTTATCCAGGTCTGACTCCTGATCTTCGTGACTGAGTCTCAGGTCTTTGTGAGCGAGTTCAGAGATTGACTTCTCATGGTGAGTGGACTGTGCATCCCACTCCTTCTTGTGAGCGGTACAGAGCAAAACTCCTCTTTTTAAAACGCACAAAAGATGATAGGAGGCTGCTCGCACTAAGTCTAACCACTGGCAATAGCTCGGGGTAACACTCCAACCCACCATTCTTTAGCTTGATTGGGATGTGGCCAGAGTGATTACCAGTGGCTGAGATTCATTCAAGCATTCCATCCATCACTGTTTTCTATACTTATTATATCACCCTAAGTGGGCCGGGTGTGCCCAGACTTTGGTCTTATGTGTAGTTTGCCACCAGAACCAAGCTGCTACCCCGTCTGATGAGCCCATAACTAGGGTGGAACCGGTCCTGGGTTGCTTGTGTAACGGTTCAGGGAGGACCTGGCTTAGGACTTCAGGCTTGACTGTTCCTATCGGAATAGGGTCAAGACTGATTTGCATATGTCTGGGTCCAAACTGGGGTGTCATGGTGTTCAAAATAAAAATGGATTAGGATGTGGCCTGAGTGATTACCGGTGGCTGGGGTTATTGGTAGCATTCCATCCATCACTTTTTTGAGTACTTATTGTGTCCTCTTTTTCGAAGGCAGCAAATGTTACGACTCCTCTTTGAGAGCACCCTTTCTCTGAGTCGTCGTCTTTGTGAGTGGGCTTTGAGTCTGACGCCTCCTCTTCCGATCGGGTTCTGGATCTGCCCTTGTCTCTTTGAGAGTGGAATGAAAAATTGTCTAGCAGACGCGACAAAGAATTTTCAATTCTATTAAGGACACGGAGGCGAGGATTATGCTTCTCTTATCTTTACTGACAAAAACAGCAGCCAATAAACTTTAAACTGGCATGACCCCGGAAGGACAACCCCCTCCACCAGTCTGCACCAATCACTGTCCAGTCCAACACATAACAATCCTTGTAAAACCGGAACCTTCCTCTTTCTTTGCGATTTCCTCCGCAGTCCAACCAAGACCGGAACCCAACGTGGCAACTATCGCATCCTCTTGTCCGAAGGGTAACACTTCTTCTCCTCAGCTGAAAACCAGCTCAGCCCGCAGAAATCTTTTCTCAGGCCTGCTTGTGCTGATCACCTGAAATGAAAATACATGTCGTAATGGCTATTCCAACAGTAAGGAATACAACAAGCCATAAACATCATTCGGGTGGGTAAAATACATCACATCTTCAAATCACCATACAAAGTACACCACTGTCAACCCGGGTGGGATAATCCTCGCCTCCGTGTCCTTAATAGAATTGAAAATTCTTTGTCGCGTCTGCTAGACAATTTTTCATTCTATGTCAGTCCACGGAGGCTCCGATTATGCTAGTTTAAAGTTTCTCCACCACCACCGAGGCCACATCCACAATAGGTTTATGATAAAATGTTTTAAAAGTAGATTCAGATGACCAATCAGCCGCAGTCATGATGTCTTGAAGCCGAGAACCGGCACCAAAGGATTTTGAGGCCATAGCCCCTCTAACAGAATGAGCTCCAAATTTGGAGGAATCGATACCCGCCAGACTCAACAACCAGGAAACCCACCTGGCCAGAGTAGCATTGGCGACTGGGCGGAAAGGTCTCTGCAGAGAAATCAACAATTGACCAAAATCGTTCCTAAACTCTCTAGTACAATCCTCATATACCTTTAAACACTTTACTACACACAATTTACTGTGGTGAGGAAATGCAGGATAGGAAATACATTTTGAGTGTGTCTTAGTTCGCTTCGAAATTGTAAAGGAAACTCCCGTGGGAGTAAATACTCTACCTGACAAATCCAGTGCTCGAATGTCCGATACTCTTCTGCAGGAAATCAAACATAGCAAAATCGTAAGTTTCGCTGAGAGCAGCTTCCTAGACAGACCCTCATTAGCCGGCCAAGCCGATAAAACACGCAAAATAACAGAAACGTCCCAAAGTTCAGTATACTTGGGTTAATGAGGGTTCACCAGCCGGACCCCCCTGACAACCTTACACACCAGTGGATGTTCCCCAACAGGTTTACCATCCACGTGCGGATGTCCCGCCGAAATAGCTGATCGGAAAGTATTCACCGATCTGTATGCCAAGCCCGACTGTGCTAAATCTGCTAAGAAATTCACAATCATAGAGATATCTGATCCCACTGGATCTCCCTGCCGTTCGTTACACCAACCAACCCAACGTCTCCAAGCTGACTCATAACGCTTGTGGGTGGAAGGTGCCTATGCCTATGACAAGAAAAAGAGTGTCCTGAGAAACTCCCGGCACTTGCCAGCGTCTCCGGAAAGTCTCCACGCCATGAGAGACAACTGATCCAGAAGGACCAGCGGATGTTGAAGGCCCACTGGGTCCATAAGAAGGTCTGGAAATGATGAGATTCGCACTGGTGATGCGCATGCAAGACTCATCACGACCGGAAACCACGCTTGAGTTTTCCAACACGGGGAGATCAAAATCACCTCCGCCTTCTGCCTCCGAATCTGAGCTAGAACCCTCGGGATCATAATGAACGGAGGAAACGCATAAAGAATACCCATCGTCCATGATTGAAGAAAGGCGTCCGAGCTGATCGCCAACGGATCCGGACGCCATACTGAAGAATTGGGGCAACTGTCTGTTGAGCCGTGAGGCAAACAGATCTATCACACACGGACCCCATAAGTGGTCTAAAGCCCTGAAAATCCTGGGATGCAACCTCCAATCGCTGGCATCCCTCAAATACCGAGAGTTCCAATCCGCTGTCACGTTGACAGATCCCGGAATGTACTCTGCCGTCACCGAGATTTGATGGTCCAGGCAATAATGCCAAAAGTCCTTGGCTATCTCCGCCAGGAGTCGAGACCTGGTGCCTCCGACGCGATTTATATACCGTACCGCGGACACATTGTCCATGCGTAGGAGAATGCAACAATAAATCATTTGAGGGGATAGAGTACGCACCACAAAGGAACCCGCCAGGAGTTCCAGGCAATTGATGTTGAGATTCAATTCTTCGCGGGACCAGCGGCCCCCGGTCTCCACAGAGCCGCAACGGGCTCCCCAGCCTCACCGGCTCGCATCCGACTCTATCACCACTTCTGGGGTGACAGCAAAGATGGCTCTGCCGTTCCAGGCCTCCATATGCTCCAACCACCAGTTCATCTCCGTGCGAGCGTCCTCCGACAGGAAAACCTGTTGGGCGTAAGTCACACCCTTGCGTAGATGCAATGCCTTCAATCGTTGCATAGCTCTGTAATGCAAGGGATCCGGAAAGATCGCCTGGATGGACGAGGCCAACAGCCCCACCAGGCGTGCTAAGGTCCTGAAGGAAAATTTCGGAGAGACAAGCGCTTTCCTCAATTCCTTCTTGATCGCCACCCTCTTCTTGAGCGGTAAGAGCAATTGAGCCTTCACTGAGTCGACCTGGAACCCCAGGAATTCCATAACCTGTGAAGGTGTCAGAATGGACTTCTGCAAATTCAAAAGGAAGCCCAGTTCCTGAAGGAGGTGAACCGTCCATGACAGATGGAGTGAAACAACCTCCGGTGAGCATCCCAAAATCAGGATGTCGTCTAGATAAATGATCAGCCTTACGCCCCTCTCCCTTAAGCACTGAACTATTGGTTTCATCAGTTTGGTGAAACACCAGGGAGCGGACGAGAGGCCAAAGGGCATGGCGGCAAACTCGAACCACTTGTTGCGCCACAGAAATTGAAGAAAGCGTCGATGCGGTGGAAAAATGGGCACCGTCAGGTATGCGTCTTTCAAGTCCAGACGTACCATCCAATCCTGTTCTAACAGAATGTCGCGCAGTAGGTGTATGCCTTCCATTTTGAAGTGCTGATACACAACCCATGCGTTGAAATCTCTGAGATTTAAAACCAGTCGAAAGCCCTGGTCTTTCTTGGGAACCATGAAGACAGTGCTCGCAAAGCCCTAAACGTGTGGCAAAGTCTCCACTACTGCTCCCTTTCTGAGCAAAGCCAGCACCTCTGCGTCTATGAAACTCTGTTCTTGTAGGGAAAAATGCAGTGGCGCGGGCGCTTGACGCTGCGCAGGGGAGGCATAAAACTCTGTGGTACCCTTGGACGGTTTGTAACACCCAGGGATCGGTTGTTAGCTCCCGCCACTTGTGAATAAATAAGGCCAGTCTGCCTCCCACCATGTGTTCTGTTGCACAAAGAACTCGTACCTGAATAGGAATTGTCTCCTGAATTATTCTGTTGTCCTCGGTAGTTTCCTTTCTGTCCTCTGCCACGACCTCCTCGATTACGGGAGGGATAGAAGTTGGAGCGCTGGTAATCTCTGCCTCGTTGCTCACCGCCACGTGAGGTCTGATTAAAACCTCGGCCGGACCCTCGACCTCGCTGACGTCCGGCCCTGTCAAAAACACCGGTGTGAAGCACCTTTTTTATCGTAGTCTGCGCCTTGTCAAGCGCGGAGAAAGTGGCGACGTACTTGCCCATTTCCTTAACGAACTTGACTCCGAAGAGCATGCCGTTAGCCATAGAACCTGGTTCATTGGTGGCCATCTCTGCCAATTTGGAATCAATCCGCATCAGAAAAGAGCGTCTCCGCTCTGTGGTCAGAGCCACATTCGCATTTCCCAAAAAGCACATGGCGCGCTGGGCCCATTCCATGATATCCGACGTATCCATAGGCACATCCTGTTCCTTGGCCTTGACCGCGGCCTCCAGAATTTTAGTAAGGGGTCCAGAGACGTCCAGCAATTTGTCCTGGCACCGCCGCCATGCTCTATCCAGCCCTTTTTTAGGGTCCTTAGCGAACTTCCTCATTAACGCTGTCATGGTAGGATCAAGGTCCGGAGTATCCGTCACCTTCCCTGTCACTGAAGGTCTGGGGCATTCCGACCTCAACGTGGCTCGCACCCCACTCTCAAAACCTTGACGCAAGTTATTGGTGACATAATGCGCAACTTCAGCACAGGGCACCCATTCCGTGGATCTAGGGTGAACTATACTATTAGGGTCAAACAGAAGGTTCTTAGGGACCTGACTATCATCTGCCTTGTATGCCGTGTGCTTAGTCTTCTTAGCCTTCTTTTTAGAAGCAATCGAATCCACCTCCGAGTCCGAAGTACCAGGTGGCGTTGAGGAGAAATCCCCCGATGTCTGATAAGCCATAGAGCCATGGTCCCTCATCACTGACTTGGCCATCTGCGCTAACTTGTGGGCCTGGGACTGAGCAGAGGTATCCCCCTTGCGGGAGGATTTAAACTTTCTCTTGCCCGAGGTATGATGGGACTTAGTAAAAGGCTTTAACGCCTTAATCAGGGCTTTACTAACAGAGCTCTGGTCGTGGGTAGCCAGGGCTTCACCTAAGTTCTCCTCCAATTGTTCTTCCTCAGGCTCATACTGCTCGTATTCATTGAATTCGACCCACTGGTCGCCCTCCCCGGCATAATACGCCATATCCATGTGAAAGGAGGTGAGGAGGAGATTAACAGGGGGGAGCAACCCAGGGGTGCCTCTACACACACTCTGCAACCCCAGTTGTCAACACACCACAGAGGCAGGTAATTATACGGTGGAAGGAGACCCCTATTAACATTCAAGCTCCCCTAGAGCAAAGCTCTTAATCCGGACACGCTCCGGTCAGCGTTCCCATGAGGCCAAGGATTGATGCAGCCTAGAAACGCGCACTTCGCGAGGAGCCGGTAATGCAAAATCAGAACTCGGCTCCTCGCGCATGCGCGTCGTACTGGGGGCACACACTCGACTGCTCCCTTCGCGCGGGCAAGCCGCGTCTGCCTCCTCCTGCTCCACTGCCCCCTAACGCGCTCACACGCGCAACGCACACCGCAGGACGGCGGACCGGGTAACGAAGAAACCCGACGTCGGATAAAGTCGCGCAGTAGCGCTATACAAAGTCGCGCAATCGCGCAATAACAAACAATCACAAAATCACACACCATAAACCCCCATACGCTGAAGCAAATAAGGGAAAGGCACTTAACTTGCTGCTGCAGCAAAGAAAGAGGAAGGTTCCGGTTTTACAAGGATTGTTTTATGTTGGACTGGACAGTGATTGGTGCAGACTGGTGGAGGGGGTTGTCCTTCTGGGGTCATGCCAGTTTAAAGTTTATTGGCTGCTGTTTTTGTCAGTAAAGATAAGAGAAGCATAATCAGAGCCTCTGTGGACTGACATAGAATCAGAGTGAGAGTCTTTCTCATCGTGGCCAGGTGGTGCATCTGACTCCTCTTCGTGAGCGAGTCCAGGACCTTATTCCTTCTCTTTGTTATCAGGTTTCAGAGTGCGACTGTCAGAATTTGGCCCCTCCTGTCTGTGATTGGACACCGGGTGGGACAACGTCTATTTGTAAGCAGGCTTCAAGTCTGACTCCTCCTCTCTGTGATTGGGTGGCAGGTATGACTCTTCCTAGCTGTGATTGGGTGGCAGGTATGATGCTTCCTCTCTGTGATTGGGCGGCAGGTATGACTCTTCCTCTCTGTGATTGGGCAGCAGGTATGACTCTTCCTCTCTGTGATTGGGCAGCAGGTATGACTCTTCCTCTCTACGATTAGGTGACAGTTGACTCTTGTTCTTTACAGCCGGGCTTCAAGTATGACTCCTTTCTTCAATAAGACTCATTCTTTGACTGTGTTTATGATCAGATTTTGGGACTGACTCCTCTCTGTATATGGGCATTGGGTCTTATGCCCCTTAGTGAATGAGCTCCAACTCTGACTAATCCTCTCTGTATTTATGTGTCGGGTCTGACTCCTTCTCTTTGTTAGCGGGTTCTGAGTCTGACTCCTCTTTGTAATTTGGCTTTGGGCTTCTCTCCTCCTCTTTGTGAGCAGACTCCTGGTCTGACGACTCCTTTCTTTAATTAGGATCTCGGTCTAACTCCTCCTGTTTGTTAGCGGGTTTTGAGTCTGACTCCTGTCTGTAATTGGACTTCATGTGTGATATATTTTTTTTTGCTCTCATCAGCCAATCACAGCGGGAAGTGAAGGCGGCGTCGCATGTCCTGCAGATGGTCTGGAGCTACAAGGATCTGAGGAATGCTCTGCAGAAGGATGGCTGGAGCAAAGCCCACTTCCAGGTAAGGATATTTCTGGTTTAAAGATATACAATTATTTCTCACTGAAAATCTCTAAATCCAGTGCTTAATTTGAGTCTGTGGTTTCCGGTGCTCAGCACCGGCACTTAATTGTCAACTCCGGCTCTTGTGACAGTCTGCCACAAGGTGGCACTGTCTGGCTAATTTAGAAGTGAGTTAATTAATAATTCAATATTCATTGAGAATGACTATTACCTGCTGTCTAAGACATTTTTATAGCTTTGGGGGCTCGACCATCCCTATCCACCAACCTGTGAAAATGACCAACGGGCCGCTCAGTGGCAGCTTTTTTTTGTTGCAATTTTATTTATTATTTTTAATCAACACATAAAACATGATTAACAACAGTCTATCTACATTTTTAAGGAAAAAACTCATTAAACCCACTTACCTTTTACCCCCGGGATATAAACACTTTTGGTTCCATGATCCTCCCCTCATTCTCCTGATAAGTACTGTTCTACGTGTAGGGCTTGCCTATTTCTCGTCTATTTCTCTAGGTCTATTGTGACCCTTCCGGATATTTCTGGCATTCGCTCTGTCATTTCAGCCCATATCGCTTTATCTAGTGCAGCTTTGGGCTGCTCACAACTTTTGAGTGTAAAGTTATCCAAAAGTGTAGACTTACATGTCTCCACCTCCTGAAATACGGGGTGGAGTCAGAAAAAACATCAAGTACAGCTTTAAAGCCACTAACAGCAGTGACTTTAGCATCATATTTGTCATTCCACGCACTTGGTGGAGACCTATGCTATCAGGGTGGAGATCTCCTTATGGTAAAGTATAAATACAATTTTAACAGTTTATTATACTTTTAGATAAATAAGAGGGGATATTTTTAAGTTATCTATCAATCTTAATTTGTCTATATTTATTTTAAATGTAGAATAATGTTATGTAGTACAGCATTGCTAACTTAATTTTAAGTTAAAAATGTAATAATTTTGACAATAGAAAAATATTTTTCTGCAGTTTAATTAACGAAATCAAACCAAAATTAAACCAACTATATTACTTTATCATGTATTTACATGTATGTACCGAATTAACAGCAATTACATTTTTGTGAATAAATATTAACACAACTGTTTTAAAAATTTGAAAAGGTTAATCAGATATATTAAAATGAATAATTGTTATTTTAAAAAAAATAGTTTTAACATTAAATAACCTGTATTTATCTTTTTAAACATTTTTTGTTTCATGTTCCCATCTGGTTTTATTTTAAGTCCCAACCTCCATTACTTTCTATAGGAGGGTGTTGCAGTACCAGTGATTGGCCATGTGCTGTGCTGTACTTATTTCAGCTCTGAGCTGGGGTACATGTATTATGGTTTGGTTCCTTTTTGGCTGCAGGAACTAGCCAAGGGCAGTTTGAACATGGGAAGGGGCTTACATTTTTGTGGTTTCGGTGCATGCCCTCCCTAAACCCCTCCTTACTCCTCTCATAACTCCTCCCATTTAATACTAGGAATTCTCAATTTTTTTAGCCACTCCTCTCTGCCCTCCCCCCCCCCCCCAACTCTTAAAAGACAGGAGAAGGGGAGCCGTAGACCTCTGCACATAGGTATGTGACTAGGATTTTGTAGTAGGTTAGTGGTACTATTGTAGCCAGATTGTAAACATACTACAGTAAGTAGTTTTTGAATAGACACCTGTATGTGTGTTAGCTTCCATTCCTCCAATATCAACCCCCAGAACTCATTCTGGAGCTGCCACAATTGAAGTTTACATTCCATTCCCAATTAAAATACATCATCTTAGCATGGTGTAAACTTGTGTCTTGGGGCTGCAGTGTGCTCCAAAGCATGGAATCATGAAAGGTTTTCTTTCTATATTCAAGGTCCTCTGCTATGCAGAGACGGAGCGGTCTGTTTGACCACAGTTGCTGTGAACGCCATAGCCAACCGTGTCACAGGAACACAGCCGTGGCCGGTGCAGGTAAGCAGGATGAGGGTGTGGGGGGAATCGACATGTGACGGAATAGGGAAAATAACACTTAAAAAATAATAAAACCACTTACCTTGCGCTCGCCGCATCGCAGAGTCAGCAATGCAGTGAGCGCAAGGTAAGTGGTTTAAAAAAAAAGAAATTATCATCCCTATTCCGTCGTATGTCGACTGCCCCCGCCCCGCTGCGCTTCCCTGCACCAGCCGTGCTTGCAGAAACGTCGCCCACGATTCAAGTGTTGCTGTAGGCAGACAGAAGATGTGATGACACTGACAGCAGGGACCAGGGCGGGCCGGAAATCAAAATAAAGCCTCGCAAAAATGTTTAAACTGACCCTACACTGGGGAAGACTGTGCCTAGAATAGGGCCATTGAGTTATTGCAGCAGATTCTCATCTCAAGTATATGTACACAGGGGAAACCCAAAGATCATTAGAGACCAAGGGTGCTTGAGTAATTCTAGAGACAATGGCCCCTTAACATAAAAAAAATACAGTCGTTCTGGATACAAAAATCTGTTCCATAAACAGATTCAATGATCAGAGTTTTCACGTTTATTGCTACAATTAAAAAAAAAATGTAATTACCCCAGCCGGAATTATTTCAAAGACTAAAGATCAAGAGAACAAGCAAACAATGAACTGAAACAAACAATGAGCAAAAAAACAATAATGCTGAGTCCTGATGATTATCCCATATTTTTACGGGATCGAAACATCGTAAACATACACTCTCACCTGTTACCAGGCTCGGACTGGCCGTTGCGGGCGCTGGGCAATCCCCCGGTGCGCCGCAAGGGTGGAGGCCGGTTTTGGACCCCTGGGGGCCGTTTTTGTTACAGGGCCGTTTTTGCAGCATAGCTGCAAAAGCGGCCCTATAACAAAATCGGCAGAAAACCGGCCCGACAAAGATCTCGGTCACACCCCCAGGGGGGCGGCCGAGCACTTTGCCAGGGCCGGTTTTGGTTCTCAGTCCGGCCCTGCCTGTTACACTATGCTTTGTAGTATTTTTTTTGTTTTGGGTGCTGTAGTGTTTTGCTTTTAATAAGTGACCTAATGGTGTTATATAAATATTGGTCACTGTTTGTTTGCCTGTATATGTCTATATGTTTTTTGTTGTCAATTTTAACACCTGGTTTTCTGAGCATTATTGTTTTTCTGCTCATTGTTTGTTTCAGTTCATTGGTGTTTGCTCGCTTGATCTTTGGTTTTTGAAATTATCCTGGCTGGGGTAATTTACATTTTTGTTTGAATTATAGTAATAATATTGAAAACTCTGCTCATTCTCATCTCATAGCATCCCCCAGCCAGCAGCCCACAGCGGTAGTGGCAGAAGGGCTGGCCTGGCCCTAGATGGGAGGGGGGTGCTGCTGAAAACAGGACATCTTGGCATGACTAGACGGTGATTATAAACTAGGCCCGGGTGAAATTTAAATTACGCTGGTGTAAGTCACATTATCTCAGAAATTTCACATTACGCTTGTTAGATGAAATTCCCGATATTACACCATCATGCCCCTTTGCACGATTATGCACCATTCGAAGATGTACTGCGAACACACAGGAACAATAGACAGTGAACGGCTGTCATTCGCGGTTCATTAGTTTTGTTGTACTTTTTAAACTCGATATGCACCCTTGTCCTCAGGGTTATGGAAATAATCTATTCTGCTAGTTTGACTTCTTGCATCAGCTTGAAGCCCCCCTCCCACTCCCCCCGTCCCCTCCCTCATTAGTTCCCAGAGTGGATTCAAACACAGTTATTTCTTCTTGTATTTGCCAGCTGCAAACATCTGCTCTTGGACTGCCAAAACGTGCTGCCACCTTAAGGCGACACCATTGAAAACTAACATTCTGTCTGCATCTTTCTCTTTTACACGCTTCATAGCTTCTCTCTCTTTCTTTCCCGGTCTCTTTCTTTTTTCTCTCTTGCTCTCGCTTTCTCTCTCTCTCACTCTCTCTCCCTCCACCTCCACCGCTTCTCGCTCTGCACCATTTGCTCCTGTTTTCTCTCTCTCTCCTGCACACACTCCACCATTTGTCTCTCTCGCTCACTCTCCATTTTGTTTTTATCTTTTATTCGGTTCATCTCTTTCCATTATGCCACGCTTTCCCCCTTCTCTATGGCCTGTACCCTTCTTTTCATTAACTCTCTCTCTACTTTTTCAGACTCTCCCATCTCTCTTATATTTTCACACTTGTTGACTTCCAGGTTTTTTTTTGTTGTCTCGCCCCAGCTCCTTTGCGTTGATTGCCGCTTGACTGTATGTTCACTGCCTGTTGCATGTATGTTCCAACAAAGCTACAACATGCTATCCCGTGGTCGCCTCAGGACCCTTGTGCCATGAGGAGATCACGCATGTAGTGCGAACAGAGAATAAGCTTACATACAGTAAAGTAAAGTTACTCCCACTGCTGCCAAATAATGCCCTCCTCGCCTGCTCTCTTCTTGCCTACAAACGACTTAGTTTTCAGTGTTGGCAACACAGTTTACAATTCAGTCGCCCACCCTCATATAATGCGTAATGCTTAATATTCAGGAGGTTTGTTGAATTTCACTAGAGGTGACCCCCAACTCTTACTTCTTTTTTCAGTCTGCAGTCGCCACCCTCCCCAAGGCGTCGAAGGGGAATGGACGATCAGGGTTCGACGACAGCACCCTCCCACTGGTCGATAAAAGCAGAGGTGAGTCTCCCTGTAAAAAGCTGTTCCACAACCTACGCCATTTTGTTTGTTGCTTTTATTTTTCCTGTTCACTTAAAACACGTGAAACCGCATTGTGCGTGATGCTGGGCGCCTTATTAGTAAGCTGTAGTCACAAAACATCAGTTAGGAGTAGTACCTGCTACGCATAGCAGGCCCACACCTACCCATATCATTGATCATACTACCCCAGGTCTGATGGGTCACAAAGGTAGTGTCTCTGAGAGCCATGTTTACTTTCTGTAGTTTCTACTTGTTGCTCTTTCCAGATCCTGAGCAGCTAAGAGGTGGCTGTTGAAAGTGGTTAGGAGTGGACAAAGTGCCAACCTGCAGGGGTCAAAGGACGTGTGATGTTCCGCGACCCCTGCCATTTAGCTGACTCAGCATCCCTAGGGAGTCACGGGTGCCTCAGAGTGGTTCTCCCATTAAAGGGTGCTGTTCCCTTTAAATATGTAGAAATAAAAGAAGGACTTATGAATTTCTGTTGTGTTTTTTTTATATATATAACACCTTTGCTGCTTCTGGTTTTATAGTTTTTTTGGCTTGTTTACATTTCCCTAACTGCTTGTAACACCGGATCCAAATATTTTTTCTAATTATCGTCCTATTTCTCTGCTCCCAATCTTTGCTAAAATTTTGTAAAAGCTGTGTTAAAATAAGCAGTTAGCCACTTGCTGTGAGGAAAATGGTGTGTGCAATTAGCATCAATCAGGTTTTCAATCTTGTTTTAACATAGAAACTGTGCTAACGGCTGTTACTAATGATATACCGATGATTCCGGATGCCGGTGACTCTTCGGCTCGTATACCTCTTGACCTGTTGGCTGCGTTTGACACGGTCTCACATGCTATTTTACTAAAACGGCTCACCATTGGTCTGAGGGATAAGCCACTTACATGGTTCGATTCCTTTCCAAAGAATAGAATGCAGGCAGTGCAAATGGCTTCCTTTCTCTCTGTCTTTTAAGACATTACTGGTGGCGTTCGAATGGATTCTGATTTTTGGGAATCCCTCCATCTGTCCCATAGGTGGTGACCTCATTCCTTGGGCAACTGTCCAGTGCTGGCTACCTCAGCTAGGAATTTAGAAGTTTTATTTCCAACGTACTCTCTTTTGAGTCTCATATTAATAAGCTGATGTCTACTTGCTACCTGCTTTTGAGACAATTTAGGAAAGATTACTCAGCGCAATCATCAAAATTTCATGCAATTGCTGGTGCAAACCTTGGAGCTAAGTAGACGGGACTATTGCAATGCCCTATATGTGTGGATTCCTATGTACCTTATTCGGAGGTTACAACTTATGCAGAATGCAGCAGCCAGACTGATTTTTGGTAAAATAACATTTGTTCCTAACCTGCTTCACTGGCCCCTATTAAAAGGAGATTTCAGTTTAAAGCCCTTTGTATGGCCCATAAAGCTCTTTATCCTGCAATTCGGGGCTCATACATTTCAGGTATGTTTGCAAGATATTCCCCTTTTAGACTGCTTCGTTCTCCATCTACTGGTCTAATCGCAATACCAAAGTTATGCAATGTAATCCTCTGGGGTTGGCTTTTTCTGTGGTCCTTGCTCAGACCTGGAACAAATTGCCGTTAGCCCTTCATCTTGAGCCAAATCAGCTAAAATTTCATGGAGCACTGAAATCTCATTTATTCATTTAACCCCCGGTCTTTCCTCTATTCCATGCTGGCGTGCCGAAGATATTTTTTGGCTAAACGCCTGGATTCCCGCTGGGTCACTGTGTGCTCAATAACCAATAAAATAAATAAGGTCACCTGCTTGTTTTCGGACTTTGTCCCGAGTGTCCCAAATTCCCTTCCCTATCCCTAGTTCCTCCTCTCTCATGGCGTTTCCGAATGTGCAGTTACGTAATCTAATATATGATTTTATTAAAAGTTCTTCTGAGATTTTAAGCTAATGTTTGCCACATGATAGGTGACAGAAACTTGGGCAAATGCCAGCAAAATAATAATTTCCTGTGTCCATAATTACAGATTTTGCTAATAGCAGAAAGTATAGTGAGAAAATAGTATTTTTTGTTTGTTTTTTAAAAGAATGAAGTGTTTTTTTGTTTTTTTTTTGCTTTATAACCACAAGCTCTGCTGGATGTAGAATTTTTACTTTATCTGCAGGTGGGTTCCAGGGGTTTATCCCACCCACCAGGACCGGCTCTAAGGCTGTGCGATCGGTGCCAGCGCACCGGGCGCTGACTTGGGGTGGGGCGCCATTTTTGCAAGTATATTATCATTTTAAAAGCAACTGCTGCCGAGTTCCTGGCCTTTAGCAATTTTCAGGCATCATTTTAAATTTCAAGATAACTCTGGTGATTAATTGTCTTTCTGGAAAGAGACCGGAGGTTTGTCTAGTGGAAGTTTGACTCATCCTAAGGTAGCGCAGAGGGTTAAAATGCCGGCTGCTAAGAACGTGTACTATGCAGATAACAAAGAGAGAGCTCCTTTTGTAACTTGTTGTTTATAAGTCAAAATCCTAATATAGAACATTGAGCTATTAAATGTCCTCAAAGAGCTGCATGCAAACTGCAAGGTATATGTTAGAGCTATATGTTTTTTTGCTCAGTCTTTCATCATCCTAATCTTGCGAAAAGGGTTCATTTGAGTAGAAAACAAATCTTATTATTAAAGAGAACCCCTAACAACGATGTTACGTTTTTAATTCTGAATTTGTGCTTTTCCAGAATAAGGACTCTTAAACTATATTGCCTACCAGTATCGATGACATGTCACTCCTACACTACACCTTGTAGTCCTGTCTGATGTAACATTTCCTATACACCGATTTACACACACATGATTATCTCTGTGCAATGTGTGTGTGGTGTAAAGTGCTCTGACACCTTACACTGGTATGAGTGGTATAAAACTAAATAAATCTCAGAGACAGTCGTTAATGAGACTTGAGGGGCACTGTTAAAGGGAGTTAGGTATGGATTTGGTTACTGGGAGTTTGACGCTGCTCGTAGTGTTTTTTCTGCCACTGTTAATGTTTGGTTGCTGATGTTTTAACTCAGCCTACAGATCATCTTTCTATGTAGCTTGGTCCCATCTACACATGAGTACTGCTGTTTCAAAGTCGATGGTCCAGCTCTGTTTGTGGTGTTTTTGTTTTTGTCTGTCATTAACTGTGTAGCGCCAGGAGTGTTCAAATTTGAAAGTGTTTTGTTCACCGTGTGCATGTATTTCTGGCTTACACTGCAAAAACAATACAAAAAAGTATCACTGGCTTCGCTTGGGAAGGGAGGTGAGGTGTCAGGGTGGAAATCAAGACTTATGCAAACATTTTGTACAGAAGTATTGTTAGTGTCAGCACTCGCAATGTGTGCACTTTAGTACAAAATGCTCTACAGTTACCGGCACGAGAGACCACCACGTTTGGTTATTGAGAATTGTTGTCCATTTTGTTGCTTGCTGATAGTTTAGCCCCATGCACATGTTTTTAGATCCATGCACAGCCGATTACTGGAGGTGGAACACTGCCCGCTGTTGATTAATAAGTGTTTGTGTTAATTCCTCAGAATGTAACCCTAATCACTGTCATTATAGGGTATTACACCAATCTACAGTGAGCTACTGGTGGCTTTCTGTTGCCCACATTTGGTTTTAGGGTCTTTGGTTCCATCTACAGTGTTAGTGATGGATTACCGTTGCCCACAGCTAGTTTTCGGGGTTTAGTCTAGCCTTCAATGGGCTGTAGCTTAATGCCGCCCAAAGTTTATGGAGGCTTCCAAAAGGCAGACTGCAGCCTCAGACACCCCTGTTCCAGTGGTTGTAGCCATGTATTGGGCACACAAAAAATGCTAAATAGAAAGGGTGAGCATTACCATGCCTTAAACCACTACACACTCAGCGGGTCCGTAGCCCAAGTAGAGGGGTTGACCACACACACAGGAGTGTTCTACACTTGAGAATGGAGCCCACCCATGGTTTAGTGTAAAATATTTGGGGGTAATAAGCAGATAGTTGTTTTGAGGATATGACTGTATGTGGAAAGGTGTTACACATACCACACCACACCTAAAAGAGCCCTGGGCTAAGAATGGCTCCCACCTATGGTACTCTGCAAAATACTTGGAAGAAGGAGATGGACAGGCTCTGAGAATTTGAGTTGAAAAGCGTTTCACACACAGTGGAGTGTACATTCACTCAAAAAATTCCGACCATCGTTGGTAAAGTTTAAAGTCGTGGTGGACCAGAGGCAGATGGACTCTGATGCTTCGAGGCCCTAGGACAGCCGAGTTATTGATAGACCCTTGGTAGAGCTGTTTACAGAGTCAGTGCATTGGTTTATGACATCCTTGGATAATTTACCTTTTGGTAATGGAACTGCATCTGCTGTTTGATGTGCAACCATTTGCCCCCTCCTGCATGTGGCACCCTAGGTGGTTAGCTAGTATTGGGGTTATGTGCTTGATATAAGGCCCTGGTCCTCAGATGGTGGTATTAACGCAGTGGCCGGTTCAGGCAGAAGGCTGGGGCCAGTCCGGTCCAAACTTCAGGATTTAAGTGTGTAGTATTTGTATAGCACAGACATGGCCTGGAGGCAGCAGAGGGCTGAATAGGGTCAAAGGCAGGCTGTTGCTTTTCCACTCAGTACCTTTACATCAGTTACGCATGAGTAACGCAGAGAATGTGCCCTACAAATGTAGGGTGAGCTCTCTGCTCAGCCCTTCTCTCTTCAGCATGCACGCCACTGAGCACGTACTGCCTCCGGGGTGCCCAGAAGCCCTCACCAAGAAGCACATTGAGATGCCTCTGAAAAGACACCGCAGGACCCGGGGGTAGCCATGATGTGCACAAGTAGGAGCCCCCGGTTTACATCTTTGAGATTTTTGTTTCTTTCTGGGGCCATATTTTGGTAGGTCCAAACTCTTCAAAGTAAGGCTGGCATTCACCTGGTGACTCTGATAACTAAACCTGCATCTGTCAGAGCTGGCTGCAGTATTTGTGCACTGAGTTGTACCAAGTGCTTAACAGATGTGAAATATTAATAGGTGCAGTGACCTCGGGAGATTCAGAGGCGTGTGGGTGAAGGAGGGGGAGATTTTGAGAAATAGGATTTGACAGGGGTCAGGCTCCCTGCTGAGCCCAGAGCTACAGGCGATCTCTTGTCTGACAGCTTGCTGCATGGATCCCTTACCTCCCTGCATGGACACATTGTCTCCCCCCTCTCTCTTTCCTTTTCTCTCTCTCCCTTTCTCTCTCTCTCTTCCTCTCTCTCTCTTCCTCTCCCACTCTCTCTCCTGTTCTCTCTATCTTTCTCTCTTTCCGTCTTCCTTTCTCTCTTTTGCTCTCTCCCTATCTTTCTTTTAACTCGCCTTTCTCACTTACTCCTTCTTTCTTACTCCCTTCAGCCCTTACTCTCCCCTCTTTCCCTCCCTTCCGCCTAGACGGCTCCTCTTCCTTCTATCTCCCTCTCCTTTCCTTGACTCCTCTTTTATTTCTTCACTCTTTTCTCCTTCCATCTTTTCTTTTTTTGCAACCATCCTTTCTCCCCTTCCTTTTTTCGCAACACTTCCCTCCCTCCTCTCTCTCCATCTTCAGTTCCTTCCATATTCCTCTTCCATCTGCTTGCCAACCTTCCTGCTTACCACCTATGTTCCTCCTTCTCTCCTAACTATTTTCCTTCATTTCTGCCCTTTTTTCCTGCCTTTCACCCACCATCCATCCCTGTTCTACCTTCTGCTGCTTTTTCTTAACCTCTCCTCTCTCATTTCTCCCTCCATCGTTCTCCGTTTCACGCCTCCATTTCTTTCTTCATCCATTACTTCTGCCTAATAACCTTTCTTGCTTATATTACTTCTTCCTTCCTCTTTTGAAGCTAGGTCCTCCTTCCTACCTTATACCCTCTTTCTCCTGCCTTCCTGTTTCTTTTTGTCATTTCATTCACTCTGCATTTTTCCTCGTTTCCTGTTATCCCTTCCTTTCCCACCCTCTCTCCACGCAAACCCCTCCGCGTCTCTTACCCTCTTGCCTCCATTTTGCCCGCTGCCCTCCACTTCAGCACACATAGTACTACCCGCTGGCATGCTTCTCTTTTGCAGGTAGCAAGAAGTCTGGCAGCCGAGACATGATTCCAATGGACGAGCTGGGCCCAGGTAAATGCACCCCCTCCCATCAGCACCGCAAGCCCCTCCACCCCTCCATCATCTCCGATAGAGCGCGCCGTCACTCATGGGAAAGTTCACCGTCTTCACCTGGAGGCGTTCTACCGGCTGCAGGAAGCTGACATTTAAAGGACGGAGCTCTTACTTTAGAAACAGATCAATAGTGGTTAGTTCCCCCTCGTCGTGGGGTATAAGTGCTGTTTGCACGGCCCTTGCTCGGCCGCTTCTTGCGAGTCGTGGCCGATGGTCCATGCGCGTGGATCTGGAAGGTCAAGCTTTTAATGTGGGAGAGGGGAGGTGAGCAGAGGAGGTAGCATGGGTGGGTGGTGGAGGCGAGCAGGCGGAGGTAGCATGGGTGGGTAGGCTGCTCGAAGGTTGGGGTTCGATAGGCTAAGCTTTACTGTTCTCAACCTAGTGCCAAGCCGCACTCTACTCAGCGCTATACTCAGCACAGTGGCGGATTGAGAGCATGGTTACTGGCTTCTTAGGTGTGGTGGTAGGCAAGACATTTAATTTTACTAAAATTATATATATAATATACTTATTTATAGGGGCATTCTGCCATCTCTCTTCATCCATTGGCCTGTTGCAGTGCCATTCACATTTTTCTTCCACCCACTGCAGCATGCAGCAGTGGGTCAGCCCACTTTAGCCATTGGCTAACTTCACTGTGAGTGGCAGCATTCTACCCTTCCACAATGATCACATACATGAGTAATTCCCTTCAGTGCCAGGGACTGCTATGGCAATGTGTGCTTTTTGAGGTCTAAACATATGTTTGCTTTTAGCCAAGGTTTTTTTGTTTGGATTGGCATGGGCCCTGCAGCTTCCCCAACCATTAACGTTTTGTGTAAAACAGTAAGAAAATAAGCATTGACAAAGCCAAAAGGCTGGCAATCACTGCCAGACTTATTGTCTTTGCAATGCTTGTTAATTTGTTGGTTCTGAGTAGGAAGAGTAAGCAGGAGAGGTCTGACTTGATGTTTCTGAAAGGTGGTAATGCACTGGCCAATGACCGCAACAGTATGTCTGGTTTCTCCTCACTAGTGAGGTGAAGGCCAGTTTTCGTAGATCTGGGCTATCTCTGGGTGCTCGACTGAATCTTGCTAACCAGCCAGTAGATATTCCCAAAAGAGGGGCACACTCCCCACTCCTTGGATTACCCCCATGCACCATTTCTGTCTAACATCAATAGTGCCTCAAAAACCTCCATGCAGTTGGTGCTAATGGGAGCCACTTCTTTGCAGAGGGAAAGTCTGTCCTAACTCCTGTCCCTCCCAGGGTGATTAGAGGAAGTCTGTCCTAACTCCTGTCCCTCCCAGGGTAATTCGAGGTCTTCTTCTTCCCTGGAAAGTTATGGACCAGAGATTTCTGTGTCCTCCTTGGAGTTGGATCCCACCCATTTGAGACAGATAATTTCAGTGAATTGGTTGGCACAGCCAAGCAGTGTCCTCTTTTGCAAACATCTGGATATATCAGTGTCTACCTTTTCTAATAATGCAAACACCACCATGGTCTTCTCCACTAGCCTTTCGTGGATAAAGTTTCTCAGCTTTGACTAAGTAACTAAGTGAATAAATGTTTAGTGAGGGGGCAGCATGCTGCCATAGCAAATCATGTTCAGTTTGGTGCAGGTGGCATTTAGGTCAAGGTAGTCCATCAGAGGCAAGGAAGGACCACGATAAATCGATTAAGTGCTTGTGCGATATCTAAACTCTCCACAAACCTCTGTACCTTAAAAGATATCACCTCCCTTCCCGTATGCCCTTTTAATTTACTGTGTTGATGTGATTTGTGTCTCGTCTCTCTCAATCTACCACACTTTCTCTCTTCCTTGTCTTTTGCTGTGTGTTGAGTTTCTTTCCTGCCATCGCAGCTACCAGATGGACTGGTTCACATTTTTGGCACCAGAAGCCGTTTACACATTCTGTCCTCGCCTTGCCTGGTTGCCACCTGAGGAGGCCGGGTACTACTCGCAGTCCTGACTTTACTTGTCTTCTTCTTCTCCAGATGGATATTCAACAATAGACCACAGGGAGAGGGAACGCAAGTACCGGACACTCGAGAACACGGCGGATGTGTCGGAGAAGGAGCCGTTGAAGGTAAGGGACACATGCGGATGCTTTCGGATAGGCTGTGGTTCACGTTGGCTGTTATGGTCACCTCTGCGTTGCCCCAAATCCTAGTTCTCTGATCTTGGCATTGAAGAAAGTAACAGGTCTTGGGGCCTGTAGCACACTGTGAAGCAAAGCATGCGGATATGATGCAGAAATGCAAGAGGAATTACATCCACAGGAGGTCTTCTGGAGAGTAGTGTCCATGGCATTTTAATCCGGCGCGTTTCTGCCGCCTTCTCCTCTGTTGATAAATCAGCAAAGAGGGTCACCCTGGGAATGTGCAGATAAAAAAAAACAATTAGATGTGATTTTCTGGGGCTTAGTGATTAGCTGTCTTGACTTTGGTTTCCTATATCTTGAGATGGAATTTGCCCCTCCCACCCACCCCCCACACATCTGGGGAGCACAAAGCAGATTTTCTTTTACCAGGTTCAATATCTGAACTTAGACAAACTAAAAAAAACAGCCATCATTGACTGTAAGGATCGTCTAAGAAATAACCTCATCAACGATTTTGGCATTCAATGTATCAGCGAAGAAAATATTCGTGTTTTGAATTGCTGAAATTGCCGACTCGTGGATGAGGTACGAGAAGGAACACACGAAAACTGTTGCACCCTATTACCTTCTTTGAATCTCAGTAATTTATTTGAAATGTTTCATGTTTGCTTTATTTAATTTTTTTGCTTGTTCACTTGTCTTTGTTTTGACAACAACAAATATTAAAAGTCAAACTCAAGAAATGTTTTGCACTGATTTTGCCATCCACAAGAAAATTTGAAAAAAAATTAAGTGTTCTAGCTGATGACTCCTAGATCAGTGCTTTGAGTATTGTCTTCAAAGACCTACATTACCTTAAATCTCAGGCTAGGATCCAGTTTCAGGGTCGATTAAGGGGATCCATTGAATTGGGCAATACCTTCTGTTGTTTGATTGCTAAGTTTGTACGGTGCTGCCCTGAAGGGTTACGCATTGCCTAAATTAAAGGGTGTGCCAAACGTAATACGTGGTAGCATTTGGTGACACGTCTCAACCAAAACAACGACAACAAATAGGAACAGGGCAGAGAGAGGGTATCTTTGGCACATTTCTTCTTTATTGAATTTTTTTGCCTTCACATGGATTCTTCCGCTTGGAGGCGGCCTAGCAAAGATTATATTCAAGCAGATTATTGCTTACAGCTTTCACGTCAACCTTACCTTAAAACCTAAACCTGCCCTCCCTCTCTGAGTGATATCCCAGACAGTGATATCATTCATACTTTCTCAAATCTGCTACTAGTGATACCCTAGATCAGTCCCATAGACCATGAGTGGTTCCTAAATCTGGCTCTAACTATAACACTGTGGATCTATCGTGTGAGCCCAGCCAAAAGGCAGCAGGACGCCGTATAGGGTTAAGACAACCCTAAAGTCAACGAGTAGTAGGAGAGGAAGCTGGTTCTGGTCTAGTTAGTGTTTTGTGCTGTAGTGTTCTTTAAAGAGGTGCGTCTTCTATGTATGTATATGGTATTTCTGTCCTGTACACTTAGCCAAATGGCAGATGTAAACCTTTCTTATGTTACATTTTTAGATTAGTGCAGGGTGCCTCATGCCTTTGTAATTCATTGGAAATTGTTGTGGGTCCTGTTGTGTTAAGGTGCTACAATAGAAACACTTGAGTCTAAGTTGGAGAAAGTCTGGGAGAAGATCAAACCTCAACAACTCCCTTTTTCCGATGGTGTTAGTGGTCACCGCCGGACTAGTTCCTATTTCTCCTATACATTTTTTTACAGCTTGCACAAAACATTACTCTGACCCTATATTTATGTGTTGTATTTAAACACCTCTGTAATTCAATTCTGGTCATCAAAGTAACAGATACAATTATTCAACCACTGTCTCCTGTTCGATAAACTTTACAACAAACATAGTATTATTGTATAGTGTGATATACAATTGGTGTGAATTCTGAGGGCAGCAAGGGCATAGTTAGACTGGTTTGAGCCTACTTGTGAGGTTTCAGAACAGCCAGTGCCTCTTAAAGTCAGAAGGGCTGGGGGGAGGGTCAGTCACACGAACTTGGCTCGGTCCTCCTAGGCGTTCAAAGGCACCAGACTCTAGGCGTTCACTCCCTACGTATCCTCAGACATGTAAGAGGTACAGAAAGGTACGAACCAGTGATAAAATATATGTTCACTTCTAACGCAGACTATCAGCCGATGTGAAAA
The DNA here is from genome assembly GCF_964261635.1 of Lissotriton helveticus. Classification (NCBI taxonomy): domain Eukaryota; kingdom Metazoa; phylum Chordata; class Amphibia; order Caudata; family Salamandridae; genus Lissotriton; species Lissotriton helveticus. The sequence goes on from NC_136072.1 coordinate 1,149,273,532, forward strand.
ATGATAAAACCGATGTATCAACTGTGCATATGTATATATTGCGTCAAAAGGCAGATCACGGGATAGACCACGTGATCACTTGCGATGAAAGATCATCTTGAAACATTGCTTCTCTGTACCTGTCCCTGGGTGCAGTGCTAAGAGGGGGGACTCTCCAATCTTATACCCGACTCTACTGTCAAGGCTGCAGAGTGGGGCCATGGCCCGTGGGGCGTGGCTCAGGAAGTGGTTGCCCTCCTCTTCTTCACTGATACTTTTCTCCATACTCTTGCAGGAGCACCCTTTTCTGGATTCTCTGTCGCTCTATTTTATCATCACGGATTCTTTGCGTGTGTATTCTAAACTCAGACCCTTGCATGTGTGTTTTATTGGTGCCTATTGTGTGTGCTTTGCTTTGGGTGCTTGTGGTGTGTGCTTATTTTAAGGACACTTTTGTTGTGGCTTGCCTCTGAACTTCCTTCTGCATTTTCACCAAGCAATCACTTCACTGGATATATATGGCAAAATGCAATCCACTGAAACCATTGTTATTAAAGCGGTATTAAAGATTTATGGTGCAAATGTTTAACAAAATCATGTTTTGTGTTATCCTGCTGTCAAACTCTACATTATCCTAAAGTAGTGTCAGCTGCCGCGATCTGGGGCTCACAATGCGGCTGGACTCCAGACCATTTTCAGATTTCAAGTCTAAATGTGTCTGACATGTTGGAAGGTGAACAGATCTGAAGGGATAATAACGATATATGGCAACTCAGTTGACCATTGTGGGGTCTGAACGGTATTAGATAGATGGTGTCAAGAGTGAAAGCGTAGGTCTTTGAAGAATTGGAAGCAAGTGGCACGTAATTCTTATTTTCCAAATTAGAGGAAATATTTTTTATGCTTTTATTTGGGAATACTTGGCTATAAAACAAATGCCAGATGTAGCTCGTTTGCCATCACATGTACTGCTTACACTTGAGCATGTGAGTTTTTTGCACTGTCGCCCAGTGTAGAGGAGGGTCATGCGGCAGGGATAGTCCAAACCCTTCCCAGGTCACATGCGTTTCTGTGTCGATGAGATACAACTTCATTCAGTTGAATCCAAGATAAGGCATGTTTGCAGGGTGTGCCGGCCCCTGAGGGTGGACCTCTGGTCCCATACAGAGCATGTACCCGGCACACTATCACCCTGCAAGAGGTACAAACCACATACATTCCAGCCCCACCTCGATTCACAAAGCCTTGCAATCATGAGAAAGCGAGAGGGTAGCGAGTTCTCAGGTAGGAGAACTCCTTAACTCCTTAGGAGGTCGAGCACCTTAACCTAACGGCTAAGGCGTTCGACCTCGGACCTGGGGATCTGGGTTCGAGTCTCGGTAACGACGCCAAAACCTCCTGTGATTCTGGGCAAATCACTTAATCTCCCCGTGCCTAAAATGAAAGTGTGTCCTCATGTAACGTAACTGGTGCTATGTAAAGCGCTCTGATAACTGATTCGGTTCGGTTCTAGTTCGCGCTATATAAAACTCTGCAAAAAATAAAAAATAAAGACTGATAAACAGAATGGGAAATTAGAGCCTGAGGAGTCTCTGAAGATACCGAATCGTGTTAACTTTACATGTCCACTCAGGACCACCGCCCTAAAACAGCAAAATAATAACCATGGTGATAAAAACTAAAACTGTACCAATACCCAATAACTGTGTCATGAGCCACAAAAGAAGTGATCAGCTTTGAAGTTGAGAACGTTTTTGACTTCAGGATGACTCCAGAGGACCTGAAAGAGCATAAGGTGCTATCAACACTGAACCGACTAAGCCCCATCAATCTTTGCTCTCTGCCATGTCAGAATCTCACTAACATTGGATGTCTCCACCCAGAAGGCTGCAAAGTGTCCTCCAATGTCACATCCACAAATGACCAGAGAACAGATGTCGGACACCAAGGGCACGCATGAAAAACCTTTCCAGCACCACTAACCTCAAATTAATTTAGTGTTTAGCCACTGAATGACCTGGAAGAGCGCTAAGATCTGAGCAATGAATAAAGAGCATCACAAAAATAATTGCTGGCGCAGGAACAGAACAAACCAACAAAACATAGTGTAAAGAAGATTGTGATGCAAGGGTCACCTTTTCACTGATCCCAATATCCCACCAATTTGGGTTTAATGATGGCAAACTTTTGCTTTGTCAAGGAAGGAATTGTATGCTGAAAGACATCATCACGATGAAGGAGATTTAGAAGGTAACCGGGGTCATGGGTGATGCAATTCACCTTATAAAGAACTGCTTCACTCAAGAGCATCATCCTACAATGACTTGGTGACCTTTCATGGGGTCATTCCGGTAGGGGCTCAGCTTGTGGCTTAGGAAGGACTTCCTACTGAAAGGGGTTTCTTGTTGGGCTACTAAGGCCTAATCAAACAGCAAATAGTGTTACTAATGTCAAGGACTAGTTGTATTGTGCCACCCACTAACTGGTTTGTCTCCAGGCACTTAACTAGAAAGCGTTATTATTACCCAACTCTATGATACAAATTCTATTGCCCTCCAGAGGGTGGTAGGAAGTTGGCACAGATAAGATTTGCACCTGTGACCCCTGGGCAGGAGCATTGCACACAGAACTGTCTTAGTGATACCGACAAAGGGTGCCCTTTTTTAGGCTGGTTCCCACAGGGCCCCAACTATTTCACTGTGCTCCCTGGAGCAGAACATGTGAGTGTGAATACCACTGGAGACATATCAGGTGTGCAGGAGCCACAGTGAGCATGGGCACTACTTCTAGAAGAGTGGACCATTCCTGATCCACAGATGCTTCGGTGATAGTAACCACTGCCCGGACAAGGGTGGGACATCCGTAGTCGAAGTTCCCTCGGGTAGACATGGCATCGAGTAGGTTGGGTGGAAGGTGTGCGGCACCCACCATTGTGCGCATATTCACAACAGCAATGATGCTGCTGTTGCGGAAGTATATGCCAGAGGCTGAGAAGAGGATTGGTTCGCTGTTAACATCCCTTCCTGGGGATGGACAGATGGACACAACACTGTGTAAAGGCTAATGGGAGAGGATTGGTTCTCTGGCAGGATCCTTGCCTGGGGATGGAAACACAGACACAACATTGTATAAATGTAAATGTAAATGTAAATGTGTTTCGATTTATATAGCGCACTAATCACCCAGGGGTCTCAAGGCGCTTGCTTAGGGAACCCGTCCTGGTATTCCCCTGTGAGATACCCTGGCAGGGTATTCACAAGGTGAAAGCCAGGCATCCCGCCGCGAGGGGCCGTAGTGGAGATTAAGCAAGCTATTGCCCAGAGTCGCAGAGTGTGACCCCGTGAGTCGAGTAGGCACCGGAGCGAGAATTGTCGAGTCCGTGGAATTTTTGTGCCCGAGACCCGCCGAGGCGGGGAATCGAACCCTGGTCCACGGCTGATCTCAGCTTCCGGGTCTGCCGCCTCTAACCACTGAGCCACACTTCTCCAAAGGATGGGAAGCCACCCTGGACATAGGGGAGAGACCTTATGGCACCTTCCCAATGGTGCCCAATAAAGTGCCACTCTTGGGATTTTTATACTTCAGGCTTGAGGTACACACTCCCACACCCAGTGTTCCCCCACCCGCCTGGCTAACCAGTTGTATTTTTGCACAGTTCATGATTTTAGTTTGACGCCTCATTGTTACACTGAGTACATCTAAGAGATTCATCGAACAAGCTTTGGGGTTATTGTAATTCTAAAAAGACAATCTTCTAATTTGTTTACATTTCCTTGCAGTGTGTATATACTTGATGTTAGAGAGTCACAGTCACTGAGTCTGCACTGATTCTGTTTGCATCAACGGCGCCACCTCATGGTTACTGCTGTGTACTTTGAACCTAGATGGATGCGCCATTGCTCCTCTCCACTTTCAGCTTGTGTACTAAAACTCTGCTGGCGTGCTGTGTGTGCTTGTGTGTGCCACATTTCAGATGAAATTGTGTGCATTAACACATATTAACAGTCAAGATGCTATGTTTTTTAATCTCTCCAAGATTCTCAGTGACTGTCTGCCTTTTTTACTAGGTATTAACTGATGCCTGTGGCTTATCTCTATTTCTACTCTCTCTCTCCTCTCTCCTCTCTCCCTTCTCTCCCTTCTCTCCCTTCTCTCCCTTCTCTCTTCTCTCCTCTCTCTTCTCTCTTCTCTCCTCTCTCTTCTCTCTTCTCTCCTCTCTCCTCTCTCCTCTCTCCTCTCTCCTCTCTCCTCTCTCCTCTATCTCTCCCCCCTCTCTCTCCCCCCTCTCTCTCTCTCTCTCTCTCTCTCCCTCCCCCTTTCCCCCCTCTCTCTCTCCCTCCCCCTCTCTCTCTCTCCCCTCAGGTGTTTGGGTCTCTCCCTGATGTTCACTCATGTCTGTTTCTCCCCTGGATGTTCATTAATCTTTGTCCCTCATGGTTGTTCACTGATGCCTGTCTCTGTCTCTCCTTGATGTCCACCAACGCCCTTGTGTTTCTCTCTGGATGTTCAAACATTCCTCCCACCCTCCTCTCTCTCTCTCTCTCTCTCTCTCTCTCTTTTCACTGATACATCTGTCAGTCTCTAGGGAGGCCACTGATGCCAGTCTCTCTCTCGCCCCCATCTCTCTTTCTCTTACTCACTCTCTCCCCCTCTCGCTCTCATTTTCTGGTATCTATATTTCTCCTGGATGTTTACTATTGCCAGTCTCTTTCTTTTCTCTCCTCTATCGTTCACTTTTTTTGCCTTCTCTCTTCTCAATGCTCTTTAGCATTTGTCTCCTCTCTTCTTTACTAACCTGCTCTGTTTTGCTTTCTCACTTTTAACCCTTTCGCCTCTGCCTGCAGAATGACACAAATAAGAGGCACATTAACCGGAGTAACAGGGCTTCGGTGAATCTGCTGGATGCTCGTGATCCCAAACCTCAGCCTGTTGACTCCTGGGTCTAACTGTGCATGCCTGGTAGGTCTGCTGTAGTTCTTTGCTTAACTCTGCATGTCTGCTATTTTTTATGGGTTGGGTCTCAGGTGGGTCATAATTGCATTGCATTTGTGCTATAACTCTGCACGCCTGATGTTTCCTACTTCTTGGTGCTCTCAGGGTTGGCTCTCTGGTGGGTCTGCCTTGCGTCTGTGGCTTAACTCTGCACGTCTGATGTTTCCTACTTCTTGGTGCTCTCAGGGTTGGCTCTCTGGTGGGTCTGCCTTGTGTCTGTGGCTTAACTCTGCACGTCTGATGTTTCCTACTTCTTGGTGCTGTCAGGGGTGGGTCTCTGGTGGGTCTGCCTTGCGTCTGTGGCTTAACTCTGCACGTAAGATATTTCCTGTTTCTTGGTGCTCTCAGGATTGGCTCTCTGGTGGGTCTGCCTTGCGTCTGTGGCTTAACTCTGCACGTCTGATGTTTCCTACTTCTTGGTGCTCTCAGGGTTGGCTCTCTGGTGGGTCTGCCTTGTGTCTGTGGCTTAACTCTGCACGTCTGATGTTTCCTACTTCTTGGTGCTGTCAGGGGTGGGTCTCTGGTGGGTCTGCCTTGCGTCTGTGGCTTAACTCTGCACGTAAGATATTTCCTGCTTCTTGGTGCTCTCAGGATTGGCTCTCTGGTGGGTCTGCCTTGCGTCTGTGGCTTAACTCTGCACGTCTGATGTTTCCTACTTCTTGGTGCTCTCAGGGTTGGCTCTCTGGTGGGTCTGCCTTGCGTCTGTGGCTTAACTCTGCATGTCTGATGTTTCCTGCTTCTTGGTGCTGTCAGGGGTGGGTCTCTGGTGGGTCTGCCTTGCGTCTGTGGCTTAACTCTGCACGTAAGATATTTCCTGCTTCTTGGTGCTCTCAGGGTTGGGTCTCTACTGGGTCTGACTTGTGTCTGTGGCTTAACTCTAGATGTCTTGTGTTTCCTGCTTCTTGGTGCACTCATGGCTGAGTGTCGTAGTGGTCTGACCTGCATCTGTGGCTTAACTCTGCACACGTGTTTTTGTTGTTGCTTGGCGCACTAAGGGTGGGAGGTTGTGGTAGATTTGCCCATCATCTGGGATTTAACTCTGCTCACCTGGTGTTTCCTTCTTCGAGCTGTTGAGGGAGGGTCTCGTGGTGGGCTTCCTCCACAGCCCTTGAACCCATGAGGTGCCGTGGAAGTGAGTCATTGTGTCAAAGCTGGTTTAATTAACCTGATACCAAATGTTTTCCTACAAAAGACGAAGTGACTTGGTGCCTATTTCATACACCCTGAATGTGTATGTTCAACCAACTGCCTCTTCAGTATGTATGTTCAACCAACTGCCCCTTGAATATGTCTGTTCAACCAACTGTCTCCTGAGTATGTATGTTCAACCAACTGCCTCTTCAGTATGTATGTTCAACCAACTGCCTCTTCAGTATGTATGTTCAACCAACTGCCCCTAGAATATGTTATGTTCAACCAACTGCCTCTTGAATATGTATGTTCAACCAACTGTCTCTTGAGTACGTCTGTTCAACCAACTGTCTCTTGAGTATGTATGTTCAACCAACTGTCTCTTGAGTACGTCTGTTCAACCAACTGCCTCTTGAGTATGTATGTTCAAACAACTTTCTCTTGAGTATGTATGTTCAAACAACTTTCTCTTGAGTATGTATGTTCAAACAACTTTCTCTTGAGTATGTATGTTCAACCAACTGTCTCTTGAGTATGTATGTTCAAACAACTGTCTCTTGAGTATGTATGTTCAACCAACTGTCTCTTGAGTATGTATGTTCAACCAACTGTCTCTTGAGTATGTATGTTCAAACAACTTTCTCTTGAGTATGTATGTTCAACCAACTGTCTCTTGAGTATGTCTGTTCAACCAACTGTCTCTTGAGTATGTATGTTCAACCAACTGTCAATTGAGTATGTATGTTCAGCCAACTGTCTCTTGAGTATGCATGTTCAACCAACTGTCTCTTGAGTATGTATGTTCAACCAACTGCCTCTTGAATATGTATGTTCAACCAACTGCCTCTTGAGTATATATGTTCAACCAACTGCCTCTTGAGTATGTATGTTCAACCAACTGTCTCTTGAGTATGTATGTTCAACCAACTGTCTCTTGAGTATGTATGTTCAACCAACTGTCTCTTGAGTATGTATGTTCAAACAACTTTCTCTTGAGTATGTATGTTCAACCAACTGTTTCTTGAATATGTATGTTCAACCAACTGCCTCTTGAATATGTATGTTCAACCAACTGCCTCTTGAATATGTATGTTCAACCAACTGTCTCTTGAGTATGTATGTTCAAACAACTTTCTCTTGAGTATGTATGTTCAACCAACTGTCTCTTGAATATGTATGTTCAACCAACTGCCTCTTGAATATGTATGTTCAACCAACTGCCTCTTGAATATGTATGTTCAACCAACTGCCTCTTGAATATGTATGTTCAACCAACTGCCTCTTGAATATGTATGTTCAACCAACTGCCTCTTGAATATGTATGTTCAACCAACTGCCTCTTGAATGTGTATATTCATCCAACTGCCTTTTGAATATGTCTGTTCAACCAACTGCTTCTTGAGTATGTTGGTTCAACCAACTGTCTCTCGAATATGTACGTTCTACCCAAATGTAAATGTAAATGTACAGGAATTTATATAGCGCAAATCACCAAGCGGTTTCTAAGCGCTTGCTTAGGGAACCCATCCTGGTATTCCCCTGTGAGATAACCCCGGCAGGGTATCCGCAAGGTGAAAGCCAGGCATCCCGCCACGAGGGGCCGTTGTGGAGATTAAGCAAGCTATTACCCAGAGTCGCAGAGTGTGAACCCGTGAATCGAGTAGGCACCGGAGCGAGAATTGTCGAGTCCATGGACATTTTTTTAGGACTCAAGACCCCGCCGAGCCGGGAATTGAACCCTGGTCTCTGCTTCCAGGTCTGCCTCCTCTATCCAGTGAGCCACACTTCTCCACTTCCCAGGCAGAAGATGTGAGCTGGTCCCTGATCATTAAATAGGAGGTGGTATGTGGTTTTAGTGCATTGGACAGGAGATGTAAGCTTGTTCCTGGTCATTGGACAGGAGGTGGTATGTGGTTTCAGGGCATTGGACAGGAGATGTACGCTTGTTCCTGGTCATTGGACAGGAGGTGGTATGTGGTTTCAGGGCATTGGACAGGAGATGTACGCTTGTTCCTGGTCATTGGATAAGGAGGTGGTATGTGGTTTTTTGGGCATTGGACAGGAGATGTAAGCTGGTTCCTGGTCATTGGACAGGAGGTGGTATGTGGTTTTAGTGTATTGAACAGGAGATGTAAGCTTGTTCCTGGCCATTGGATAGGAGGTGGTATGTGGTTTTAGGGCATTGAACAGGAGATGTAAGCTTGTTCCTGGCCATTGGATAGGAGGTGGTATGTGGTTTTAGTGCATTGAACAGGAGATGTAAGCTTGTTCCTGGCCATTGGATAGGAGGTGGTATGTGGTTTTAGTGCATTGAACAGGAGATGTAAGCTTGTTCCTGGCCATTGGATAGGAGGTGGTATGTGGTTTTAGGGCATTGGACAGGAGATGTAAGCTGGTTCCTGGTCATTGGACAGGAGGTGGTATGTGGTTTCAGAGCATTGGACAGGAGATGGGAGATGATGAACAGCATGCTAAAGCTGATTTGCGATAACATAAGGTGTGAGCTAGTGCCATGACTTTGGATGAGAGCGAAGTGTAGTCTTTGGGCCTTACATAGGACAATGGAGGTGACTTTAGGTGTTTGATTAGGTAATTGGGAACAGGAGTGTTCTAGTTTGTCAGGAGATTAGAGCATGCTCTACCATTGGATGAAAGACTGGAGCTGGTTTCTTGTCATTGAACAGGGGGGGGGGAAGCTTGTACCAAGTCATTACCTAGGAGGTGAGAGCGGGTCACTGGAACATCGGTTGCAGCTGGTTACAAGTCATTAGACAGGAGGGGGAGATGGTTCCAGATCAGTGTGTCAGATGCTGGAACTTCTTCCAGGTCATAGGGCAGATGGTGGTAGCTTGTAGCATTTCTTTGTACAGGTAGTGTGGGCTGGTTTCTGGAAGTTGAAGAGGGTTTGTATGTGTTTTTTTCCTTTGTATTAAATCCTGAGCACCGTGGAGCACTGGTCCCGGGAGCCTGGGCAGTCAGTTTGGGTTTAATTACCATCTGCAGATTACCCATAGAATCATGGAAACACCCCCTATTTTTCCTGCATGGAAACCCTGTAAAATGAGACTTGTTACTGCCTGAAGAGGTCCCCTGCCATATTTCTTAAGAATTTTGTTTGTGCCTCTTGGTTGGCAAAAACTCACAGCTCCTCAGCAGGAGTTTCTTTCAAACCTTCCCTCTGTTACGCACTCCAGCGCTTGACTTCTTCTGTAATCCAGTGGTGCGGTTTAGTTACACTAAGGGGAAGCCCGGCCTTTTAGGGTCAACAGTGTGAATATCTGTTTTGTATATATATTTAGGTTTGTAAAGCGCATTATGCTCATAGGCGCCAAAGCACTGCCAACGGAAACGAAGATGCAAATAAGGAATGACGAATAGCCAAGCCTTCAGTTGCGTATGGAAGACCACGTGAGAAGCTATACTGGCAATGTTGTTATTATTATTTGTATTATTATTATACTCACTTGTAGTGTGCAGAGAATCTCTCAGCGCCAGAGAAGGGAACACCATTGAGCAGAACAATATTAAAACAGCCAGGTCTGGAGCATTTTCTTAAATCGAGACAGATCAGCACAGGCCTGGATCTCCTCTGGGAGACTGTTCCAGTGGCTGGGGGCTAGATGAGAAAAAGCTCGACCACCCATTTTAACCTTGTTTATTCTCTGCGTGCAGAGCAGATTGAGATTACTGGATCTTAACGGACACACGGGTCGATACAGGTCCAGTTTCTTTTTAAAATAGGCTTGTCTATTCCCCTGCAGAGACTTGAAGACCATACATAACAGCTTGAAAATGGCTCGTTTCCGAATAGGAAGCCAATGTAGTTGGCATAGGAGAGGTAAAGAATGGGTGCACGCCGGTTTGTTGAGGGGGAGGCGGGCTACTGTGTTTCACACCACCTGCAATTTTGATATTTAGTCTTCCCTTATTCCAACCAGCAGGGAGTTGCTATAATCCAGTCGACTAACCAAGAGCGACTGAATGAGGGTTTTTCTTGTCGAAAGTGGGATCCAAGGGAAGATCTTCCTAAGCATCCACATTGTTCCGAAACAGGTGCCTGACAACGTCTTCACCTGTTCCTCCATTGATAATTTAGTATTGATTCTGATGCCTAGATTCTTAGCCCAGTTTTTTGGGGAAGGTGCCTCTCCTAGCTCTGAAGGCCACCAGTCAGGGGTCCATAATGCCTCAGCCTTCCCAAACAGCAGTATCTCTGTCGGCACACTGTTCCACATTTTTCAACAACTACCGTGAAGGTGTGACCACATGATTTAGCCTTCCGGAATCTAGCAATGTTCATGTTCCTCAAAGAAGAGGATCTCCGCTAACTTTTAGGAGTGTACCATTGGGATACTGACCTCAGGTGCCACGCTTGACGGACCATACAGAGCGTTTTAAAGGTCACCTGCTTTCTGATAGGCAACCAATGTGGTGAGCGCAAGCCTTCCCTCACTGAAAAGCGTTTAGGTATATTCAGTTTTGAATGACCTGAAGTTTGAGTGAGGATTTTTTAATGTTTAAGTATAGTGCATTGCAGTAGTCAAGGCGACACGTAATCAATACAATAACTACTGCAGGCAGTTCTGAGCTCCACTGGAATGATTGGAAAAGTCTTTTTCAGGATTTTGATAATATAAAAAGAAGTACTTCTGGTCCTAGTGGCCAGAGTATCAAAGGTGTTGTCAAAAAGTGACTCCTCTGTAACTATAATTTTACAATTCAGGTCTGCAGTGGCTGTACCGCGATATTATGGCATTAAGTAACTCGCTTAGCTTAACCTAGCTGCCGTACAACACCTTCTGTATTTTCAAAATGCCATCTTACTGGACTCCATCCGTCAATTGTGTGTCTTTTGCTTTCTCGCCCTAAGTGCGCCAGGTATGCCCAGACGTGGGTCCCGTGCTCTCCATGCCACCGGAATCAAGCTATCCTGGCTGAAGAGGGGTGAAACCCCGAAACCGGTCCTAGGATGCTTGTTTCCAATCCAGGGAGGACCTGGCCTGGCAGTTCGGGCTGGACTGTTCCCATGAGGCACAGGGTCAAGACTAATTTGCATATGGCCAGGTCTAAATTGGGGTGGCATGGTGAGCAAAAGAACGATGGATTTAACCCAGATCTCTTGACTGCGGGTGAATGTTTAGATTTGTTCTGCATTCGTCCATCAATTATGTGTCTTTTATCTCACTGGCCGCCATCTTTAAATATCTCAGAGGCGTCCATCCGTGGTATGCTCCCCTGCATCTCTTGATGAACGGGCTGAGGTTATGTGCCAAGTCAAACCTACCCGCAAGGCACTGTGCACCTCAGAGTTTCTCAGGATCTCTGGAGTAGATGCGGGGGAAGTCGTGGACACTGTGTTACTGCTGTACTCCAGTGGCGTATGAAACCCTTGGACCAACCGCATGCGTTAGGCTTGCCGTGACCCTGCGATGCTGACGTGTCATCATTGGAAGTGGGTGGATGGCGGGGCACTCCTAACAGCCTGGCAGCGCCATCCCTTGAACCCAAGAACTTCCTAGGGTGCATCTTTATAGCGAGACTTATACACGCTCTGCATGTGCTGAATTTCATCTGGGAGTCCTGCCGCGAAATCCAGACGACTAATCCTTTCAAATCAAGTTTATGTGTGTGACCAGAACAGTTTTGAAACTCTGATTTTATTTATTTATTTTTAAATGAGTTCTTATGCCCCTTTTATAAGCCTATATTGAAGTTTGGCTACTCCCACTATTTAATATATGCAACATCTGCTGTGATAAAGAGGCCCTTCATTACACAGCTCAGTGACCTCTCCCATCAGTGGGCTCAGAATGTGCAAGGCATTCCTTACACTGACTACTATTGGATAAGCAGTGAGGAACCTCCAGGATCACCAGTAAGTAAGAGAGTCCGCAGTGGACATGTGCTTGTTACTGGACGCCTGCGGTAGGTATTGCATCTCGAGTGGTCATAGACACGTCAAGAGCACGGAAGAGCATATTACCAGATCTCATGTGACACATGCATGAGGTAACATATCTCAAGGGGCAGCCATAGACACATCGGGCCCGATTCACAGAACTAATTTAAGACAAAATCCTAAACTTACTACCATTTTCGTATTCACAGAAGGCACTTACTCATTTTGGTATTCACAGAAGGCACTTACTCATTTCGGTATTCACAGAAGTTAGGAGTTCTAACCTTAGGACTCTTAAATGCCTTCTGTGAATACCGAAAGTCTTAAAATTAGGATTTTTCTCAATTTAGTTGTAGTAGAGTTAGGACTAAACTGAGAAAAATCCTAATTTTAAGACTTTGGGTATTCACAGAAGGCATTTAGGAGTCCTAAAGTTAGGAGTCCTAACTTTACTACTATTAAATTGAGAAAAATCCTAATTTTAAGACTTTCGGTATTCACAGAAGGTATTTAGGAGTCCTAAAGTTAGGACTCCAAACTTCTGTGAATACCGAAATGAGTAAGTGCCTTCTGTGAATACGAAAATGGTAGTAAGTTTAGGATTTTGTCTTAAGTTAGTTCTGTGAATCGGGCCCATCAAGAGGATCAGAAGAGTAGATTACCAGATCCTACGGGAGACTTGCATGATGTATTGCGCCCCGAGGAGCAGCCATAGGCATGTCAAGAGCATTGGAAGAGCAGAATACTGTATCTTGACAACTGCATGCGGTATCACATCCTCAGGGAGCAGTCCTAGACTGATAAAGAGATTAAAAAAAGCACATTACTGTATTTTGGGAACAAGTTTTCATAAATGCGGTAGGTCCCATGAGCTTCATGCTCATATCAGTGAGATTTGCACCGAACACACAAGCACATCGTTGCATTGGTCTCCAGCCGGGCTAAATGCATTCGTGATGCACAAAAGGCATTTGACTGTGTGGATTAGAACCCATTTACATGGTGCTTGAACATGAATGAAGAATGAAAAGGGTTTTGTAGAGCGCGACTTCTGTCCTAGTCCCAGGCACAGAACACGGGTCTGGCTAGGGTACCCAACCTCACTACCAAAGGCAAACCAGTGCGTAGCTGTGACTTTTGATCACCTTTCTCATGGGGCCCTGGTTATAGTGTTCACAACCTCCTGCCCTCTTTGCACTGTGCGATTCAGAAAAGGGGGTGGTGATGAACAGAGTGTCTGAATTAAGCAGACCACTCTTACCCAGTCCAAAGATCAGGGCTTGATCCATCACCGTTATTTAGCTCACTGCCCCATCCCAGCTCAGAACCTGGCTATATGCAAATTAGTCTGTCCCTGGCCCAGTGCATCATGGGAACAGGGCAGACCAAACTACCAAGCCAATTCTTCACCAGAAAGGAGACAAGCTTCCGGGGACCGGTTTCTGGCATTTCAGCCGTCGTCGGCCCGGCTTGCTTGAATCCTGATGGAGCAGTGAGCAAGGGACTCATGTCTGAGTATACCCTGCCACACCTATAGTGGCCAAAAACGATTCAGAAAAGGGGGTGGTGATGAACTGTGCGGCAGATGTTGGGTAATAATCGTAGCTGGCATCCTCTGAAATTATACGGGACAGAAAGAGGTACTCGGAATTACCCCAAGTGCTGTAACCTGTATTGGAACAGTGGAATGTTGGTAGCTTCTTTGAAGACAATGGAGTGGTTCTGGGCTTCTAAAGGCTGACGTAAGCCAGGCGCTCCAACATTCCAATGTTTGTCTTCATGGTTCTCCCTTTTTAATTTAGAACATTCTACCCTCAGTGGGTGGAATATTCTAATAGCCTTATAGGCCTTCTGCCTCGGGCTATGCCAGTTGTAAAAGACCCTCTCCCTCGTTATAGGCCCTCGCCTGCAGCTCGGGCCTATAACTCGGGTTCAGGGTCTGTAACAACTGGTACAGACAGCCCTCGGCAGGGGCTACAATAAAGAGGTAAGAGGCCACTCGCGCTTAAGCATGTGATTTCACTAGTGAACTACACAAGGGCATCTCCTTAAAGGCCTTCAATGTTCCCACATTCGCCAACCACGCTGCTAGGTTTGGCCTTTTCATTCAGTGATGACTGAATGAAAGGTGCACGTGCCCTTTTAGTATTGCATCAGAGTAGTCAGAGCACCTCTGGAGAAGGGGGGAAATGGACTATGTAAAGTAGTCGTGATGTCCAAGAAATATAAGGGTAGCACTTCTGTCCTTCTCCGCTAGACCCTGGAGGGCACTCTCAGTGGGCCCGGTGGAAGATTCTCTCTATTTGAGAAACAGACTTGGTCTGTACCAACACGAGAGATCCTTGCGAACTAACAGCCTCCGACTTATGCGTGGTCCTGGGTTTGCGAAAGTCTGACATGAAGGCAAGTCATTCACCACTGGCGTAACGAAAATTGAGGAGGCCCCCTTCAAGGTACGTGGAGGGCCCCCCCCTGGACTCATTATGGAGCTCTCTGGGCAGAGTACTGTGCTGAGGGGGCCCCCTGGAACTTGGGGATGGAGGGGCAGCTCCGCAGGGGCTGTGGGGGCCTATGTTACTCCACTTACCTTCACTGTACCTGACTTCAAAGCTTTGGAACACTTTACCAATCAAGCTTCACATGACCGAGTCTGACCACTGCTCCTGAAAAGAAGTGAAAACTTGGCTCTTTGACCAGAATTAGACATGATAGTCCGGTCTGTTCTCATTCACTGCTTCCGGCGCCGGGACGCTTCTTCCAGAGCAGCCAAGCGCTTTATGAATGCACTTGACTGACTGATTGATTCTGTCACGTCTGAAGCCCACAGTGGCTATTGGCCAGCAAGTCCTTCTCTTCCACATGGTTTAGTGACCGCGTCTCTTTTAGTCCACATGCACAATGTAGCCATTTGGCGATCTGCTTGTAGTTGCTGTGCTTGTTGGGATCCGGCGTGGATTTTTATCAAGTGGATTTTTCAGACTGTCAGAGCAGGTCCTCTCAAGGGGAGAAGATGTTGACAATATTTTGAACTATGCAAAAACAACAATTGATGGACAGAATGCAGAACAATGTCATACATTCACCCCAGTACAGAGATCCGGGCCTAAATCCATCGTGTTTTGTTGCTCACCATGCCATTCCAGTTTGGACCCAGCCATATACAAATCAGTCTTGACCCTGCACCCAATGGGAACAGTCCAGCCCGAACTGCCAGGGCAGGTCCTCCCTGGACTGGAAACAAGCATCCTAGAACCGGTTTCGTGCTTTCAGCCCTCATCAGCCAGAATAGCTTGATTCCAGTGGCATGGAGAGCACGGGACTCGCGTCTGAGCATATACATCCCACTCGGGGTGACAAATGCAAAAATAACAGTTGATGGACAGAATGAAGAACAATGTCATACATTCACCCCAGTAGAGAGATCTGGGCCTAAATCCATCGTTTTTTTGCTCACCATGCAATTCCAGTTTGGACCCAGCCATATGCAAATCAGTCTTGACCCTGCTCCTCATGGAAACAGTCCAGCCCGAACTGCCAGGCCAGGTCCTCCCTGGACTGGAAACAAGCATCCTAGGACCGGTTTCAGGCTTTCAGCCCTCATCAGCCAGGATAGCTTGACTCCAGTGCAGTGTCAGCATTCCGTCCTTCATTTGTTTGCTGTAATATTCTGAACTACCCAGGCGACTTTGGCCAATGGGTGGAGCCTCTTGGAAGCCTGTCAGCGTGCAGGGCAGCCGGGGTCCTGGTTTACAACTGGAGGAGCATGAGTGTATGTTTAGATGAATAATAATGGCCGCTCATTGAGGACACTGTGCAGTTAAAGAACGTCCTGCAGAGTAAGCACGTGCTGCAAACTTCAATTTCAGTGTTGAATAATTAAACCCTACAGGCCACTGTCAGAAGCTATATTGGTTGTTAAAGGCGCAGAGCCAGTTATAAGATGAGGGCCTTTAACAACCTGTAGAGCCCGAGGCAGTCGCAGAATAGTTATAATTTTATTAGAACCTTTCCTCCACCGAGGGTAGAATGCTCTAAAATACACAGGGGGAAACAAAGGCAAAGATTAGAATATCGGGGCAGAAGGTCTGTGACAGCCAATATTGGCCCTCAGCCACTTCATTGTCTTCAGTGGAGACCTCAACATTCTCAGGGTGTATTAATAACCAGTCAGCAATGACGGTTCTAAGCGCTATAACTAACCGGTATTTCTATTCCCATTATGTAATAGAAATCAATGTATTGACTTAGGAACGAATAAAGGCGGAGTGTGGCCTGTGAGGGTCTGAACACGGTACCCCTCCCATCGCTGAAGCTGTAACCCCAACTGTTAACTCAGTGGGTCATCCGGACAGTCCATTGTGTTGTCGTCGTGGCACGTGTTTTTGAAATAATGTTATGAATCCTCTCACTCCACAAAGACATTTGAGGAGGGCCTAAGATGAGTTGGACAAGACGAGCAGGTAAAGAAAGTTCACTTTAGTTCTTTAGCTGGGGGGGGCCTGTCTTGAAACACTTCCTCTCTCGACGCTAATAAAGGTGTGTTACAAGAGGTTGTCTGGTGTTCCACAAATAACCAGTAGATGGCAGGAGCGTCCAAACAATTGGGACCTCTGCCCAGAATCAGCAGCAAAGTGGTGTCTGCATGTTCTGCTTCCAGCCTCTGAACTTAGCACATGAGATTTCTCTCACTGCGATTTTTCCGATTGTTTAGTTTGTCTTTTTTTCCAAAAACAGAGTCCCACTTTATAAAAAATTAATGACCTGCAATATGTGCTGAATTACGCATCCTGATCCTAGGGAAAAGCAGTTTTCTATCTCAATGTTCTTTCTTGCTCCTATCATTATTAGATCCTAGTATTATTTATTAACATTTTTTTTAAATTAAAAAAGCTTCCCTTTTGGAAGATAAGTGACACTGGGGTTTCATTTGATATGAGGTTCGCCTCCTTGAGTGTGAGATAATGGCCAGGACCCCAGGCAAAAATATGTTTTATTGGAGATGGGGTGGGGGGATATTAAGACTATTTGTTGGAATGTGTCGCCGCCCTGTGGCCATTTGTAGTAGTGCCACTTAAAGCAGATGCCTAAAATTAGTTTAATGGAGCACCAGCCTTGGAAGTGTCGATGGCTGGCAAGCAAATGCCTTTATTTGTCGGATCCTAAAATTTCTTGTTTGGATCCTCCTCTCTCGGTCACACCTTGACCAGATGAAACTGGTTCCAGGTCCCAGGAAGAGGTGTGGCGCCGCGGCTAGGGCGACTGACTCCGGAATCTGGGGATCACGGTTCGATCCCCGCAGGCCCGGACTGGCCGCTGTGGGCACCGGGCAATCCCCCGGTCGGCTGCAAGGGTGGGGGCCGGTTTTGGGCCCTGGGGGCCGTTTTTGTTGCAGAGCCGATTTTGCAGCATAGCTGCAAAATCGGCCGTGTAACAAAATCGGCTGAAAAGCGGCCCTGGCAAAGCGCTCGCCCCCCTCCCGCCCGGGGGCGGGGGGGCCGGCCGAGCACTTTGCCAGGGCCGGTTTTGGTTCCCAGTCTGGCCCTGAATCCCCGGCACCGGCGGCAGATTAGCCCAGCACCATGTGACTCTGGGCAATAGCTTGCTTAATCTTCACGACGGCCCCCGGCGCCTAGAGACCCTTACGGGTGATTGTGCGCTTTACAAATGTGGATTATTATTATTATTATTTTTATTCATGTATTCGACAGGTCCCAACGTTTGGGACGGTGACTAACTCAACACACACCTAGTGATTCGTAGTTATCAGGCACTCAATACTGGGAGCTAGCCATCAGCCGAGTACTTCCACGTGTTTCAGATGTGAAGCAACTGAGTCCCATAAAGAAGTCATTTGTTCACGATCACACAGTGTAGCCTAGCTGGGAAGCCAGGACTAGAATTTGAATGTGTCAGCAATTTAACCACAATACCACAGCTCTTCTGTAACGCAATGGTTCTCTTGTTGACTGTGTGAAGTTCTGGGCCAAGCTTTTGCTATCAACCCCCATCTTTTCAAGGCAATGGACGGCATGGCTTCTGGTCACGTGACACAGAGGGTGCTTGGCGTCTGGCTGAAGTGGATTCTTTGAAAAGTGCACATCAGAGAGGATTTGAACAGAAGACTTGATTCTCAGAAGACTTGATTATGAAGGGGGTGGCGCCCTTTAATACCACTCAGTTCTTTAAAGTACTGGGAGTCAGCTCTTCATTTGTCAATCAAGGAATCTGGCCAGCAGCGGAGAAAGAAACTCCTAAACAAAACACGCCATACTAACATTTAAATGCCTCTTTGCTGGAGTGGTTGTGGCAAAATTAATCAATATTCCAGATCCGCCTTGTATGGACACGGGCGCAGAGTTATGTACAGAGAGCAAATACAGCTGGATAATTGTGGTGAATATACTGCTACAGAGGGCAGGTGTAAGGTGACTGGGTGGGGGTCCAATATCCGAACCTTTGTGATATATGGACGTCATTTTCCGGAGTCATTAGCATTGTTTCATCGCGCTGCTCTCTGTTTTCTAAGCTTTTGTTTATCTGGTCTTTGCTCTTCTGCCATAAGCAACATTCTCCTTGTTTTGGCCTTTTGCAAAGGTTTCCACCGTTGGGCCAGGATGGTGGATCTGTGTTTGAATTTTGGGATATCCACATGGCATAAATTTACAAACAACTAATTCAAATGGGAATAATTTGCAGTGCGAGTGGTTACCCCTAAAAGCTGCCACGGATTTAGCCCACTTGGACCAAACTCGCACACTCCTGTTCTATAACCAAGATGCCTGATTTGATGATCTTAGTAGGTATTCTGTAAGGTTTGGTTAGTGAGAAAACATTTAATGCTGGTACCATCACACAGTCAGGGCAAGTGGTACATAAAGGCAAGTGTGGGCAGCTGCCTTACAATGTAACTAAACAGGACCACTAGAGGGCACCAGATTTCAGCATATCACCATAAAATCAGACTTCTGGCTATATGAAAATGAGCACCCAAACAGAATATTTTGCATGGGTTTTTGAAAATTGTTGCATTGTTACAGCAGTAACATGAGTCTTGATATTCCCATTTCTCACATTAAACAGCTTTTCCATTTGGTTTCTTTCTCTCCCAGGGCTAAAGTCCAACGTGTTGTGTTTTTTAAAGCAAGGAACGACAGACTGAAAAACCACAAGGAGGAGGCTCCTTCCAACCACCACTGCCATTCAGGGTCTTTGTAGGACATTTTATCAGCCAACCCGTTGCGGACGAAGTGGAGTGGAAACAGAACAACCATCGTACAGCTATTGCATACACAACCATGCCTTACGCAGCAAGATCATTCTTATTTTTGTATTATTCTGATTTTTTTTTGTTTGCCAGTTATTCAAGTACATTCCCATCAGGCATCATAACTCTTTTCGAATAACCCCCTAAAAACCATAAACTTCAAAAACTTGCATTGAACTGGCTGGGATTTTTGGTAGGTCGAGTCGTGGATGAATCCGGAGCAGGGTATGCAATTGGAGCACGAAACGTGGTTTCTGAAGCAATTGTAAGGTGTGGTCACAAAAAATGAGAAAAAACAATGAGCACTTTGTTGAGACTCTACATTTTGGGGGACGAACTGTGAATTTTAAATGACTTTTGCGGACTAGATGACGCTTCTTTTTTTTTTGCTTTTTTTTTCCAAGAGGCGCAAAGATTATGCTTTTAAGTGTGGTGGATTCAAGTGGAGGGTGAAGAGGAATGTTGGGTTTGTGGTGGAAAGTTAGAAGGTAGTAGTGAAAGTGTTTCAGTGCAGTTTTTTTGGGGACCGCTTACCTCCTCATCCGCAGAAGTGGTATGTGTTGCCTGGTACACGTGAACCTGGTCTGTTTTCCTCCCATCAAACGGCGGGGCAAAAAGTTCCCAGAATGCTTTGTTTCCATGAATATGTGAGGCAGGGGGGTGGGGGCACCTATTATGCTCACCACGAGCCACAATTTTAGGTTGTGTTGGTAGGGAACCATAGTCTTTGGGCACTGCAACACAAACAAGGCTTAAATTGGGTTGGTCAACAGGTGAGAAGAAGAGGGAACAAGAGAAGTATCTGAATCTAGAAAGAAGACATTGTTGGGCTTTGATAAATGCAAGTCTACAGCACGAGAATGCGATTTTGTGTAGTCTAGGCAAGGGAGCGCATATGCTCCAAGGCAAAGAGGTCATGGGGATGGGGCTAGATTGTGTTAATAAAACAATTGCTCCACTAGGTTAGCTTTCTGGTAGCCTCAAATAATGGGCTTTAAGAAGAGAATTTCTTGGAGGCCTTTGTGCTAAGGCCACCACAATTTATTTTCTTCTCCGAAGGGCACCAATTGTGGTATTAAAAAATTCCAGCCCAGGGCACACTTGAATCGTTTTACCAATGTGAAGCCGGGGTTATTCACTTTGCCTATGACCTGTAGATCGAGTAATGAACCCTAAATTGTGCCAAAGAACTCCCAAATTTCTGTCAGTTTTTAACTCTTATGTGGGTCAAGCAGATCAGAATACCTAAGGTTCGCGGGTCTGCTGTCACACCATTGCGGGTCATTGTTGCAGTTAACTTTTCTAAATGTACATAGACTAAACATTTTTCGCATTGAACAACAGGTCCCATGTGCAAAACTAAAACTCAGAATTTCCTCAAATATATCAAATGCAAAAGTCTGTGGGGTAGTCGATCAGAAATTGGACACCGATGTTTGATTTACCTCTTTTCAGAGTACTTGTAGGACTTGTAATTTTGGATTTCTCAGGCGAGAACACGCAAGTGGGAGTCGGGAGCTCTTTCTGCGACGGTTGATGAAACCATACAGGAAGCATCGCCAATGGGCATAAAATTCAAGGGGGTCTTAAAAGTTCAATCCAAGGTATAGTATGGTATCTGTTTGGGGTTGAGTGGCTCGCAGGGTGCGAGTAGCGACATCCAGGTACGTCCCTTATGACCTTGAACCGGACAGCTTTCACGTGGCCTACATTACATGAACTTGCCACATGTCTGTGATCACCAGGCTCAGCGAAAGAACATGTCCGGAATGGCAAACGTGGTGGTCACCAGTTGGACCAGCATATGTTCCTCCATGGAAAAGCAAACCCTCTGAGATCTGATCAGCGATACACAACGCTAGGATGGTGCAACACACTTGTACTAAGTAAAGTAGCCTACCCAACTATCTTGTTGACTTTTTCAAGAACATATAAAGTTTGTTGGGTCATCCAGAGAGCTGGTCTGAGATGGTCTTCCGAAGAAGGTATGTCCACGACTTTGAGAGTAAGCGTCCGACCATCATATGTTCTGGTCTCAAGGTCAGCTGTTGTCTCATTGTGCTGTGCTTGGGCAAGTCAGTTGTGCAATATGTTTATTTTGCCTTTACCCGCTTCATAGAAAATCCACTGGACTCCTTTCTGTCAGGAATCTGGAACTCGAGTCTCACAGGAAAACAAACAGACTGGATTCCCTTCTCTGGGCCCTCTTTGCCAGCCCTGTTTTCTCTGGATGCTTTCAAATTCACGACTGAAAATTTCTTTGAAGGAAGTTCGATAGAGACATCATAGATTAACAGTGTTTATAAATGCTAACATTTTAATTTTTATTTTAGCATAAGCTGTTAACAAAGTCGCACGACATCGAGTGTGTTTTTTTGCCAGCTGAGGTTGTTGCTTTTAATTTGCGTTGTAAAATCTGACGGATGCATCCTTTATATTTTTTGATGATAAAAAAAAAAACAAGAGATAAGATTGCTGTAGGATCTGTGTGTATTTTCAATACAAGATGTCAATATGCTTCAGTGATAAGAAACCATTTAATTTGATTCTGTGGGGGGGTTGCTTTCTTGTTTGTGTCAATCTGGGGTTAGTTTTCCTTTGATGCTGATGCAGCAGAAAGTCATTTGAGCATTGAAGGCGTGATTTTATAAGCCAAGAATGCAACATGAAGAGAACAGCAGTGTCCTGAGGGCAGTCACATCTTACTGATAGAAAACTGGCATATCACCAAATCAATTCTATAGATTTCCTCTGGCTGTTGATATATTGGGATAGGCAGGTAAGACATTAGTTTTGGGGGACAAGGATGCGAATAATGCTTTTTTTTTTTTGAGGACTTTGTTCTTGTGATATCTCTTTACATATATATTCTGTGGGCGAAAGATATTACCCAAGTACATTGATATGCAAATCATTGCAAGCCTGTGAGGGTTAGTTAGCGTTACTTGTTAAAATACAAACGTGTAAAGAAAGATTCAAGGAGTGAAATCAAACCTTGAGGAGCTGGAGTAATGCTTGGGAACTTGCAGTTGTAACAACGACTTTTTAAATCACTACACAGCCTGTTTAATTCCTGAGATATTCAGAGTTTAGACATATCTCGAGTGTGCCCACTTCAGAACCTCTCTAGTAATGCCAGTGGACCTTTCTGCAACTACATGATAATCGCCAGGCTGGCAAAAGGTCATAACCTTTGGTGCCCAGGCGGCCTCTGATTGGCCTGTGGGGTACTAGGCACCCTTTTAGAATGCCAAGATAACTTGTTAACCACTCTGTGGAAACGAAATGGCAATAGAACTGACTCTTCAAAACAATGTCAGGATCTAACACGACCGCATTAAATATTAATTTCATTTTTACAGCCAATGACTCTCCACTGTTATGCTCTAGTCTAAACCATGTATGGAGATGTATATTTTGCTTTAACACCATAAATGCCTTTTTCCAAGTTATACCGTTTTAAAAGTGGAAAGATACATGGTTTTAGCAAGTGCATTGCTCATAACAGACCAGCTAAGACCAGCCGTTTTCATAGTTCTGTGTAGGAAAGTTGGGGTTACACCCCATGGTGCCTACACATTTCAGATATCTGAGATTAGAATTCCTTTCTTCCTCAAACATTTTCTGGACACTAAAAATATTTAGTTGTTTCGTCTTGTTGATAAATATACCAAAGCGGACAGTCACGTCCTTCTTACGTGGGCTCGGTTTGTAGCGTTTGTTTGAAACATTTACTATCCGAGCATAAAAAAGACTAGATGAGACCATGGAGAAATTCTTAATCCATCAATTCCCATGACCTAAAGGCAGAACATTTTTAACAGGAAAGAGCTGGCGAAGGAGTAGATGAAATCAGAAAAGTAAAGTAGGTTAAGCTCATATGAAACTATGAGAGGAGTTTGTGTATCGCACTCACAGAACAGATTCTTACATCGTTTTGGTCAAATGTACGTCAGAATCCTGGGTATGAAGACGTAACATTCACAGAGTCTAGGGCTCCACTCACCATTCCTACGTAGTGTTGTGCCTTCAAAGGTCTAAGTTCTTTGACTAGTGAGTATAGAAAAAACTTTTTACCAGCTGGATATCTGGACAGCTGTTCTTTGATTGGTTGCATTGGCGGTAGATACCATTGTCACTTGGTTTTGTCCAAACAAACCCGAAGTTGGGAGTGAATGTGTCTTACTTGTTACAGGCTGCTGTTGTTAACAGAAGAGTTTCTTCTAAGTGATCTTGCTTACTTCTTGGAGGTGGTCATTCTTATCAATCATTAACATTGACACCAATTCTCTAATAATGATCTAGCTCATTTGCAAGGTCTGTTTGTCACAAGATAGGGTACGGGGCACAGCTTGCGTTAAATCACTGGGGTTTCACCGATTCCATCAGATGGAGGTCTGCGATAAACAGTGGTAATGGTGAACAAATTGGTGCAACAGAAAATCACACTTTTGAACCTTTTACTCTGTTTGGAGTTGTTTTGTGGAGGTCTTAAGAAAGCTTAATACATGTTTGATGCTATTACTAAATGAGTTAATTGCAGTCGTAACAGCGTCTGGTGCGTTTATTCCAGAATTGCTGTTTAGTGCTGGGATTATTCAAGATAAAAAGTTGGCGTTTCCTCAGAGGCAGGATATTCACAACTTTTATTCTTGGGTGAAGCTCCTTGATAGAAGACCCCTGTGGGCTAAGATGCACGATAGATCCTAGGAATTGGTTGTTTGCCACAGCAGTCTTTTGTTTTATTTTTTTACCTTGCTGTTACATTGAAAGTGTAATGACAACATGTGTTCATCAGTTTCAGGGTAGGGGACCTGGTTCTTTGCAATTTCCAGGAAGGGATATGGAATGACCACTGAGCACATCACATAGGCTGGCAGATGACCCGGATGCTCGGAAATCCATGCTTTTTCCAATCATGCTTTGTGTACCGAACTCTCGGACGATGCCAAAACCACCTGCATTGACTTGGAGTGTCTCTAAATTGATCAATTTTGTATCGAGGAATTCTGAAAAGAGCACCATTTCCATTTCCCAAATTTTTGAAAGTCCCTACTATGTCAAAACCATCTCAAACCAGGCTGCACTTGGCTACAGTGCTTTCACAACACCTTTTGTTACAATCGTTAAAGACTCATTGTTTAACAATTTTACATCTCGTCTCTTCAATTTTTGGGCAGCGGAAGAGGAGGTGTACAGTGGATACGCAGTTTCCAAAATTTCAACACTGCTTTCTTTGTAATTATCCGAAAGCATTCTACTGCATCTTTGTAAACGTTCGCTCTTTTTTTGTAGAAAAACAAAACTGGGAAAAAAATGATGGAAACAAAACTGTCGGGGAAGGTTTGAGTCTAGAGCTAAAGAATTAAATCTGACCTGAAGACAAACATATAAATATGTACATATGCATAGAGACATATTGTTGTGTTGACTAAACCACTGGAATTCCTTTACCAGAATAAAGGATGTTTGGGGCAGGGGAGGGCTCCTAGTACAGAGGGGGTTCAGGGTGTTCATATAGTGTGAGGGGGAAGGGGAGGGGGAGAAGAACATGAAGATGTGAGATGCAAGACCACGTGACTCATGGTAATGTCTGTTGTACGCTCATTGGTTGTCTTATAAGCGAATGTCACACATCGGCCGCCCTGGTGTGCCCTACAGCCCAGGTAAATTTACAGGCTATGAATATGCTTTGGTATAATATACTCTTTAGATATTAACAATTTTACCACTGACACTTTGAAAAATTCTCAAACGACAGATCTAGGCACCTTTTATGTGTGTCGATGGGCGATGATAGGTGCTAATTTAAGAATTCAGAATCAAATCGACCATGTGCCCATAGTGGGATGTCGGTGCTAAGATGAACTTTTCATGTTGTTGTTGCTTTCCACAACTGACCAACTGTGTGTGTTCATTGCCAATAGATGCTGCACTAATGCTGTAAATGTGTACTCTTTGAGGGTGGATACTTCATTTTAGCAGGTTTTGGAAGTTTCATTTGATCTTTCATTGAATCATTCACAAAGGGTGTGATCTTTTTCTAGCTCTCTTCCCGCTGTTCACACACGGCTCCATTGCTTTGGGATCCGCTGTTATCCGTATGTCCTCGTACAGCACCATCTGACTGGGGGAGCACAGGGCATCAGTACAGAGGAGGAAAAGAGTGAGGGTGAAGAAGTGCTGAGGAGTAAATCCCTTCATGCCATGGCATGACTGGGGGCACAAGCTGCTTTCTTGGAGACACGCAAGGGTGCTGCTATTAGAGCCTTGTCACGACTCAATGTCACACTAACATGAAACCATCTCCAGTCCTGATTCTGTATCTCTCAATATCACATCTTTGGGAGGGTGACATATGCTTTATATGTTTTTCATCTTCCCAAAAATCCATATCGCTAAAAGTTCAACTCGCTTTTCATAATGGTTAACCTCCTTGACTTTAGTTGGCTCATATTCCGAAATATATCTTCCATCCTCCTTGCGAAGCCAGCAGGTGAAGAGAGAAGGTGGGGTTTCCTTTCAGAAATCACTGAAGTTGATATTTTATGGCAAATAATTTATAATATGATAATCCATGTCTACATCTCTCACAGCTCTAAATTGTAAAATAAAAGGCTATAGACTGTAGCATTGAGTCATTTGTGACATTCATATGGTAATCCTACACCTTACAGCATCTGGATAGAATGTACCCATGTACAACACTAAGGCACTATGCTCACAGATCTGGATAGATGCACTTGTGCCATAGCACTAGGTAAGGATGCTCACGCAACACCTGATGGATGTACCCATGTCATAACATTATGGCAGGATGCTCACAGAACATCTGGACAGACGAACACATGTCACATCGCTAGGGTACGATTGCGACACATCATCTGCATAGATGTTTCCATGTCACAACACCAGGGAAAGATGCTTACACAACACTTGATAGATGTACTCATGCCACAACACGAGGGAAGGATGCTCAAACAACACCTTAATAGATGTAGGTATCTCACTAGGGAGGGATGTGCACACATCTGGATAGATTTATGCATGTCAACACTGGGGAAGGATGCTCACACAACAGCTGGATAGATGTACCTGTGTCACAACACTAGGAGAGATGCTCACACATCTAGATAGGTGCACTCTGGTGATATCACTAGGGAAGGATACTCACACAACACCTGGATACATGTAGCCATGTCACATTAGAAAAAGATGCTTGCACAACATCTGGACACATATACTTGTGTCATAACGCTGGGGGATGTTCACACAACATCTGTATAAATGCACCTATGTCATAACACTAGGGAAGGATGCTCACACAACATCTGGCTAGATTTACTCATATCACAACACTAGGGGAGGATGCTCACACAACATCTGGATAGATGTACCTAGATCACAACACTAGGGAAGGATGCTCACACAAGACCTGGATAGATTTACTGTTGTCACAGCACATGGGAAGGATGCTCACACAACACTTGGATAGATTTACTGATGTCACAGCACATGGGAAGGATGCTCACACAACACCTGGATAGATTTACTGATGTCACAGCACATGGGAAGGATGCTCACACAACACCTGGATAGATGTACCCATTTCACAAGTAAAGGCACTTCCCATGCTACCTTCTAAAGGATTCTCCATAGTACCACCAAGAGGTGCCACCTAAAAGTCTACTCATTTGTCACACAAAAATGTATATTGCCTGCAACTGGAGAATATTCCAGTGATGCTGCACCAGCCAATTCCCAGAAACCCCTAAAGAATGCACAGCTGTCCTTCTAAGGAATGTACTAGAGACCTAACCAGTGATGGCTGGTTGATCTGTCCATGCTTTATCTTTGACGCCTTTGAAGGAGATCCCAATGGGTCAATACAGATTTAACCACCCCTTGGTGCAGATCAATTTTCACATCAAGAGACCCCATGAACCCGGTCTCATGACACGGTGGGCTTTCGTGGGCAGATGAAGAATGGAGTGACTTCCTTCTGTCCTTTTGCATCATTCAGGAAGCTGCAACAGGTGGGCATCAAACCTGTCATAGCCTAACTCCTTTACTGATGCATTTATTCTTAGTTACCAGTACAAGGCCTGCAGGTGCTAAACAAAGCTGGTGAGCAGGATAATAATCCTCATTTGTAATAATCCACATTTGTAAAGCGCGAACAATCACCCGTAAGGGTCTCTAGGCGCTGGGGGCCGCCGGGAAGATTAAACAAGCTATTGCCCAGAGTCACATGGTGCTGGGCTAACCTGCCGCCGGAGCCGGGGATCGAACCCTGATCCCCAGATTCCACCGTCAGTCGCCCTGGCCGCGGCGCCACACCTCTCCCTCCCTCTCCTGATAAGGAAGGGCCAAACTTCACATATAGGTGGGGTCTAAAAGAGAAAAAAATTGAGAAGCTAAACTCAACCTTTGATTAATAAGAAGTCAATGTATTTCAGTCAAATACCTAGAAGGAGCGGACAGTGAACACGGAGAGTAGGAACCCGCAAGTGTGATACAAATGTACATTAGTTCTTTATTTTGTGTTTCTCCATAGGAAAATACTTCTTCGTTGAGGCACATCTTCCCCCAAACCCATTGTTTCATTGTGTGTGGCCCTCAGTCCCGTCATGGAAAGAAACACACTCCTTTCTTACAAGGAGTAATTTTTAATGAGGTTCAAGAATAAAAAACTACCTACAAATCTTTAATTTACACCACACTTTGCAAGTGTGTGGATGTTAACCAATATTTACTGTTGGTCACACCTAAAAGCACCTTTAAATACTGTCTCAACTAAATTTGGGTTCAGACATGCACTAATCTTGGAGGAGTTTCTGCATTTACAAATGCATGATGCGCATGGAAAATTCTGCCAAAATGTACACGCGCAAAGTGAATGTTGCCTCACCTAAGTTGGACCCAAAATGCTTTGTAAATGTTGTGTTTAACATTTCAACATGATGGGCGCACTTTAACCTTTCCTGCCCAAGAAAAGAAATAGCAGAGCAGTGTGAAATCAGTTTGAATGTGTATTTACAAGGTTAATCACACATTCTAATACATTAAGCTTGGTTATTTGCTTTGTACCAAATATCTATGATCTTCAGTTCTTAAATATTTTTAAAAGTAGGATGTACAGGTACAAGAACACCACAAACACATTGAAACACATGACTTTTATTTGGTATCTGTGCCAGAGAGTGTTCTGTAAATGCACTTGGGTTAGTCTGTGACTTACACAGAGTTCATAAACCATTATTTTATGACAACCTGGTGCTCACAATGCTAAGAAGGTTTGTAAAATGGAGAGGCTGTCTTTCCTGTGTTCACTGCATATTTTAAAACTGGTTCCAGGGCTTTATACCTGGTAAAGTGAAGTCCTCCTTTTACCTCCTCATGTACCGTGTAACCATAAGAACGAGTGCCCCGATGTTAGCCACTATATTTCTGTGTACGCGAAGACGGTAATATATATCATTGCACCATCAGGATATAGTTCTCTCTATTCCACCCTTAAGAATTAGACTCACATCGTCACTTGTCCAAATTCATCTGATCCTTTTTACCTACCTATTCATGTATTTTATTCATTCTACTGGAACGAGAACAAAAAATTGGAATAATGTAGTTAACATGTTTTTAAAACAAAATAATTTTTATAAAAATTGGATATTACATTTTGTTATCTAGGAAATGTTTGTTTTTTGTTATTCATATTTGTTTATGTGGCAATAGCCAATGCAAAATCTATTTGGTTATGATTGTTGTGCTTATACATGATTTCCCAATCAAATTGGTGCTATCTACCAGCATTTTCATCAATATCTGGTAAGGAAATCTAATCCGCAGGGCAAAAGTACATTTTGTTCAAAGCAGCGGTAGTAAAGGCATTGTTTCTCATTAATCATTTAAAGTAGTTTTCTTTGGAATTGTGGGGGATTGAGCTTGTACAGAACACAAACCACTTCAATGTTTTACTTTCAACACATGAATCTTGAGCGGGGTGAAGGTGCTTTTTTCCGCCATGGTGCCCAGAGTCATGGACGCCCACGACAAGGACAACAGAAACACGGTTGTGATAATCTGGACTTCCCACCCAATTTGTAAATATCCAATGTTCTGTTAAGGAGCGTTTACCAGTGATTAGTGGCAAAAATTGTATTTGTAACTATCATGTGCCTTAAAACATTTTCGTGATAGAAAAAGGACAATTTTTACATTTCCAAAGTGTGTGTTCTTATTTTCTGCATTGCTCAGCGTCATCGCCGTACTGTGGACCAGTGAAAACTTGCATTACATTTTCATTGTACAAAGAGAATGCCGGATAGACTCAGCATTGGATTCAGTAATTGATACATGTAATTAAAAGTTGATTGCTAATATGACTTAAGTATGTCAAAGGAATTTATTACAACCTTTGATTTCTGATGTAGGTTTAAAAAAAACTGTTTTTGTCTCAATGTGCCAGTGGGCAAACAAACTCAAATAGGTGCTTCATTGAGTAAATAAAGACTAATTTCCTGTGGCTTCCCAATCCCAGCACTATTGGACTGATTGAAATTGGACTTAAATGTTATTAGTTATTCACACTTTACGTTGCATTCATCTTTTACTGAATCCCAGACTCTAACTGGGGTTGATTTTGAAGAAAATATATATATATTAAAAAGTGGGTTCTGTTTTCATAGAACTTAAGGAAGGAAAAACCAAGAAATAAATAGAAAATGAAAGTAATGTTACATTGATGATATGTAAGATATTATGACTTTTCCCTAATATGAACAAGTAGAATGCTTGTTAGGAAACAGGTGTTTAACAGTTTGGTGTGTTTCCAATAAAATCATGCCTGAAAAGAATTTGTGGTTTCCAGGTTTTTTAAATTTACTATTGAAGTGATTTACAACATAAATATCACTCATATCAACAATACAACCTTCAAAACAAAAATAACATACATTTGTCAAACTACCTCTATCAACAGTTAGTCTGCAAAACATTTTCAACACATCTTCCTCCAAAGAAATGTTAGCGACTACTTAACAATCCCAATTGGTTACTAGGATCAAACAAGATGTATTCATAGTTATTAAAAAGTAAAACCCTCTCCAATCCCCATCAGGAAGTCATCTTCTATTTCTAGCTGTGAAAGTTACCTTTCCAATATGGCTACTTTAGCAAGAGTAATGAGCTAGTAACTTATGTCAGTATAGCCAGTATCTTTCTATTGTTATAGTCCCAGTTTTTTAGCTATCGTCACAGGACCCGTAACTGATGCAAGGGGGTCTGTGATAAAGCATTAGATACTTTATTAAAAAAAAAGAATTCCTATTGAATAAATTGGATCATTTAGTAATAGCATGAGTCTTCCTTTAAAGAATCCTTAAAATTAGTTTTAACTCATGTTAATGTCATATGTGCCTGTTTTTTTTTACACTTTAAAGGTGTCTGAGTAAATCAGCTTCCTCTTTTCACTGAACTGAAGGTGGGGGAATTTGGCCTAACGTGGCGCAGGGAAGGGGTGACCGAACACTAGGATTTGTTGTCACGAGTGGCCATAAGCCACTAGTTCATGGGTTTTCTTCCCTAGGCAGTCGGCGTGCTACACCTGGCAGCAGTAGGTGGCTTGAAGGCATGACCGAATTTAATTTTGAAGTGCAATATTTGGCTGGTTCAAGAAATAATGCAGCTGTATTTTTTTTAATTATGGTTGGACCATATGATCAGTGTTGAAGGATCTGTGCCATTTTTATGGGTACCTTTGGATGCTTTAATCAGAGAAGAATGGAATGTGGCCACGTAAAAATATTTGTTGCATAACAAAATCAAGGAACATCTTTTGAATGGTTGGCCCAGGACCAATGATTTGGAAATTCTAGAAAACCGTTTTAGAGTTGTAAGAAATGACCTGAACTTGGTGGAGCGTGTATTGAGTAAAGAGGTGAGAGGTGAGGTCCTTCCGAAGCAGTGAGGGACAAATTGGTAAATCTGGCTCATAAAGGACGTCTGGGCAGGAATGTAACCAAAGCAAGATTTGAGGGAGCCGTGTTGGTGGCCGGGCATGGATGATATGGTAGAGACAGTGGTGAAAAACTATTCTTTGTGTGCACCGACTGGCAAAAACTGATTAGAAAGCCAATCAGATGTGTTGCCTGTGTTGACTCTGGATGAGCCGTGGAAAAAAATGGGGATAGATATTGTAGGGACCTTTCAATTTATATACAGCCATTGAAAAGGTGGGTTATAGTTCTGGAGGCCAATGCTATCAAATGGGATACAGTCCATTGATTTGGGTCTGTAACCACCCGTGCAGTCATACTTTCTTAAGTAAGAATTCCCCAAGGAGGGTGTTCCAAAGCCCATTGTAACTGACAATGGTGTGCATTTTTTTTTGTTTATCCATTTTGACTCCGCTAACAGCTTTGTATTTACCATATGCGAATGGTCTTGCAAAAGTTATGAACAAAATGTTGAAGGGATGTGTGAAAGGGGCGTTATAATTAAGCATTGCTCTGGTAGAAGTTTTAAATGTGACACTGTGGGCTCATAGAACTACACCACATAGCTTCACAGGAGTGTTTCCTTATGATGAGATCAGAGGGAGGAAGCAAGCATGGGTGAAACTTAAATTAGACTGGCAACATTACAGGAATTTTGCATTAAGCTTGGTAAGCGAAGTTCACGAAATTTCACCATATCATGTAACTACGCGCCATTTGTGGAACAATGTTCATGCAAATTGTGCAATGCAATAAATATTTACTGCAAACACGCGGGAACAGCAGCTGCTGTTCACTGTACTTTTGTTGAAATGTATCCTTGTGCCAAAAATTAACACAAGGATTACTTTAGCACTTAAATATGGCACACAATGACGGATTTGCATTTCACATAATTACGTGTAATTATGCCTTATATGGATGACTTTCACACCACCAGTAGGAAGGCTGTCACTATGCTGAATCCAGGATGCGTGTGTTTGGCAAAGAAGATGGAGAATGCAGAAAGAGAAGGCCGGAAACTAAAATTGGGATGGTAGCAGCAGATGTACAAGTCCTGGGATAATGGTTCTCTCATAGTGAAGTGTTGTGCTTGGACAGTGGGCGATGAAGTTCTAGTTTAAAAACAAAAAGGAAAAAGATACCTCTGGGTTTATGGGCCCTTTTAAGAATAATGTGGTGGTGTTGGAGTCAGATTGTGAGGGAAGTGTTTCTCGCTTGGTGAATCTCGCCCGGCGATTATCAAACCTTATTAATGGAGGAGAAATGAGTGGAGTGTTTATCTACTAATTCAAGAACTTTAGAGAAGTGGCCAAAATGGCCAGTGCAGATTAAAAGGTATTCATCTTGAATTAGAGACTTTACTGCAACTGCAAGTTCAGTTTCTGCATTTGGTGGAGTGTCTGTTTCTCTAATAAATAATTGATGAAGAGCTACTCACTGATTGTGTTGGGAAAAAGGTACGGTGCAGTTTTCTTCTTTTTTGTGTCCAGTTCTTGTGGGCTTCTGTAACAAGGAGTTCAAGTTCAGACCTGTTTGGCTGTACAGCAAGTTTGTTGATGGAAGCCAGAAGGAATAGTAATAATAAAGAGCATTGTTGAGCGCTAGCTTTTAAGAACCACAATAGCCCAGAACGGAGGCCTAATTTAATATTGTCTAAAGAGCCAGGTCTTAAGTTCTCTTACGAAAAGCCAGTTCTTAGCGTTCCTGTCTCAGATCAACAGGGAGAGTGTTCCACAGTTTGGCGGCCAAGAAACTGAACGAACGGCCTCCTATATGCACTCGTTCCACCCTTGGAATCGCAGTGAGCGCTGCTTCTGCAGATTTAAGACATCTGCTCGGTGGATAGGGCTTGGTCAATGGATGAAGATATCGAAGGCCATTCAGATTCAAGATTTTATGACAAAGGCATAACACTTTGAAGGATACTCTTTTCCTGATTGGGAGCCAATGGATTTCAACAAGGGCAGGGCCCATCGAAGAGTATCTGGGGATGTTCAGCAGTAGACGTGCTGCAGTGTACCTTTTGAATCACCCTTAAACTGGCTTGGGTGGCCTGAGATATAGCACATTACAATTATCGAGTCTACATCAATAGGGCCAGGACTACCGCCTTCCTGGCGGCATCTGGGAGGAGACCCAAGATCTTGTGTTGCAATTTTAAAATGCCAAAGCAGACTGCCTTTCAAATGAGAAAGTGTTATCAAACCAGACACTGAGGTTCTTAATTTTCTGCGTAGGAGTTGGGATTGGCCCTAGAGTATCTGGCCACCTTGTAGTGGACCAGATTGATGGCTGTTTCCCCAGGATCTCTGTGTCCTCAGCATTCAGCTTGAGACAGGTGATGTCCACTCTACTAAACCAAGCAAACAAGATCTAAAATCAGCCACTGAATTCCCTTCATCCTGCATTAAGGTGATTATTAGCAGTGTCTCATCAGCGATTGACACGATTTTGACGTGAAGCTCAATCACATAAGCAAGGGGGCACATATGCAAAATAAATGCTGCAGCGAAAAGACCTTGGATGAGCACGGCTGTTGGGTTGGTTTTGAAAAAAGCATGCCAACCATCTCAGAGCTAGGTCCCCGATACCGTGCGTCCAGAGCCATTCAAGAAGGAGGCCATGGGATACGGTGTTGAGGGCTGCACTCAGGTCCAGCATTACTAGTGCAGCCGACTTACCCTCATCAGCAATGAGCCTAAGAGGGGACAAGCAGCACGGATTCAATGCTGTACTGAGTCGGAACCCAGATTGGGTCTCGTGCAGGAGATCTTTGTCCTCAAAGTACCTCATCAGCTGCTGATCAAACTTTTGAGCATAGAACTATGTCTACACAAACCTGATTTGTTTATGGTATTCTTTCAGGGCCTTGTAGTAATTAGCTTTATCTAGTGCCCTGTGGTTCCTGCGGCAAAGACATTCAAGGCGCTTGCAGGATTTGTTCATAAGCAATAGTTCATCACTAAACCATTCCGCTGAGGACTTGGAATGAGTGACAATGAAATTTTTCATAGGTGCAATACAGTCCAGTGCATCACTAATACATGTTTCTAATTGCAGGTTGGCTAAATTAATACAGTCTCTGAGAATAGGACTATTTGCACTCAGAGCCGTCGTATAAGCAGCAAAAGTAACCTTAGACCATTTCCACGTTTTGTAACTCCGGTCTCCTAGTGACGTGGATAAAGGAGCAAACATGGAGATCTGCAAAGGAAGGACAAAGTTGTCCGACCATACCATATGCATGGGGGGAGCTACTGTTACACAGGCGGAATTGGCTAATATGGGATCTAAAGTATGGCCATCTCTATGAGTAGGAACATGAATCAATTGAGTGAATTGCAGTGTTGCTAAATCTTCAATAAGCGATGCTACTGACCAACATGTGTCTCCCTCGAAATGCAAATTGAGGTCACCTATGATGAGGAAATTTGAATCGCTCGAAGCCTCCATTGAGAGTGCCCTCGATGAGTTAGGAGTTGGTCTGTAGACTTGGGAGCCAGCGGGGTGTAAATGATTACAACAACCAAAGGTGTTCGAGTGGCAGGTGCAGATAGTACAGGTGTTAAAGGAGCAAGGTCCTGATTCACAGAACTAACTAACGACAAAATCCTAAACTTACTACTATTTTGGTATTCACAGAAGGCACTTACTCATTTCGGTATTCACAGAAGTTAGGACTCCTAAATGCCTTCTGTGAATCCGGAAAGTCTTAAAGTTAGGATTTTTCTCAGTTTAGTAGTAGTACAGTTAGGAGTCCTAACTTTAGGACTCCTAAATGCCTTCTGTGAATACCCAAAGTCTTAAAGTTGGGATTTTCTCATTTTAGGAGTAGTAAAGTTGGGACTCCTAACTTTAGGACTCCTAAATGCCTTCTGTGAATACCCAAAGTCTTAAAGTTGGGATTTTCTCATTTTAGGAGTAGTAAAGTTGGGACTCCTAACTTTAGGACTCCTAAATGCCTTCTGTGAATACCCAAAGTCTTAAAGTTGGGATTTTCTCATTTTAGGAGTAGTAAAGTTAGGACTCCTAACTTTAGGACTCCTAAATGCCTTCTGTGAATACCGAAAGTCTAAAAGTTAGGATTTTTCTCAGTTTAGGAGTCCTAAAGTTAGGAGTCCTAACTTTACTACTCCTAAACTGAGAAAAATCCTAACTTTACGACTTTCGATATTCACAGAAGGCATTTAGGAGTCCTAAAGTTAGGACTCCTAACTTCTGTGAATAGCAAAATGAGTAAGTGCCTTCTGTGAATACCAAAATGGTAGTGAGTTTAGGATTTTTTCTTAAGTTAGTTCTGTGAATCGGGCCCCAAGAGAGGAGCAATTCTTGTGACTCCTGAGAAGAAGCTGATCCTCCCCTGTGATGTTCAGAGTGGTGCTCCCCATTATTACTTCTACCACTCGGTTCAGGTGAGTGTGTATAATTAATAAACCCCCCCGTCTCCCCTTCCGAACATCGGAGCTTCGCTGTATGCTCCTACTAGTTCATGGCAACAGGATAATAAGAAAAGGTTACTAACCTTCTGTAACAATATTTCGAGTACATAATCTTGTCGCAGATTCCTCACCATGTGAATATCCTTTCAGTCACCAGAAAGGTCCGGGAACTATTCCCCCCCGATTGTTGCCTGGTATAGTCAGGTGATGTCATGTTGTTTCAACTGCCGGATGTAACAACATTGGGGTATATTCGATGCGGGCTGCAGTTTCTGGAATTTTTTCCATGACCCATGGAGGTGGGCGCTAATAACATCAACAAATAAGGCACATGTTTGCATACCTTGGGATATTATATTCACAGCATTAACTAGGGGAATGGCTGGGTCTGTGAGGAATCTGTTGGAAGATTATGTACCTGCCAAAAATATCAGTACGGAAGGTAAATAACTATTTTTTCCAACAGATACATCTTTTTACAGATTCATCAACTTGAGAATGAGTCCCAATGGCTTACCTCCCTTCGAGGTGCTATTGAGTAGTTCTGTTTAACCAACCAGGTCAGTCATACAACACCGCCCTGGCAAAGTACCCTTAACTGCATGCTTAGAGGCAGTAATGTTTCCTAAAAAGTATGTTAGGGAGAACATGTGGCCGCCAGGCAGATGTCAGCCACCAGAATGCATTTGGAGCGAGTGATGGACGCAGCGGTAGTGGAGTGGCATGAATGAGCTCCTTATGGTCTTTCTTGGCTAAGGTGTAGCAGATCATGATATAGAGGATGATGCAACAAGAGATGGGGCATCGAGCTGTACCCTGTCCTGTAATTCCTAGCCTTCTTGTACCTAAGTCTTCGGTTGCCAGTAACATGAATGGTGCGGCCGCCTTTGTAGTAGCAGGGGTAACTGTGGAAACAGAAGGTGCAGTAGGACCTTCGGTCCCGCACCTACACTGCTAACCTCACATCCAACCTCACAGCTGTCTCCTTTGTTAACCACTTGGATGCTAAGGTGTTTTATGGCTTTGAATGTGATTTCCATTGAAGTCAATGGAAACTCCATGACGAGCTGGGCTCGTCATGAGCGTCGAAGGGGTTAATGATCCATCCCACAAGATTCAGATATGGAGTCACTTAGAGTGGTGCCTATTGATGTTGTAGCAGATGTAGGTATACAGGGACCGCAAGGGGACTTGCAAGAGGCCTTGTGAGAAGTTGGCCTGATATATAGTGCTCACTATTCTAGTGATCACTTTGTATCATACCAAACAACCCTTATTGATAATTGGTTGTAAGTCAACCTTATTAGACCAGCTATCCTAGTAGCATGGATACGAGCAGTCTTTAGGCTAAACTCTAGAGGGCGTGTTAAGCCAGCTGTTTTACCATCACATATACCCCTTGAACACCAAGTGAAAGGACACCACACAAGTTGTTATAAAAATAAAGGATATTTATTTATAACAAGTCTACCCTGAACTCTTTATGAGTCAGGGAGCTAAGCACAATACAAAACTCTTACGAAAATACTATAAGTTGCACAATTTACACAAATGCCTGAGGGGCACGAAAAACCATATACTCTAAAAGTGGAATGCGAAATACTAGCAGGTAAGTAACACGATCCAGAGGCTTCAGGACCGCTAGGACTACCTAACTGAACCCTCAGGTTAGGAGCAGGAGGCCTAGGGAACCCGGGTGCAGAGTGGGAACTCTTACGCGGGATGCGGGACAAAGTCTATGGATGCTAGCAGTTCTTAAAGTTACTGTTTCCGGACGAATCCGACTGGGTAGACTAAAAACGAAAAAGGATCTGGACACTAGGAGAGTGAACCTGTGCTGGAGCACCGAAATGCTCGAGTTACCTAGCCCAGGGGCTGCGGCTGCGGCTGCATAGGGTTCAAATGACGTCGGGAATCCTCCAGTCACGGCCTGAGACAACGACGGACAGAGCGGGGTCTCACATATCCTGAGCCAGGTCCAGGAAGAGGTGAGGTCCACTCCCCGGACACCCTGGTATATTTGCAACCAGGTGCCGAAGAGAGGAGTTGACACAGTTTATGGAATATTATATCCTTTACTGGTTTTCACTTGTGTGTGTTTTTTTGTAAATTTTTTCACACCTTAAACCACTTATAAGCAGTAGTATATTATTTGAACAGAGACCCTGACGAAAGCCAGAGGAGTTAACCTTTAGTGGCTGAAACATGTTGGTCTCCTCGCAGCTATTTGTTTGTACTGCGATGATGATACTATACTGTTCTTGTTTTTATTAGGGAAGGGGCCAACAATCATTAAAATTTACCTTGGTTGAGCTCCCTATCCTTTTTTAAACCACCACATACATATATTTTTACACTGCACTTCCCATCACATCAACATCATGTGGTAGTACCGAGGGATTGTGGGTCGCTACCCCATATCTGGTTATCTGGGTATGCCGGTCTCAATGATCTAGAGACATAATACCCGATAAGGATTACCAAATGATAACATTGATCATTACAAGACCGTTGATGGGAATCCTGAACCAGGGGTGACTCACGCTATTGGTTCTTCACATTTTGTGATTTGGTCTGTGAGTGTCACTGTCATCGTACCCTTGTACTATTGATGAGGTTACCTTGAGTAGAGGATCACTTTTGGATCCCTTAATAGACCCCTAAGTTTGTAGTTGATCACTAGGAGAGTGAACCTGTGCTGGAGCACCGAAATGCTCGAGTTACCTAGCCCAGGGGCTGCGGCTGCACAGGGTTCAAATGACGTCGGGGATCCTCGTTGTAGTCTATGGAGCCTGAAAGAAGATGTTGCTGGCAGGCGACCAGTGAAGAAGTTCGGTGTGATCCAAGGCTGGATCAGTGAAGGAGACGACCTGAAAGCAGAGGGGACTTAGTTCTTAATCACTAGCCAGTGATTATGTGGGCACCAGGATGGCACCGGATGAAGTCACCTCGACCAGGTGAGTGGGCGACGCTGGACTCTGCAGTCACACGGGCCAGGAGGCGTTGTCGGCGTCCAGGCTGGAGGTGCGAGCTGTCCCACGAGGCTGTCGGCTGTCGGCGATGCTGGACTCAAGATTTGAGCAACAAACCTTGGCAAAGGCAAGCCCACGCGGTGGAGTCAAAATGGCGTCTGGAGTGGACCAGGAGGGTCCAGGGCACTTCTTGTTGGACAAGAAGCAAGGGCCAGTCTAGGGGACCTAGACCAGCGGTGAAAACATCGTGGTACGTCGTCAAGAGGGTCACTAGCCAACGGGCAAGTGACCGGACAACGTGGCAAGCAGCAAAGAAGCAGAAGGGCCCCACGCAGACCTCGTGGATGCTGGGGGGCTGGACTTCGGTGCTGGAGCTGCTTAGGGTTAGGGCTTCTCAAACCCCAGTGCACTTACTCGAGGGTCTCTCGGGGGTCGTGCTGGTGAAGCGTTGTGCAGGTCTTGAAGATGGCCGGTCCCACGGGTCTCGTCACACCCACGAATCTCAGCTGGGCTGGATGATGTAGGTAGAGGTCAGAGATGGCAGGGAATCCGGGTCTCGTCGAGCTGGGCAGTCTTGATCCGGAGGATGGACGTGCAGCAAACCGCAAGAGCTTCGATGGTGCCTGCTGGTGCAGGGTGGCTACTCCTTAGCCACAAGGGAGAGTCTTCAGAGATGACAAGAGTTCCTTTCGTGGAAAGTAATTCAAGTTTCAAGATGATCTAATTTGGGAAGGGGGCCTGCTCCTACTTTTATCCAAAGAAAAGGGGCTGGCACGCGACTAGGTCCTGCCCTATGGGTGGGACCAGGAGGGGGGTGGTTACACCCCTCTCCTTTGTCCGGTCTCTCCCCA
This sequence comes from Lissotriton helveticus, assembly GCF_964261635.1. NCBI lineage: Eukaryota > Metazoa > Chordata > Amphibia > Caudata > Salamandridae > Lissotriton > Lissotriton helveticus. The sequence goes on from NC_136072.1 coordinate 1,149,313,061, forward strand.
GCTCAGGGGCTGGGGTGCCCCAGGAACTGGTTTGAGCCGGCATATGCACAGTGAGCACCGGGGTGCCACTTGTAGTCACCTTCCTTTCAGCCCTGCCTACCTGGGATACACAAAATCCTGTCTGGGATGGTGCTAGCACCGCCCCTGACAGGAAACCCTTTGTCCAGGCCTCCGTTGCTGGAAGGACTCCCAGTAGCAGGAGGGCAGACTTGTGTCTCGGTGGCAGCATCCATTTTGTGGAGCTGAGGCTGTGTCTGACTTTAACCGGGGTTCACAGTTACATACATGTCGTGTCTCTCTAGAAGGGTGGAATGCTAACCCCGTCGCCAGAATTGGCGAGGGGTTAGTATTCCAATTCGTATGACACCTTACTCGACATGTTTTGATAATGCTATACCAAAGTTAGCATTTAACCGCGAGGATTATAATGCACTTAAGAGTATATGGTATAGCGTTATCATGGAACAGCTATTTGGACTTGGTTCCGCAAGCTGCAAATGAGCTCAGCTCATGCCAGAGCACCATCTCACATAATTCCAAGCACTCTGCCTTCAGGATTGATAAGGCCTGCCATAGGAGTGACTGATAGGAATATATGCGTCCATTTTAGGTTTAGATATAGGTATACTATATCTAAAGCAAAGGGTGATTACACCACCTTGCCCCAGCTGTCGTGCAGCCAGTTGTGTCTGTTTGGGTGGCCAGCCAGGGGTGGCATAATACATGCTTCAGCCCCTGGGTACACCTATGCCCTGGATACCTAAGGCATGCTGTACAGGGACTGATAAGGTGGCCCAGTACCAATTGGTAAAATGCACCTAAGGTACATGGTTGTAATTTAGAGAGAGAACAGCTAGGCTGTGGGTCTGATTAGCAGGCCCACAGCCAGGGAAAGTCGTAAATCAGTGAAGCGAAAAGCAAAAATCTGGGGTGGCCATGGGATTGCAGACCCCACTCTCCTACATAACCCCCCCCCCCCAAAACTTAGGGACATTAAACTAACCTTGACCAGGTGAGTCTTCTTGCTCTAAGTGGAAGTACCTGGAGAGACCATCTGCATTACCATGGTCAGTCCCTGGGCGGTGCTCCATTGTAAAGTCCATCCCCTGTAGGGAAATGGACCACCTAAGAAGTTTGGGGTTTTCACCCTTCATTTGATTTAGCCATAAGAGGGGCTTATGGTCGGTCTGAATCTTGAAGTGAGTACCAAACAAGTATGGCCTCATCTTCTTCAGGGCCCAAACCACAGCAAAAGCCTCCCTCTCAATAGCTGACCAACGTTTCTCTCTAGGGGTCAGCCTTCTGCTTATAAAAGCAATGGGCTGGTCATGACCATCAATATTCAGCAGAGATAGAACAGCTCCTACACCCAACTCAGAAGCATCTGTTTGGACAATGAAGATTTTGGAGTAGTCTGGACTCTTGAGAATAGGTGCAGTGCACATGGCCTGCTTTAGGTCATCGAATGCCTTCTGACAGCTGACTGTCCACTGAACTTTCTTTGGCATTTTCTTACTTGTCAGGTCATTAAGTGGTGTCACAATGGACCCATAATTTCTGACAAATTTCCTGTAATAACCAGACAGGCCCAAGAAAGCTCTGACCTGTGTCTGGGTGGTTGGAGGAGCCCAGTCCTTTATGGCCTGTATCTTGCTCTCCAGAGGTTGAACTTGGCCTCCACCTACAAGGTGGCCCAAGTATACAACTTGACTCTGCCCTATCTGGCACTTAGTAGCCTTGATAGTGAGGCCTGCCTTTTGCAGGGCCTCCAAAACTTTCCTCAGGTGGATCAGGTGATCCTCCCAGGTGGAGCTAAAGACAGCAATATCGTCTAGATATGCTGCACAAAAGTCATCCAACCCAGTGAGAACTTGGTTCACCAACCTTTGAAAAGTGGCAGGGGCATTTTTCAAACCAAAGGGCATCACCACAAATTGGTAATGACCTCCTGGGGTAGAAAATGCTGTCTTGGCCTTGGCATCCTCAGCTAACCTGATTTGCCAATAACCAGCTGTTAGGTCAAATGTACTTAAGAAAGTTGCAGTAGCCAACTTATCTATCAGTTCATCTGCCCTGGGTATTGGATGGCATCTGTCTTAGTGACAGCATTGAGACCCCTGTAGTCTACGCAAAACCTCATCTTTCTCTTACCATCCTGGGTGTAAGGTTTAGGCACTAGAACTACAGGACTAGCCCAAGGGCGCTCTGAGGGTTCAATGACTCCCAATTCCAACATCTTTTGTACTTCAGTTTTTATGCAGTCCCTGACGTGGTCAGGTTGCCTGTAGATTTTACTCTTTATAGGCAGACTGTCTCCAGTGTCCACCTCATGTGTGCACCAGTTTATCTGACTGGGGGTCAGAGAAAACATTTGCCTGAAGGATTGAAGGACTTGCCTACAATCCTTTTGCTGAGGCTCAGAGAGGCTGTCAGAAAAGACTACACCATCTACTGACCCATCATCAGGGTTCTGAGTGAGCAGGTCTGGGAGAGGGTCACTCTCTTCCTCCTGTCCCTCATCTGTGGCCATGAGCAAGCCCATGTCCTCCGTGTCAACAAATGCTTTGAGCCTGTTCACATGAAGTACTCTGTGAGGGCTCCTGGGAGTTCCCATGTCAACCAAGTAGGTGACTTCTCCCTTTTTCTCAATGATGATGTGGGGTCCAGACCATTTGTCTTGGAGAGCTGCTGGGGCCACTGGCTCCAACACCCACACCTTCTGTCCTGCATGGTATACAGTTAGGACAGCCTTTTGGTCATGCCAAGCTTTTTGAAGTTCCTGGCTGGCCTCAAGGTTTTTAGATGCCTTCTCCATGTACTCTGCCATCCTGGAGCGGAGACCAAGTACATAGTTCACTATGTCAAGTTTAGGCTTTTTGAGAGGTAACTCCCATCCTTCCTTCACTAGACCTAGGGGTCCTCTTACAGGATGTCCAAACAAAAGTTCAAAAGGGCTGTAACCAACCCCCTTCTGTGGGACCTCTCTGTAAGCAAACAGAAGGCAGGGTAAAAGGATATCCCATCTTCGCCTAAGCTTTTCTGGTAACCCTTTTATCATCCCTTTGAGGGTCTTGTTGAATCTTTCAACAAGCCCATTGCATTGTGGGTGATAGGGTGTGGTGAATTTGTAATTGACACCACATTCCTTCCACATAGCAGTCAAGTATCCTGACATGAAGTTTGCACCTCTGTCAGAGATCACCTCCTTAGGGAACCCCACTCTGGAGAAAACTCCAACCAGGGCCCTTGCCACAACAGGAGCTGTAGTGGTTCTAAGGGGAATAGCTTCTGGATACCTGGTGGCATGATCCACTACCACCAGTATAAATCTGTGCCCAGAGGCTGTTGGGGGGTCCATTGGTCCAACAATGTAAGTCCCCACTCTTTCAAAGGGAACCCCCACCACAGGTAGTGGTATAAGGGGGGGCCTTTGTTGTGCCACCTGATTTGCCACTGGCTTGGCAGGTGACACATGAACGACAAAAGTTCTTAGTGTCCACAGACATATGGGGCCAGTGAAAGTGTGGGGCAAGCCTGTCCTAAGTTTTATTCTGGCCTAAGTGACCTGCAAGGGGAATTTCATGGGCCAAGGTGAGAAGGAAACCTCTCAGAGACAAGGGGATGACCAGCTTCCTGGTAGCACCAGGCTTGGGGTCTCTTGCCTCAGAGTAAAGGAGTCCATTGTCCCAGTACACTTTATGGGCACCTGTGGCATTCCCTGCAGCCTCAGCAGCAGCCTGCTGTCTGAGGGGTTCAAGAGAGGAACAGTCTAACTGTGCCTGCCTCAAGTCTGCCCTGGAAGGGCCCCCTGTCCCAAGAAACTCAACCTGTTCAGGCTCAAGCTCTTCTAGGACAGTTCCTTCTGGGGTCTTGGGGTCAGTCTCCTGAGAGAGCTGATCCATCACCTGAGGCAGGGGGGAAGAGTCAATCTTACCCCTACTGCTCTTTCTCTTGGGTGGTGTCTGGTCCATTGTTCCAGGATCCAGCACTAGTTCAGCTGGGCATTTCTTGGCCTGTGACCTAGTCATAGCAAGGGCATGTGCTGACAAATCTAACATTTCCACATGAGTCCTATACTCCACATCTGACCATAAGGAGGATTCCAAATCATTGCCCAACAGACAGTCCACAGGGAGGTCTGAACTAACAACAACCCTTTTGAGGCCATTTACCCCTCCCCAGGAGAAGTTAACAAGTGCCATACTATGGGAGGTAGTGGCATTGCTAGCATTGGTCACCAGGTAGTCTGCTCCCAGTATTACCTGGTCAGGGTCCACAAAGTTAGGTGTCACCATGGTGACACTGGCACAAGTGTCCCTGTAGGCCTGAGCCATTTTTCCATTAATCAAAGGTGTCTGCCTGTACTTGCCCAGAGTACTGGGACTTATTGTAGGGGTCATATCCATGTCCCCAGTACAAACAAGAACAGCCTGAGTAGGTGTTCTGACTAAGTCAGAGCCCGCCTCAGTTCCCAGGGTTAACCCCACTATAGCCTTAGGAGGATTACTACCACTACTAACTGTACTAGGGGGTGCAGATGCCTTAGGGGCAGTAGTGGTAGGAGTTGGGCCTTTATTGGTGCACTCACTAAACCAGTGAGTATTACTTTTGCAGTATTGGCACCATGGTTTCTTCTGACCATTCTTCTTCTTTTGGGAATTCTGGGATATCTGGGACCCACCCTCTTTAGATTGTTGGGGCCCTGTTGAAGACTTCTGGTCATTTTGCTTATTCTCATTACCCTTGGGATCTGCTTTCTTCTGGCCACCACCCTGGTTCTGGTTCTGCTGCTTGACCCTTGTCCTGACCCATCTTTCTGCCTTCTTTCCCAATTCTTGGGGAGAGGTCAGATCTGAGTCAAGGTGCTGATGCAACAACTGATTTTGACAATTACTTAAGATTTGTTCTCTCATAATTAGATTATACAATCCTGTGTAATCAGTAACTTTACTTCCCAGTAACCAGCCTTCAAAAGCCTTAGTGGCACAATCTACAAAGTCAGCCCAATCTTGAGACTGAATTTTCTGGGTGTCTCTGAACAGCAACCTGTACTGCTCAGTGGTTAAGCCAAACCCATCAATCAGTGTATTTTTCAAGACTTGGTAATTGTTAGCATCCTCAGCTCTAGTAGTGAGGAGCTTATCTCTACCTTTACCTTCAAAGGAGAGCCACAAAATAGCTGCCCACTGACTCTGGGGGATGCACTGGACAGTGCAGGCCCTCTCCAAAGCAGTCATCCATTTGTGGATGTCATCCCCTTGTTTAAAGGGGGGCACTATTTGACTCAGGTGTCTAGTATCAAAACTCCTGTCTTTATCCTTAGGGATATTGCGGCCACCATTGGGTACTACCCCACTTAACTGTTGCTCTCTAGCAAAGGCAAGCTTCTCCTTGGCAAGGGCAAGTTCTTCCCTCTGAATCCTCAGATTAGCCTGTTTCATCCTTGCTTCATGTTCTCTCCTCTGAGGGGAAGTTATTCTCCTCTGAGCAGAGCCATGAGAGTGCACAGGTCTATTGGAGTCCCTAGAATGAGACCTATCTCTTCTACCTCCAATGTTAGGCCTGATTAGGGTCAGTACTGGGGGTCCCCCAGATCCTTCCCTATGCAGGTCTAAGTTGTCCCTAGTAAGTCTGCTGACTAGCTCAGGACCATTGTCTGCCTCATCCCCAGAAATAACCTCTTCATCCTCTTCCTCCTCTACTTCCTCAGTTTCAGGGAGGTCAGGATCACCAAGGGTACCTTCTAAGGGGGGGCATGCTCCCATCTGTATGAGAAACCTTTCTAGCATCATAAGTCTCTAAGAGACCTAACAGAAAAGGAGTGGTAGGGTTAGAACCCTGTTTTAGTTTCCTGGAGGTACACAATTGTCTCATCTCCTGGAAGCTAAGGGCTGCATATCTGGAAGTGAGCTGTGGAGGGTCAACAACCACAAGGGGAGTCTCTGAAGACTCTCCATGGGTAGACATGCTTCTAGTGTGGTGTAAGTGATGCACCTACCTACACTATGGGTTTACCTACTGATCCCTTGCTAAGAGTTGTAGTCAGGGTGTGCTAAGCCCTGTTACACTACAACAGCTGGTTCAGTAGAACTCAGAGTATTCTAAGTTAAGTTATATGTACCTGGGTACTTATGTGATCTTTCAATTGATATTCTTAGGATACGTGCGAGGTAAAACAACAGCAAGCTCAAATCCCAACCGCTGCACACCAATGTGAGAAGTTGGCCTGATATATAGTGCTCACTATTCTAGTGATCACTTTGTATCATACCAAACAACCCTTATTGATGATTGGTTGTAAGTCAACCTTATTAGACCAGCTATCCTAGTAGCTTGGACAAGAGCAGTCTTTAGGCTAAACTCTAGAGGGCGTGTTAAGCCAGCTGTTTTACCATCACATATACCCCTTGAACACCAAGTGAAAGGACACCACACAAGTTGTTATAAAAATATAGGATATTTATTATTAACAAGTCTACCCTGAACCCTTTATGAGTCAGGGAGCTAAGCACAATACAAAACTCTTACGAAAATACTATAAGTTGCACAATTTACACAAATGCCCGAGGGGCACGAAAAACCATATACTCTAAAAGTGGAATGCGAAATACTAGCAGGTAAGTAACACGATCCAGAGGCTTCAGGACCGCTAGGACTACCTTACTGAACCCTCAGGTTAGGAGCAGGAGGCCTAGGGAACCCGGGTGCAGAGTGGGAACTCTTACGCGGGATGCGGGACAAAGTCTATGGATGCTAGCAGTTCTTAAAGTTACTGTTTCCGGACGAATCCGACTAGGTAGACTAAAAACGAAAAAGGATCTGGACACTAGGAGAGTGAACCTGTGCTGGAGCACCGAAATGCTCGAGTTACCTAGCCCAGGGGCTGCGGCTGCGGCTGCATAGGGTTCAAATGACGTCGGGAATCCTCGTTGTAGTCTATGGAGCCTGAAAGTAGATGTTGCTGGCAGGCGACCAGTGAAGAAGTTCGGTGTGATCCAAGGCTGGATCAGTGAAGGAGACGACCTGAAAGCAGAGGGGACTTAGTTCTTAATCACTAGCCAGTGATTATGTGGGCACCAGGATGGCACCGGATGAAGTCACCTCGACCAGGTGAGTGGGCGACGCTGGACTCTGCAGTCACACGGGCCAGGAGGCGTTGTCGGCGTCCAGGCTGGAGGTGCGAGCTGTCCCACGAGGCTGTCGGCTATGCTGGACTCAAGATTTGAGCAACAAACCTTGGCAAAGGCAAGCCCACGCGGTGGAGTCAAAATGGCGTCTGGAGTGGACCAGGAGGGTCCAGGGCACTTCTTGTTGGACAAGAAGCAAGGGCCAGTCTAGGGGACCTAGACCAGCGGTGAAAACGTTGTGGTACGTTGTCAAGAGGGTCACTAGTCAACGGGCAAGTGACCGGACAACGTGGCAAGCAGCAGAGAAGCAGAAGAGCCCCACGCAGACCTCGTGGATGCTGGGGGGCTGGACTTCGGTGCTGGAGCTGCTTAGGGTTAGGGCTTCTCAAACCCCAGTGCACTTACTCGAGGGTCTCTCAGGGGTCGTGCTGGTGAAGCGTTGTGCAGGTCTTGAAGATGGCCGGTCCCACGGGTCTCGTCACACCCACGAATCTCAGCTGGGCTGGATGATGTAGGTAGAGGTCAGAGATGGCAGGGAATCCGGGTCTCGTCGAGCTGGGCAGTCTTGATCCGGAGGATGGACGTGCAGCAAACCGCAACAGCTTCGATGGTGCCTGCTGGTGCAGGGTGGCTACTCCTTAGCCACAAGGGAGAGTCTTCAGAGATGACAAGAGTTCCTTTCGTGGAAAGTAATTCAAGTTTCAAGATGATCTAATTTGGGAAGGGGGCCTGCTCCTACTTTTATCCAAAGAAAAGGGGCTGGCATGCGACTAGGTCCTGCCCTATGGGTGGGACCAGGAGGGGGGTGGTTACACCCCTCTCCTTTGTCCGGTCTCTCCCCAGCTCAGGGGCTGGGGTGCCCCAGGAACTGGTTTGAGCCGGCATATGCACAGTGAGCACCGGGGTGCCACTTGTAGTCACCTTCCTTTCAGCCCTGCCTACCTGGGATACACAAAATCCTGTCTGGGATGGTGCTAGCACCGCCCCTGACAGGAAACCCTTTGTCCAGGCCTCCGTTGCTGGAAGGACTCCCAGCAGCAGGAGGGCAGACTTGTGTCTCGGTGGCAGCATCCATTTTGTGGAGCTGAGGCTGTGTCTGACTTTAACCGGGGTTCACAGTTACATACATGTCGTGTCCCTCTAGAAGGGTGGAATGCTAACCACGTCGCCAGAATTGGCGAGGGGTTAGTATTCCAATTCGTATGACATCTTACTCGACATGTTTTGATAATGCTATACCAAAGTTAGCATTTAACCGCGAGGATTATAATGCACTTAAGAGTATATGGTATAGCGTTATCATGGAACAGCTATTTGGACTTGGTTCCGCAAGCTGCAAACAGGCTCAGCTCATGCCAGAGCACCATCTCACATAATTCCAAGCACTCTGCCTTCAGGATTGATAAGGCCTGCCATAGGAGTGACTGATAGGAATATATGTGTCCATTTTAGGTTTAGATATAGGTATACTATATCTAAAGCAAAGGGTGATTACACCACCTTGCCCCAGCTGTCGTGCAGCCAGTTGTGTCTGTTTGGGTGGCCAGCCAGGGGTGGCATAATACATGCTTCAGCCCCTGGTAGGCCCTGGGTACACCTATGCCCTGGATACCTAAGGCATGCTGTACAGGGACTGATAAGGTGGCCCAGTACCAATTGGTAAAATGCACCTAAGGTACATGGTTGTAATTTAGAGAGAGAACAGCTAGGCTGTGGGTCTGATTGGCAGGCCCACAGCCAGGGAAAGTCGTAAATCAGTGAAGCAAAAAGCAAAAATCTGGGGTGGCCATGGGATTGCAGACCCCACTCTCCTGCAGGCCTCACAAAAAGATGCTGGGAAACAGGGGCCACAAGTGGACGCACAAGATAAGTTGGCACGGGATGGCGTCCCCAGTCTCTCGAACTACAGCATTGAGGGCGATGATAGCAACTTGATGGCCTCATCTTTGCAGCTTATGTTCTCTTCACTTTCTACTGATATCAAAAAGGGTTTTGATGCTCCCTCCGCTAATCAGTTGGAGATTAGAAATTTCTGTGAATCGCTCGATAAAAAGATCGACGGGCTCACTTCCAGAATAGTGGTACTTGAAGATGCAGTGGCCGGCCTCTATCTCCACCTAGATCAAGCTAAGGATGACACCGTTAAACTCAAGAAGGAAGATCTAATGCTGTCAGAACGAATGGAAAGGTTGGAAAACAATGCCAGGCGCAGTAACATACGCATTCTTAATGTCCCGGAGGAGAGCGAGGGCACGGATATCAAACAATATGTTATTCAGCTCCTAAAGGAAGCCTTAAGACTGGATCAATCAGTGGAAGACCTGGCTATGGATATTCAACGTATACATAGGGACCCTTTAGAAAGAATCCTCAAAGGTCTAAGCCAAGGAGGATCCTTGTAAATTTCCACACTTACACCCTTAAGGAAACAATCCTCAATTTAGCTTTGAGGCAAAAATCCTTGGCAGGAAAGGGGTTCAATTTTCAGATCAGATCCGATCTATCCAGGGCTACCCTAGACAAACAATGGGAGTTTGGGAGAAGGCTGGATGCTTTCAGGAAACTAGGGGCAGTGGCACAACTTAAGTTCCCGGCCACATTGAAAATTATGCATAACAATAAGATGCATAATATTAGATCTGTGCAGGCTGCAGATGAGCTGCTAATGGCTCTCGGGGATGAGAACGGACCGTCAGGGTAAGGTTAGATCTTATCCCCTAACATAGCAGAAGTACCAAACTTTCACAGAATATATTGTATCCTGTGAGCTACTCTGTCCTACCCATTACACTCTGTTGTTTGGGGGTTGATAACCTGAATATAAATAAGAAAAAAAAAATTGTTATAGAGTAATAATGGTTTAACATTTCACGTACTCCACGTATTAGGTTTTCTCTGGTTCACACCAATGTACACACTTGACGGAAGCCGTGTGAAAGAGCACCATCATCTGGACTTGTTCCGGATAGATAGGGTAAGGGTTTCCCGTGGGGGGATAGCGTAGGGCACGGGGGTTATGGGTGGGTGGGACAGGGGAGAAAACTTACAAAATTCCTCATTTTCTGCTTGGTTTAGTTTAGTTTTCAGATTAAGAAACCTTTTTGTAATAAAGTAACGTCAGTCATCTCAGGGCATTATCGATCCTTTTTTAATAAGGGTTTCGTTGGTGGATGGCGTTGTCTCTTATGAGTAGCCTAAAAATTCTCTCCTGGAATGTTAATGGCCTCCGCACCAGACCTATGGCGGATAAGATTATGCAGTACCTGCGGGATTCGGATGCGCAGGTCATTATACTCCGGGAGACGCATCTGACTGAGTCTGAAATGCTCTCTTTAGTTAAAAAGAACAGGTGGATTGACTTTGCGGTATCAACGTCACAATCCATGAATATTAGAGGTGTCACAATCCTTTTTAAGAGACCACTTAAAGCAAGGTTAGTTTCTAAATTGGTAGACCCAGGTGGCAGATGGGCCATTACCATGGTAACTATTGCTGGGGCACAAATTACGATCTTGGGATATTACGGGCCCAATCAGGATGACACATCGGTTCTGGAATCCATATTTTCACAGTTATTGTCTTTTCCAGAACCAACCATTTTAGCCGGGGACTTTAACATAGTATTGGATCCTTCCCTCGATAAAACCCCTAATAGCCGGTCTCTAGCCCTTTCTAAAACCAGGGTTTTCTTGCTTAATTGCATGAAACAATATGGGTACACTGATATTTGGAGAGTCAGGTCAGGTCAGGCTCGGGGCTTCTCTTTCCGTAATCTCAAGTATCACCACCAGTCGAGAATTGATTTTATTTTAATCAGTCATAAACTGGTGGAATCAGTTAAAAGTATTTGCTATCTACCCTCCCATCTGTCTGATCACTCAGCAGTATCAATGGAACTTATAGGATTCCCTAAACCTTCCCTTAGGACGTGGTCATTTGACCGCTCTCTACTCTCGGTGCCTGACGATATCTCTTTCCTTATAACTGAAGCAGAGTCCTTCATGCATAATAACATCGGCTCGGCGGCACCGGGATGTGTGTGGGATTCTTTTAAGGCCTTTTTAAGGGGTCTTATCACTAACAAGGTTTCATATCGGAGGAAACAACATAAAGCAGAATTAGCCTCTATCGAAGCTGAGATACTTAAAACTCAAGCTGAGATTGACCGGACTACAGCTTCTGCTGGAAATGTTTTACAATTATGAAATTAAAAGTTATCTTCCCTAAAAGGTCAGCTGAGCTCAGTTTTAAATTTGCGAATCCTCGAGAGATGGGAAGCTAGCAAAATAGACCATTTTGAGTACGGCGAAGGTGCTGGGAAACTATTGGCCTGGAAGGCTAAAACTGACCAGGTTCGCAATAACATCGACTCTATCCTCTGTAATAATGTGTCTTTATCTTCAGATGAGGATACCAGAAGAATTTTTAGGGAATTTTTCCAAACCATCTATCACGAAGATAAAAACATTGAATCAGGTAATTTTAAGGATTGGTTGCGAGAAACTTCCCTCCCCTCACTATCCTCTGAACAACAAATTTTTCCTGCTAGCACGATTACGGAAGAGGAGGTCAGGGTCGCTATCCAAAGTAGTAAGAAGGGGAAGGCTGCAGGACCCGATGGCCTTCCAGCTGAAATCTATAGGGCCCTGGAACAAGCAATAGTACCTTTTCTCACCATGCTATTTAATCAAATCCTGTAGGAAGGCTTACCACCTCCTATTATTATTATTATTATTATTATTATTATTAGGAAGATTTATAGAGCGCCTGGTTACGCACCCCGGCGTGTCCCCGCGCTATGGTAAGTGGAGTCAACAGTCCAAGCAGCCATCACAGTCGCCTACCTCCCGTATAAGTAGGTCTTAAGTTTTCTTCTGGAAATGGACTCTGAAAGCTCCAAACGTAGCTCTGTAGGCAGGGCATTCCACTGCTTGGCGGCCAAATACCTAAAGGACCTGCCTCCCATGCGAGCCTTCTTTATTTTTGGAACTTTCAATAGCCCTGTACGGGATGATCGCAGCTCCCGTAGAGGCTCATAACGAGTGACCAGACTCTGTAGCGGAACAGCGGCTTTACCGCTCAAAATTCGGTGACACGTAGACAGAGCCTTAAACTCCACCCTTCTTCTGACAGGAAGCCAATGTAAGGCCTGGAGCGCTGCTTTAGAAGGAGATCTCCTGGGGAGCCTCAGAACTAAGCGGGCAGCTGCATTTTGCAGCACCTGAAGGAGATTAATGACCTTTCCTGTGGCCCCCAGATACAGCAAATTGCCATAATCTAGGCGCGAGGTGACGAGGGCATGCACAAGTGTCCGACGTGCTGTGATGGGTAGGAGGTCCAAGACCTTCCTCAGGGTTTTCAGAACTCCAAAGCATACCCCCACCACCCGGCCAATCTGGGGGCCAAAGGCAAGGTCAACATCAAGCCACACTCTGAGATTCCTTGCTTCCTGACAGGGGACAGGGGTTTCTCCCAGACAGGGTGGCCACCATGCCGACGACCAAACAGATGGTCCTCCCCCCACCACGAGTACCTCGGTCTTGCTACCGTTAAGTTTCAAACAGTTGGCGGACATCCAGGTTGCCAGTTCTTGCATGCAAACTCTGAAACTGTCCGCCGCAAGACCAGGCCTGGTGAGAGGGAGATGACCAACTGCGTGTCGTCGGCATAGGACACTAGGCACAGACCATGACTTTCAACTATCGCCGCCAGCGGGGAGACATAAAGATTGAACAAAGTTGGGCTCAGGGACGAGCCCTGTGGCACGCCCTGGCCCAAAGTAATCTCTCTAGAATAGCATTCTCCTAGGCGGACTTGATAGCATCTGCTTGTAAGGAAGGACTGGATCCATCCAAGCGCTGCTCCTGATACTCCTCCATCATTCAGACACTGTAGCATGATGGAATGTGCTGCTTCTTGGGATAGCGCTTCAATAACCCTGATTTTAAAACCAGGGAAGCCAGCATCTAGCTGCGGTTCATACAGGCCAATATCTATATTGAACGTAGTTTATAAAATTTTTGCTACTATTTTGGCGAGGAGACTGGGAGTAGTTGCACCCGATATCTTACATCTTGACCAGAAGGGGTTTGTTAGGGGCCGTCAATTATTTGAATTGACATATGACTTGATAGGGGCCATCGATATGGCAACAATTGATTCCCTTCCCCTGGCTGTTCTGACACTCGACGCAACCAAGGCCTTCGACAGGGTGAACTGGACATACCTGTTGGGGGTCTTGGATAAATTTAACATCGGCGAGGGTTTTCGTCGAGCAGTCAGACTTCTCTATCAGAATCCGACAGCTAGTGTGTTGCTCAATGGAGAGCTATCAGAACCGTTTTCCATCACTAGGGCAACACGGTAGGGCTGCCCTCTTTCCCCTCTCCTATTCGATCTATATATAGAACCCTTCGCTCAGCGTTTGAGGGAGGATATGTCTATCAAATCTTTCAGTAATAGGGGATGGGAAAGGAAGGTGGCTCTGTATGCGGATGATATTCTGATCTTCTCTTCTGACATACGCACAGCCCTTCCAGCAGTTTTCAAGTTGGCGTCGGAATTCGGGGAAATCTCCGGATATGCGGTTAACGCCTCCAAAAGTGAAATGATGGTTTGGAATGACGAGGGGTGTGGTACAGATATCCAGCCTAGCCCATGTTTGCGCTACTTAGGTCTTAATATAGTCAAAGATATCAATAACATCTCTATAATTAACTTTGCTGCTGTTGCTAAGGATTGCCGTAAACTTATGCGATCGTGGTCGCAAATTCTGTTATCTTTGCTGGGAAGAATCAATCTGATTAAGATGACTATCTTACCCAAAATTTCTTTTTTATTTAACAACATTCCTCTTTTTTTCTACCCGTCATCTTTATCAAAATTACAGGGAGAGATCACCTCTTTTATCTGGGATAAACATATCCCAAGGATCGCATGGAAAAAACTCAGGCGACGCAGGGAGAAAGGAGGTTTAGCAGCCCCAGATCTGCAATTCTACACATGGGCATTTCAACTTTCTCACGCCCGCATGTTACTGAAGATGCCCACAGATTTTGGTATTGGAAGCATGTTTTCAGCCCTGCTCAAAGGGGAAGGAGTAGCCCAATCTGGTTTCCTGTTTAAAATTTGGAGATCCCAAATTCTTTAAAAAGGTTAAACTGAAGGTTTAACGTGGGCTAAAATGAGGAACTCAAAGTTAGGATACTTTTCGAGTAGGTCACCTTTGTGGGAAGCACCTGGGAGTCCTGGGTGGCTGGGAGATAGCTTAGCAGCACCTTTGAAGGAGGCATGGTTGGAGGTCTGGGGAGACTTGTTTGTAGATGGGTGCCTGCTACCATGGGAACTCCTTAAAGAAAAAATTGGTCCAAACTTCTCTAGATTTAAATACATCCAGATTGTTAGTTGGACCCATTCCTACACCTCACAATCTTCTTTGGGGAGTAGATATCCGGTAGGTGGGGGCAGTCACCTAGTGTACCTTTTGCTTGACAAACCTCCGTCCAAAAAGGAGATCTCCTTATGGTACAATCTGATCCAAGAAGAAGTGGACGGTGAATTTCAGCTCCCAGATGGGCTGTGGGACCCCTCCCTTGCCACCAATAATGTGCAAGTTCTGTGGCTTACATCATTTAAGGTACTGTGGGACATCGTTAAGCCCGCCTGGCTTCGGAGGAACCATCTTCTTACCCTACGTAGAGCCTACTATTCTCCACAGAGGTTGTCAAAATTCTCTCAAGACTCCCCAGTGGTATGCGCCAGATGCGGCCTAGTAGCTGCCTCAGACGCCCATATGTTCTTTGAGTGTCCCTTTTTGACCTCGTTTTGGGCCGCGATAAGTAATCAACTGACGTCCTCATTGGGCTTCCAAATTTTGATCGATCTCCCTCTTGCAATCTTTGGAGTTATAGATGAAGCCAGGTCCCCGGCCAAAAACCTTCTTTTTTTATTCGATCTTACTGGCCAGAAGGGAAATCTGCAAAAAATGGAAAGATTCTATACCACCTTCCATTATGGACTGGCGTGCTTCCGTTTTACAAGTTTCAAAGCTGGATCTGGTCAGGGCTGGGAATCGAGATAAAAGAGCCTTTTTTGGTACCTGTTGAAATGGGACCAATGATTTGACCGGGGTTTTTTTTTTTTGTTTTCCCCCTTTTGGTCCAATGATTATGCTACTGTGGCTTTTAATCCTTTGCTCTGCCTGTATTCCAGTTGGGACCTCCAGTGCAGTGGTAGCAACGTTCACCCTATTCGTTTTTTTTTGTGTTGGTCTATTGAGAAAAAGACATTGCTGATGGGTGTTGGTATCCGTATATGCAAGTAATCCCTGCCAGTTTTAACTGTGAGAGTATGTCGTTTTCCTTTGACCTGTACACTGGAAACCATCGTGGAAAATGAGGACAAAATAAGAAGAAAAAAAAAAGAGATGGGGCGTTTGATCACCGTCTTGCCTTTTTTTTTTTTTAAACCTATGGCGAAGCCCATAAAGGACTGATTGTTCACTATCTCCTTGTAAATGTAATGGGACATCTGGGGTTCAATCTGTGTTCTGGTTCTTTCTCTTGTGGGATGAGGAGGGAGAGCAGAACAATGGAAGTCTAATGGACTGGTCCATATGAAAGGCAGAAACCACCTTGGGAAGGAAGGATGGGGAGGTAAAAAGAACCACCTCATCATACAGAAAACCATGAAATGTGGGCAAACTGAGCTGGCCTAAAATTCTCTAGCTCTGTGGGTTGAAGTTATAGCCACTAGCAGTACCCTCTTCAGTGTAAGTCGTCGACTGGGCAACTGCATATCCGCTCATATGGTGGTGCCATGAGAACAATTAATACAAGATTTGTGAGTTGTGAGCCATACTCAGAAAGTGAATTTTAACTTGTGACTGCACGATTGGAAAATTATATTTTAAAACTGTTTGCACTGCTGAACTTAAATTAGCGCTTGATACTATTTTTATTTTCTAACTCACTGGCTGGTTGCTCCGGTGCCACTCACCGTTCAGACACCATCATTTAGAAGGTGTCACGGACGTGGACGCGTTGGTCCTAGCTGAGGTGATGCTCGCGGCAGGATTGACTCAGGTGGTCACAGGGGCAACGCACCTTGCCGGGCATACACTAGATGGGATATTCTCGAACAGTCCTGATCTTAAATTTACTAAAGCTGAACCCCTGTCCTGGACAGATCATGGGGTGGTGCTGTTTACCATCCTCAGCCCCCCGGTGCAGAAAGCATTGTGTGATGGGAAAACAACTAGGATGTATAGGGCATGGAAAAACCTTGATGGCATGGCCTTGGAGGAATTGTTGATGGCCTTTAGGACAGCCATGCCTGCAGATGTGAACACAGCCACCATTGAGTATACGGACTGGATCGATAGGGCCTGTCATACGCTAGCTCCACCTAAGTTATGCTGGCCCACTAGGTCGGTTCCATCTGCTCCATGGTTTTCGGACGAGCTGAGAGAAGCCAAAGCAGCTTGTAAGAAGTTAGAGCGGATCTGGCGAGCGAACTATAACCATCCGGACAAAGAGAGATTGAAAGTCTGTCAAAGGGCTTATAAAGACAGTATTAGGAAAGCTAAGAGTGCTTATTACACGGACCGCATTGAGAAGGCCAAGAACTCAGCAAGGGAACTTTTCGACACAGTGGCCAGTCTGACCACTCCCAAACCAGTGATTGTGCCACCTAGTATCGAACTCTGTGAGTCCCTGGCCAACTTTTTCTTGAGCAAGGTTCAAGCAATTTTTACTACACTCGAACCGCAGGTGTCTCAGAGCCTTTTGGAGGGGTCTCACAGGGCCCCTCTTGCCATCTCATCGGGGGCTATATTTTCACCTTTTGAGCCAGTATGCTCCGATGACGTTTTAAAACTATTGATGGCAACTAAGTCGGGATCTCCTCACGACCCCTGCCCTACGTCAATTGCAAAGCTGTTAGCCTTCCCAATAGCTGACACCCTAGCCAACCTTTTTAACCTGATGCTTGAAAAGGGTGACTTTCCTACAGTGTGGAAGCGGGCTTCCATTTCCCCACTGCTCAAGAAACCCTCGTTGGATATCACGGATCCTAATAGTTATAGGCCCATAGCCAGATTGCCGATGCCGGCAAAACTTATCGAGAAAGCTATGAATCTCCAGTTATGCGCATTTTTGCGCACCTCGAAGGGTTTGGATCTAGCCCAGCACGGGTTTAGGGAAGGACACAGCACTGAGACCGCTCTGATTAAGTCCACAGAGGAGGTCAGAAAGGTGCTGGATGAAGGGGGCCAGGCGGTGCTGGTCCTACTGGATCTTTCCGCAGCCTTCGATACGGTCCACCATGCTGTTCTGGTGGACCGGCTGGAGGTTTGCGGGGTCCAAGGTCAAGCACTGAGCATTTTGAAAGCCTTCCTTAAAGACCGGGTTCAAGTGGTGGCGAGGGGAGATTTCGAGTCAAGACCTTTCGAACTCCTAGGGGGAGTCCCTCAGGGATCCTCCCTAAGCCCCACTTTATTCAACATCTACGTATATTCTCTTGCCCCGGTGATACGTTCCTTTGGGTTTCAGTTAACATCTTACGCAGATGATACCCAGATCGTGGTTTCAGTGCTTCCCGGGAAAGAGCTGGGTGTGGCAGCTAGGTTTCAGGACTGCATGTCAGCAGTTAGTTCATGGATGGCAAAGAGTTGCCTAAAACTGAATTCCTCCAAGACCGAGGTGCTTATCTTAGGGTCTAACACTAATCTCTGGAGTTCCAAGTGGTGGCCGACAGATATGGGATCCCCGCCATCTCCGACTCTGAAGGTGAAGAATTTAGGAGTTATTATTGATAACCAACTCTCTTTTAAACCTCAAGTTAAGGCGATTACCTCCTCCATACACTGGACTTTAAAACTCATTAGGAAGGTCCTTCCCTTCTTACCGGTCGGGAGCAGAAAGACAGTGGTGACGGCACTTGTGCTTTCTCGCCTCGACTACTGTAATAGCCTTCTTCTTGGGGCCCAACAGGGGTTGCTTAACAAACTTCAGGTCCTGCAAAATGCGGCGGCCCGCCTGATAGGGGGTTTGCCCAAGTTTTCATCGATCACCAGGGAACTGGAAAAGCTGCACTGGCTTCCGGTGCGGAAGCGAATTTTGTTTAAATCTTTGTGCATCGTCTTCAAGGCACTGCATGGTCAGGGCCTGGTGTTTCTTCAGGAGCTCTTCCAATGGTACAGACCAGGCAGACAACTAAGGTCAGCCAGTATGGGGCTGATCAAAACAGCCCGTATCAGGAAGGTGCGCTGGGGGGGCAGAAGTTTTGTTAGGGGAGCAGTGAAGGCTTGGAATGCTCTTCCTTTGGCCCTCAAACAAAATGTGAATCTGTTAGCATTCAGAAAAAAGCTGAAAACGTGGCTCTTTACCCTCTAGTTCGGCAGGTTGAATCTCAGGGAGTTACCACTTCAGCGCCAGGACACCGATTGGTATTAGCGCGCTTTATAAGTGTTATAAATAAATAAATAAAAAATGAAAATCCCACTGAGGAGGAGTAGAGTGTGAGGAAATAATTAAAGTAAACCTTTCATGATATGCAGCACGAGGGGCAATCCAATGACTAGTAAGGAAGACCTAGAAAAGCAGGCTGTGCAGTCTAATGGAATTTAACTGCTACAGACCTTGCTGGATAAAGCGCCAAGACGCCTACGGGCATACGTATGCGCTTTATAAATTTCAATAATAAATAATAAATAAATAAAAGAGCAAATAGCAGGATGAGGGCCAGCTCTATGTCGGTGTGACCGGTGCCACCACACCAGATGCCTACTTCGGGTGGGGGATCAGTGTTCCCAAGTATATTAGGGTTCTAAAGCACCTGCTGCCACATTCCTGGCCTCCAGCAATTTTCAGCAACAATACAAATGTCAAGATAACTCTGGTGCTTAATGTTCTTCCTGGAGAGAGATCAGAGTTTTGTCTAGTGGCAGTTTTGACTCATCGTAAGGTAGTACAGAGGGTCAATATGCCTGCTGCAAAGAACGTGTACCATGCAGATCTCAAAGTGCATATAATGTAAGTAGGTCAGTGGGTTACTGGTTTTGTCAGAGAGATCCTTTTGTTACTTGCAGTTCATAAATTAAAACCCTAATAGAGAACAGAGATCTTTTAACTGTCATTAAAGAGCTGCACGCAAACGGCATGGTATAGATAAGGGCGTTATGATTTTCCCCTAGATTTTCATTAACCTAATGTTGCAAAAAGGGTTCATTTGGGTAGAAATTCATTATTTTGTATTAGAGAACCCCCAACCATGATGTTACTTTGTAAAATCTGAGTTTGTGCTTTTTCCAGATCTAGCACTCTTAAACTATAGTGCTACCAGTACGGATGTCATGGGACTCCTACACCTTGTAGTCCTTTGTCTTATGTAACATTTCCTATGCACTGATTTACACATGTATGATTGATTGTTTCACGTGCTGTGACACCCTACACTCGTACGAGTGGCCCTATAAAATTAATTAAATGCATCTGAGAGAGAAGGGTTATGGAAAGATGAGAGGCATGGTAAAAGGGTGGCAGTGAGGGAATCCGTGATGGAGGTGGTCATTGGGAGGGTGCCACCAAACATTGTCGCACCAGGCGCCACCAGCGCTACAGCTAGCCCTGAGCGGGATGTCTGAAAGGCAAGAATGAAAAAGATTCAGGCCTTCCAACTCATCCACTGAACAATATGTTTCCAGTGACCCACATAAATGGATTTTGTAGAGGGTGTTTACGAGGCAGGAAAAAGAGCAAATTACAGTAGATCGGACAGGTGGGATCAAAAACGAGCAGGCCAGCAAATGTTATGTTATACTGATTTGTATAGCACACTAATCACAGAGAGTGTATCCAGGCACTTGGGCAGGTGTGTGGTTTCCAAGGTGCTTATATCGAAAAGCCAGGTCTTCAGCTTCTGTGGAATTCAAGAAGTAAGGACCTGCGGCCACATGCATCATTGTAGGATTTTGCGATTCCTAAATTGCGAAAATTAAGGAATCACAATTTAGGAATTGCAAAATCCGATGCATCAAGAAATCTTAAAAGTTTTTAGGATTTCTTAATTTTCTGTATTTGCGATTCCTTAATTGCGAATCGCAATTAAGGAATGGCATTACATTGATTCCTATGGGCCTAGAGGCCCATAGGAATCAATGGAAAGGCATTAGCTTTTTGCGAATGTGATTTTGCGAATGACAATTTGTTGATGCATTGCAAGGGTGCTGAGGGGGGTCCAAAGGACCCTCCCCCCCTTGAAATGTTTTTTTAAGTGCAAGTTTCACACACACATGTCCAAAGGACATGTGTGTGTGTGTAACATGACACTTTCAAAAATGCTTTTTTGAGCATTTTTGAAAGATTTCGAAAATGAACACGAGGGTCAACCTCGTGTTAATTTGCACCTCCTACTTCCGAATTCGCATTTTTAAAAAAAATTCATGCATTGCATTTAAGGAATCGCACAAATGCGATTCCTTAAATGCAATCGCATTTTTAGGAATGGCAAAAAATTGCGAGTTTTGTCAAATTGTTTCATGCATCCCAAAAAATTATTTTGGAATCGCAAACGGCCGATTTTTCCGAATCGCACCGTTTGCGACTCCAAAATCACTTGATGCATGTGGCCGAGTATGTGTTGAGAGAGGTCGTTCTAATGCACCCTAATGAACACATTTTTCCAGTGAGTGCAAAAATGGATTTTATAGTAAGGTTCCTGGCAGCCAAGGTCATGGACGCCCTTTGCGGGTTGTAGCTGCGACCCCTTTCACTGCCTTGAGACCCATGGTCTCAGAGGTCACAAAGTCAGTACCACGAAAAGTGGAACTGGGAGATGTTAATCTCCAACATGATCCCAGGTTGTTTATTTTCCTTTAAAAAACAGCATCTGCTTGCGGCTAAGAGTCAGTGCACAGTTCACCAGGGTGTGTGTCTCCTGTAAAGCAGATGCCGTTCGCAGCCTACTTTGATCTGCTCTGCGCTGACATCGGCTAACTCAGAAGTGAAGAGAAACAAAATAGCAACTTTTGTTTCCTGCCAGGCTCGTTACAAGTTCTGGTGTGGACATGGGCTTTTGTTGGGAATTCGATCAAACCCATCATCGCCGCTTTAGCAGCAGTTTTCCTGCCGCTAAAGCATCGATAATTTTAACGCCGTTCTTGATAATATGCCCCCTATTTTTTAAGGACTACTTCTCCAAATGAGGTTACCTGGGGAGGCATGATTGGGGAGAAGCTAGAATTATTTCCAAGGCCTGTAAAATGATCCCATGTTAGTGAATCAGTATAAGAAAAGAAGAATTTCAGACTCACCTTGCAGAGAAATTGTAGTACTTCTGTCCTGGTATCCACAGGGTCTTGCAGAGGCACGGATACAAATGACATATCCTTACTTAATACGGTTTCTTCTCTTGTGGTCAAGTTATATCGAGAAAGACTGTAAATCTAGATTCTGTCCTCACTAGTTGGGAAGTTAGTTCTGACCCCTGTAAACTCTTATCATCATTCGGATTTCTCTTGTACCCTGTGCTCGTCCTTTGCTGCCTACACAGAGAAGCGTCTGACACAATCTCCTTCACACAAGCATGAAGGACTTTGGTGCCACCATGCAACCTTCAATATCACGTACAAGCAATTCAAATAACAAAGTGAAGCATTCCTTTTCCTGTTACGTTTGCTGAATCGCCCAATTGCGACCTTGCAAGAAGGTGAACGTGGGATTGGGAAACCACATCACAGAGGATAACAACCATAGGGGCATGTTTACAAAGGTTTATCACCACAGGAACGTCACATTTTACGAATTTCCTGTGGCGATAAACCCTTTGCCTTATTTATAAGGCAACAATAAGCCACTTAGCGTGGCTTGACCCTGCCTTGTAAATAAGGCCCCCTTTCAGGCAGCACCTAGCGTGAGAGGGGCAGGCAATTGGTGTTTCGGTGGGCATTCTGCTGCAACACCCTTGATTTTGATGCTGCCCTTTACAAGGGTGGCATGTATAGAAGTTATAGTTTGCCTTTCTGGATTGTTTATGTGCAGGAAGGAACACTGTTTCTGCACATAAACAATCATTCCGTCACTGTGGTGCAAGGGTACCTGCATTGGCACTATGCAGCTAGATTTAGCGCCAGTGCTTGTAGAAACACAGGGGTGTGCCGTTGTTGGACCCGGTCCTTTGGGCAGGTTCACCCTGTGACTTTTTGCTTTTTCCTAGCCTGTTTTTGGAACCTGGATTGGTGATTTTAGGCCTCTGCGCACTTTTTCACTGTGGTACAGTGTAAAGTGCGTGTGCTCTCTGTGTATGGATGGTGAGTGACCTGCCCTCCCATAGGAATGAATGGGGAATATGTATGCCCATGGTAGATTCCTGATGCATGGGGAGTGCAGGGTCGAGTTTGATATGTGTAAACTCGTGAGAATGAATGCTGCAGAATGGTATATGCGGCATGGCTGTGTCTAGTCTAGAAGCTCTACTTTTAGAAGTTGGCATAATTGTGTAGTGAGTCTGCTGGCGCGTGATTGGCTGATGGGCCTGGCCCAGGCATGCCTGGGCCTGCTGGTAGATGGACCGTCTGGTGAGTAGGAGGGGGTCTGAGTCAGCCATAGATGAAAGGCCCCCATCTGCTGTCACGGATGGGAGGGAAGAGCTTTGGTGGTACCAGGCGGTGCCTGTCAGCCCACCCTGCTGCCTCTCCCTCCGGATGGCCCCCTGGCACCTCTGACCTGAGGCTGACAGGGGAGGGAAACCAGATACACCCAGGGCTTAGGGCTCGCTCACACAAAGACTTCAAAAGACTTCAAAGCCTTTTCTGTGTATAAGAAGGGGCTGTGTTCTCTTGCAACATGTTCTTGTTTTCTGACTTGAATCTGCCAGGGGCGTGCTGCTGCTTGGGCTCAGGGGATTCCCTGAGACCTGCCCAGCCCCTGGACTCCTGATGGACTTGCCTGGATTCCTGGGGGACCCCTCTGCCCTGCCTGGGCGGATGGGGGGACTTGGCTTTGCCCCCTGGGAAACTCTGGGGCCTTGGCAGCATGGAGAAGCTGCATTTCCCTGGGGAAGAGCGCTGGAGCTGTGTTCCTAGCGCCTGGAGGCGCTGTGCTTCCCCCTGAGCGCCTGGAAGTGCTCTGCCTGTGGTCTAGCGCTTGGGAGCGCTTCGTTTTCCCCAAGCGCTTGAGAGCGCTTTATCTGGACTTTTCCTAACGCTTCGGAGCGCTTTATGCCCGCTGGTAGCGCTGGACGCGCTGAGGTCATGCCCGTATTTGTTTTAGTAATTACGAGTGCCCACCTCGATTTTCCCGCGGAAGAAAAGCAACCACGAAGGGGCCGTGACCGGATTGGTCGAGACCCGAAGAGAGCCGTGCTCTGATTGGTCCTTCGAGGGGGGGCCTGGTCCAGGAGCCGTGCTGCGAGTGGCTGGCTCCTGGAAGCTGGAGAAGGCGGAGTGGAAGACCCCCGGGAGATGGCGGCCGTTCGCGGGGCTCCTTTGGGTTGAGGGAGCCCCGAGGAGAAGAGGCGGCGAGGAAGAAACGTGGCGGCCGGCTGACAGGGCTCCCGTGTGCCGAGGGAGCCCTGCCGAGAGACAGGAAGTCCGGTCGGCTGAGAGGAGCCGAGAGAGCAGCGCCGGCGAAGGAGCGCCCAGCGGAGGAAGCCGCGTGTGAGGCAGAGCCCCTTCGACCAGCCCGGTGAGTGTTTGAAGGGCTGGGGGTAGGCGGGGAGCTCTGCGGATGGCCGTGCCTGATCGAGGCAGCGGGCCGCTCCTCTCTGCTTCCCGCGATGTGTCGAGAGCCCCGTAGGCTCTCTCGATGGCCCGTGTCCTGCCCTCTATCCAGGGGGGCCTAGTTGGTGGAGCAGGGCGGCCCCGGTTGGCAGCGGGTCGCCCCAACGGTACCTAGAGCCCAGAGAGGCTCAAGGGGCCTCATCTCGTGTGGCGAGCCCAGAGGCTCCTAGGGGCACAGAGTCAGGGCGGCCCCGGTTGGCAGCGGGTCGCCCCAACGGTATCTAGAGCCCCGAGAGGCTCAAGGGGCCTCATCTTGTGTGTTTTGAGCCCAGAGAGGCTCGGGGGCCAGGTGCTTGATGTCGAGCCCCGAGGAAGGGCTCCAACGACCCCTCAATTGTGATTAGAGCCCAGTGAGGCTCTTGGGGGGACACCAGTGTTTGTAGAGCCTGTGTGGCTCCAACGTGGACCTAGTTGTTGGTAGAGCCTGTGTGGCTCCAGCATGGCGCCTGAGGGCCAGTGAGGGCCCCGGCGCAGTTTTTCTCCAGCTGCCCAGCAATTAGTGGGCAGCTGCACCGTTTAGGCGCAAGATGGAGAGGGATGGAGTTGGCACAGAGGTGCCCGGCCAGTCACAGCTGCGCAGCACTTAGTGCCAGCTGCAACGTTTAGGCCCTTGTGAGTGTTCCCAGGGGCCCAGCAAGTAGTGGGCCCCTGCATCGTTTAGGCCCCTGACATTGAGACTCAGGGCGTGCTAGCCCCAACAAGGCCAGTTGGCCTAGGGACTGCCACAGGTGGTGGCTTATGTAGGTTTTGCGCAATTGTATGGTTCTTGCACCTCTGAATGTGATTTCTTGCATCATGTCTTATTCCTGCACCTCTGAATGTTTTTAGACATCATGTGACTATTGCGCTACTGTATTATTCTGGTACCTCTGAATGTAATTTTATTGCATCATGTGCTTTATTCTTAACACCGCTGAATGTGTAGGTTTATGCATTATGTGTTTTTCTTTACTACTCCTCTGAATGTATATTTATGCATCATGGGTAATGTGTTCTTTCTTAGACCCCTAAATGCTGTGTGATACTTAGGTGGTTTTCCTTTACTACTCCTCTGAATGTGTTTCATACATCATGGGTACTGTGTTCTGTCTTAGACCCTTAAATGCTGTGTGATACTTAGGTGGTTGTTCTTTTTAGTACAGGTGGTCCTAGTGAGGTCCTGGTCCCCTGCGTGACAGTCTCCTAAGGGGTTAGGGTCACGTAGGTGGTACTTACCTGTTCCCAGTAGTTACTGGATGTGATCTATAACTGTTACTTTGTGTTACAGTGAAGTTTATATACTTTTATTCTAATTTCTGACAAGTATATCTATGTCTGCAAAGTGTTGATTCAGACAGTGGCCCATGTGGCCCTGTCTTGTAAATAATCCCTTATGAATATTGCCGTGCCAGTTGGCACAAGGTACATGTGTAATTTCTATCTGATATGTTTTGACAATACAAAAGTTATTTTAATATAACCTTGTGTGGAGTCTCTTTTGTGGTGTACCTAATATGTTGTTGCTGTTGTGCGCTGACGCAAATGCTTTACACATCGCCTCCGAGTTTAGCCTAGACTGCTCGCGCCATGCTACCTAGAGGGTGAGCAGGGGTTATCTTGGCTTGTGACTTCCTTGCCCTGACTGGAATGGTGGATTCGGCCTGGCTTTGGCGTCAGCCTTAGCCTACCCGAAATAGCCGGTTTCCAACAGCCGTATTCTAGTGGATACGGCGCAATCCTGCGTTTTGGGAAGGGAGAAGTGTGGCATTAGCAATGTTTGCTTAATGCCATGCTCTGCCATTCCCTTGTAAATATGCCCCACACTTTACAAAGCACAAATCTCGTTTGGCAAATAGTATATACAAGAAAACTTTTTATAGGATGACAGAATCAGACTGTTGCGCCCAGTCCACAGAATACTCAAACACAGGTGTCATGGGTAAATAGGATCTATTAGATGAACAGGACACCACCAAGCTGCAGGCCATGGTCAGTCCCCGACTAACCTGGAATATCCTCAGTGCACAACAACACTGACATGTCCACGTTCAGCAGGAGAGCTTATGGTAAAGACACAAAGGAAAGACCGACACTTGTGTTCAATGTCCACACGTGAAAGAAGGATCCTCATGAATTGGAGGCTCAACCTCCTTCATCAAGCACTGGTAAAACGAAAGGATGTTTCTTTGGTTTATGACCTGCAAGAAAGGCTTCTGTGGAACTTTGTATCCTTTATTATTACACATCACAATTGTGCATATACAGCAGTTTAACGTCTAAACATGATGTTAACCACATAAATCTAAAACATGTAAAAACCACTACTCCCCAACCCTCTAGAGATGTCAGCTCGTGTTTTCCCACACAAGCTCATATGTACATTCACCTCACCAGCAGACCTCCCCTCTATCTATGTGCAATTGATATATGTTGACATCAGCCCCCAGGTTGAGTCCTTCTACCATCGCCTTTCTTCGACCGAAGCTCATTACTTCAATATATTTAACTAATGTAGAAAGTCCAAGTTGCATGTCTCACCCATACCAGCACCAGGTGAGTGTACTTCCAAATGTTTCTGCTTTTCTTCTTTCTCTGGATAATCGACCAGAGTAAGACTTTTCTTTAATACTGGCATCAGAGACAGTCCTTGTATCGGAGACTGACCTTTTGTCGGTGAGAGACTTTTTTTTTTTTTTTTTTTTGTTGTCCTCATATATGCAACCAGATGGAATAACTCTAGATGGAAACTCTCAATTCTGCCAACACAATACCTTACTGTGCGCCCTGGAATACTTTATTATTATGTTGAGCATTCAAGAGATCTCCCAGAGGTAGGTTCTCTACCAGTCCAACTCCCCTGATCGATGTCTCTGTGCCTTGTCTTGGGGAGGACCGGACCGCAAACCCCTGGCATAATCATTGGACGTTTGTTGTTTAACTGTCCGACCATCTTATCAACGGGGCCCAAATCTTTGCCGCCTCCTCTCCACCACACAAGAAGTCTATTTTACTAATGATCATGATATTTTTTAGACAGTCTGCAAACCTCGGGGGGGGGGATTTCCATTCTCTGCAGATCTCTCTCCTGGCAATAACAATCACATAAAATATGAACTGGGTGATACTATCTCTGATGTCATATTCCTCGAGCAGACCCATAAAGATCAGTCTAAAGTTACAGATAATTGATCTAGACAATACCTCTTCTAAGAAAATACAGACTGATGACCAATAGTTTTTAATCTCTATGCAGTCTGCAAAAATATGTACGTCATCTGCCTCTGTATTTCTGCATCTGGGGCAGAAATGTGGTGATCCCGATATTTTTGCAAGCTTGGAGGGATTCCAATAAACCCTGTATGCCGTGTAGAGATGATTTCTTCTGAGGTTAGCAGGTTTTACTATTTTTTGAGATATTGCAAATGAGTCTAGCCAAACCTCCGACTGTTTCTCTGGGTCATCTCCCATTGTATCCCCCCAGAGTTTCGAGATCTCTTCCTCCTGTCTGTCATTTGCCCCAATTAGTAAGTTGTACCATGCTGAGACCTCACCCTTCCACCCTTATTGTTTATTGACTAGCTCTAGGAATTCGCAGCCCGCTGTGTCTGACCCCCAATTTTGGCTTCCCCACCATGATGATATTTGATAGTACTTAAACCTCGCAAGTGACCCTCCCGTCAAATTATACATAGATGTCCAGTCTAGTAATTCTTGATTTGCCTGGATATCTCCCCATCGTTTTAAACCAGCCTCTCTCAGAGGACGGGAGAGACGATCTCGCAAACATTCGGGTGTTCCGGGGGAGTCCCAAATTGGTGCCAGAGAGTTATAGTAGGGGATTTTCCAGATTTTGCAGGCTGTTTGCCATAGTTTTAGGGCTGATAGTAGAATTTTAAGGCGGACTTTTTTATAGAATTTTTGGGCGCCAAATTTAAACAAAAAAAATTCAAGACCCATAGGAAGGTCAGATAACAAAGCTTGAAACAAACGACCATGTGATGATGAGTCTAACTTATTGGCCAGGAGTCTGAAGTTTTTCAACTGAAATGCATAACAGTAAAATAATAGATCTGGGAGAGCTAGTCCTCCTATTTTTAACCCCCTCCTCAATTTCTTCCATGCTATTCTTGGTGACTTAGATGCCCAGATGAATGAACCAATTTTTCCCTGAAGATTTGAAATATCTTTAATACAAAATGTTAATGGGATGCCATTGAATAGGAAGGTCACTTTAGGTAATATTACCATTTTAATTAGATTGACTCTTCCGTAGATACTGAGAGGAAGGTTGGACCATCTCTGAAGAAGTTTGGTTATCTCTTTAACCACGGTCTGCCAGGATATTTTGGGTGTATCTTGTAGTTTTTGAGTAATGTGTATACCTAAATATCTGATCTTTGTTTTGATATCTGGTATAGGAACGGGACTATTCCAACTCATTACATCTGTTTTATTTTTGTTAATACCATAACCTGAGATTGCTCCAAATTCCTCTGCTAAATTAAATAACTTCGGGATGGCGTCTAAAGGGTTAGTAGTATATAACAACAGATCATCCGCATACAGTGCTGTCTTCAACTCCAGCCCACCCATGTTAAAAGGAATAATTGTTGGGTCCGATCGTATCGCTGTCACAAAGGGCTCAATATATAGATCAAAAAGAAGAGGAGACAGGGGACAGCCCTGCCTCGTCCCTCTTGATATCTCGAACCAATCTGACAGGGCCCCATTGATTAGAACCTTAGCTCGTGGACACCCATATAGATTTTTGACAGCCTGAGTAAAAAGTGGTGGAAAGCCGAACCTTGTTAAGGTGTCCCACAGAAACACCCAGTTAACTTGATCAAAAGCCTTCGCGGCGTCTATTGCCACGATGGTGAGTGGCAATCTCTTTGCTTCGGCATAATCAATTGCACCAATGACCTGAAAAGTCAACTCATTCAATTGTCGTCCTGGGATGAAACCCCTTTGGTCAGGGTGAATGACAGTTTTAATGACCTTGGATAGTCTCTCAGCCAAAATTCCCGAAAATATTTTTAGATCTGAGTTTAAGAGAGATATAGGTCTATATGACTATGTTCTTTGGATCCTTATTTGGATTGGCTATTAGGGTGATGGTTGTGTTAAACCAGGAAGATGGAATAACTCCTCTTTGATGGTAAATGTTGTTAAAGAGAGACAGTAAGTGTAAGATAATCACCTCATCATTATCTTTGTAGATCTCCGTTGGCAGGCCATCAGGGCCTGGGGCTTTGTTCTTACTCATCTTTTTTAGCTGAACTCTAATTTCCCCCTCAGTAATGTCTCTCAACAGAGTTTTTTTATCATCTTCGTTCAGTTGAGGAAGAGTCCTTTGATGCCACCACTTATTCAGATCATCTATTCCAACGTTGGTGTTTTCCCGATATAGTTCTTCCATAAATCCTCTTGCTTCCTCCATGATCTCTTCTTCCTTGGTTAATTGATCTCCAGAAGACCTTTGATTTAGAGTCTCGATGTTATTTCTGGTTCTGTCTGTTCTGGCCTTCCACGCTAGGAGTGCCCCACACCTCTCTCCATATTCAAAATGTTTTAATTTACTAGTCTCCCATCTGTCGTGTATCAGTTTGTCGGCTCTAGTTTTAAGACTCAACTGTAATCTTTGAAGTTCCTTTTCTAATTCTGGGATCTTTCCCCTTTCTTCCAAGGCTGCATGCTGGAGTTCCTGTTCTTTCTTTTTAATAGAATCTAGTTCCTTCATTTCTATGTCTTTAATCTCTTCTCTTATTAACCTCATATAGTAACCCAGTAAACCTCTTAGGAAGGCCTTAAATGATTCCCAAACAGTCTGCTCAGGTGCCGAGCCCACATTGAATAAGAAAAATTCCCTTATGCTATTTCTGATTTTAACCCCGATGTTATCATCTAAGAGAATAGTTCTATCTAGAGTCCATCTTCGTACAGTTGTAATATTTGCAAAATTAATGATAAGTTGTACTACTGAATGATCGGAAAGGCCCACTGGAATATGAATAACAGATGTCAAAACTGAATCTAAAGAATGATCAATCAGAAATAAGTCAATTCTCGAGAATTGTTTGTACCTTTTACTGTAGAAAGAATATTCTCTAAGGTTGCCGTTCTTTGCTCTCCATGCATCCAACAAGTTATGTTCTTTCATGATATTTTTAAGAACAGAGAGGGATTTTTTAGGCAGAATGTATTTTGCCCTGGAGGTACGATCCAATGGGGTATCTAAAATAAGATTAAAGTCTCCCCCAAGAATCAGAGGTGCCCTATTCGAGATTAGGACCCTCTCTAGTTTGCCCAGGAAAATTTCATTATCCTCATTCGGGCCGTAAAATACCGCAAGAGTATATGGTGAGCCAGTGATTAAAAGTTCAGCTACCAACCACCTCCCAGTCTGATCAGTGTCCCATCTCTGGACTTTAATGCCTTTGTTTGCTCTAATAATTATTGCAACTCCTCTAGATATTCCCTTTTGCCTTGAGCATAGAATGTCCTGTACCCAATGCCTTTTCTCAAACACTTTTTTACACTCTTTTTCTTCGAGATGAGTCTCCTGGAGTAAATATATGCTGGCTTCCAGATTCTTTAGGAAGTCACATATTCTCTGTTGTTTCTTAAGGCTTCCTATTCCGTTGAGATTCCAAGAAATAATCTTACTACTTCTATGGGGGTTCACTGCCATGGCCAATTTTAACTCGCCGCTTAATCTCTAGGGTGCTGTCAGAATGTCTATATACATGTTTTTGAGTCTGTATTTGTCTATGTGTGTAAATATTAGTTTTTTTCGAGTTTCTACGCATAAATGAGGACTTTTTCCTTTTTTCCCTCTCCCCCCCCACTCCCTCCCCCGAGGAACCCTCCCTTCATCTTGGGCGTTTGTCTAGCCCTTATGGTGCTCTCCACCTTACCGCGCCCCTCTATCTACTTGTCCCTTGCCTTATTAACTACATCTGCTTTCTCAAAGTGAATTGGTGTAAATTAGTGTGTAATTGTGTAATCTTACCACCTCCCTTCTTCCCTTCTTCCCTTCTCACTGCCTACATTCACCCTCCCTTCAGTGTGATGTGTGACCCCAATTATTATGTGTAGGTACAAGTTTACTTTTTTTTTATTTTTTATTTATTATGCTTCCTTTTTTTTTTCTCCATCATACAGTTTAATGTAATGTATTGTTTTTATGTTTATCCTAAATCTCTACCTCTCTAGCTTATGTCTTGTCTAACCTACCCCCCCAACCTACTCCCTCATTTTCTGTAGCAATTCGTCTACCTCTTCCGGCTGATTACAGGTGAAAGTTTTATTGTTCCACATAACCTTAAGCAGAGCAGGAAACTTCATCTGTACATTTGCTCCCAACGATCTTAGCTCCGGCATTCTAGATCCCAGTTCCCATTGCCTCTGAGCTGCTCTGCCTCCAATGTCAGACCTAATCAAGTATGGGTTAGCCCGATAGTGGAGAGTGGCACTCGCTAAAGCTCTACTCAGTATCAGCTCTTTAACGGTGTAGGTCTGGAAGTAGGCCAATATTTTCCTGGGCCCCTTACGGTCTTGGTGTATTCTAAAAGGGTCTCTGTGGACTCTCTGAATCTCCGCCTCAAGGTCTATGTCTGGACGATCTTTCAACACTCCCTCCCTTAGGAGTCTACAAACGAAGGCTTTTATGTCTCCTACTTCCTCCCCTTCGGGAATCTTTAAGATGCGGAGATTGATCCTTCTCGAGTGAGTTTCAAGTCTTTCCATGTCCATCATTAAGGCCTTATTCTGTTTCCTTGAGACATTTAGTTCCTCGCCGTTTTCTTTTGTAGTGTCTGAGAGGGTGGAGACCTTTTTCTCCAGAGTCATTGTTCGCGCTTCTATTCCCTCTAATCTTGTTTCTAGGCAGTCAAACCTGTCGTGTAATCTTTTCTGGTTTGCCTCTGAAGTTTCGAACTTCCCCAACAGGTCACTTCTTAGGGCATGAAGCAGAATGCCAATCTTATCAAACTCCTGGGAGGGAGTAGAGATCGAACCGGAGTCTTTCTCTACAGCTTTTTCTGACGGAACATGAATTGTAGGGGCTATGGTGGATAGACTTTTAAGATTTCCGGTATGACTACTTTGCACTGTCTCTAATGTCTGTGTCTGTGTCTGTGGCTTCAAGGAGTCTTGATGAGAGGGAAAATTCTCGGAGGGACTTTTAGTTTTGTTACAGCTTGTTAGGGTATCGTTATCTCTATTCACAGGACTCTCTAAGTCTTCTGGCGTTTCCTCTGTTGGGGTCTCTGCCAGTAGAGAGTACCTGTTAGCCAAGATTGGACCGGGTGGGGAAGGGTGCATTGTACTTTGGGCGGGCCGCCGGGCCTCTTCCATATTAGCTCCTTCTTCTAAAGAGTTCATTTTCTCTAGGACCTTAAAGTAGCTTTTGAGAGAAGGAGTACTTTTTTGCGTCGAAATCTGTCGGGGAGGTTTACCACAAAAAGCTTTCTTAGAGCTCGTTTTCTTCTTACTTTTGTGTGGAATTAAAGGAGGGTCTCACCTTCTCGCCGAGTTCAACTGAATCTAGAACCCCCTGCTGTTTTAACTCTTGCTTTGACCTTAACTGATATCTATTTTTAACTACCTCTCCACGATTTTTAGCCTGCTTACTACTTGCCAAGTCTTTTCCCTTACACTCTAGGTTTCTAGTGACTTTAGCCGAGTATAATTCTCTCGTGGAAATATCAGTATTCGGTACAGTGTCCGGGTCCCCCTCTCTCTGGTTTGACAAAACAGGCGCTGCTATTTCCGTTGCAAGTGGGGCTGCCTCCATACGAACCCCACTTTTTTCAGGAATAACTAACGTGACTGGAGTGAGGTACCTACTGATTGAGAAATGCCCCCAACAGACTGGTCCTCTATAATGCTGCAAGAAAACACTTCTCTTGTGCTGTAGAATATCCCACTTCCAGTTGCCCCCTTCCTGAATTCCACCACCACAGCGTCTTAAATATGCACTTATCTCAGATATGCAGGGGTGTCCTGGAAAGATCCCTGTATTCGTGGCTGGCACCTCCGCTGGTATCTCCGCTGTGCTTCCCAGATCCGTTTTTGTTGTTCTCGCCGTCCTCGCTACCTCTCCTCTTGCGTCCTGCGTCCACCCGTCCTCACTGCTCACGCCTACTGCAACCATCCCCTCACTTCAGGGTCCTAGTGAGGAAAATTGAATTTTGCCTTGTCATGTGTCCCTACGTGTTCCCCATTATATGTTATATGTGCATGATCGATATGCATATGTTCCCCCTTGACCGAATAAAGACGCAATTAAGGTTGTGTCCAACGTTAGTATGCCAGTTTCCAGTCCTCGTGAAAGCAACGAGTATAAAGCCTATGTTGCCAACGTTTTACATTGTGCACGTTAATTCATCGAGTTGTCCCCGTTTCTAGGCCTCAAAGGGCCCGGACACCAGATTCAAGCTCCAGTCTCCTGAAACCACTCCGAGGAGCGATGCAGCCCCTCCCGCATCCCTGACCCTTCGCTTACTTTCTGCCAAGCAGCGCGGTGCCCGGCCTGGCCTGCCTGTCTGCCAAGAATATGTTATGCCTCTAGTTATCAGTTCAGCTCCCCGGCTTCACATTCCTAAGCTAACGAACCGCATAAACATCTTCAGCTATAGTCTAGTCTTCCTGTCTCCATGCAAGAGAGTTACTGAATTAATATCCATAGAAGATTCATAGCACACGCAATACACGTAGAATATATGCATGCACCAGCCTTAGTGTCAAGTAGCCTTTGCCCTGATGACTTTTAGATTCAATCAACATGTACTCCAAACACCAGATATCAGATATGCTATAGGCACATGTCGTCCTGACATGCCAGACTTTAGTCTCCTCTTCTAGTGTAGAAGTCAGAGCCCCCAGCTCTCCCTAGTTACACGTCATGGCCCGTTTGCGCGCACCAGTAGGTTAAAGGTTCCAGCTGCCCAGGTAGCCCCCTCCATGTATCCACCCATTTATGACACTTCTGTGACGTTTTCATCACATGTCCTGTGCACGCCTTCTTTGTATGCCCATTTGCTCTTATCTTACGTTTGTCACTTGTTACGCCTACTGTATGTAATGCAATTATACTGTTTTCCTATATATACTATGTACTGTTAATGAGACGTTGCAGCTGCCATTCCATTCCATTGCATGCCACTTCATGGTCTTTAGGCTCGAGCCATCCGATTAAAGCCATTCTGACTCAGATATCACGGATCCTGCCTCTTATTTATTGAGCTATCTGTTTTCAGTTAATGCATAGAAAAATAGTACCGGTAATTAATTATTTATTTACCACATAAATGGCGCCCGAACAGGGACGAGCCCCTTCCCCACGCGCCGGCGATGTAACGCAGGCCCCCTGACCCTTCTACAGCCGTGACGGAACCTCTACCGTGCACGTGCAGATATTTCTGCTTCAAGTCTCCCTCAGGCCCACGGAGGAGACGGAGACTGTGGTCCTGATTCCAGACGAGGCGGTGAGGAAGGCGGGTCGTTCCGACCAGAGCCCAAGCCGAGAGAGCAAGGTCCGAGGTATCCGGAGGCCCACCTGTAACCGAAGCCCGAAGCGCATGCGTAGTGCGTAGCAGTTATCCGACGTCGTAGCAGTCCAGTCCAGTCCGAGGCCTTCAGTTTTGCTTCCCGGTGAGTACCGTTGCTGGGGGTATCTAGACGGGTGTTCAATAATTTGTGCCCGGTCCGACGGGTTTGGGTACACAGAGCCGGTCCGACGTGTTCACCTAGGTGGATACGGTATGACGTGTCTCTTTAGGAGACCGGTATGTTCTGTACTGTCTTAGCAGTGCATCCAGTAATTCTAGTAAGTCCGTTCTCGAGAAATTCAAGTATTAGGTTTTCAATGTATCCGGTAGTATTCTGTTCGAACTGTTATTAATGTGTTCTTGATGTCGTGGTATGAATGATTGTTTTGCTATTCATTACTGTGTTCATTGTGTATTGTGTTCAAGTTCAAGTACGGTTCAAATATGCCGCTGTTTTCGAAATTACGTCAGATAAAAACCAGAAAAGGGTTACTCGAGGAATCAGTTCCTGTCCCTCCTAGGGACAGTCCTGGACATTTCATGTATCATAAGCATGGCTTAGATGCCATACTGTATCTAGATTTATGGGTTGATTACACTAAACATCTCGAAGAGAAATATAGATGGCCTGTATCAGGTACATGGGATGCCGAGTGCATCATGAGAGTAGAAGAAGCATTATGGAAAAAGAAAGCCAGACAGTCCCAGAAGGATGCCATAGAATTATGGCGTAAAGAATCTCATAAAAGAACAGAGAAGGAATGCAGAAAAGCAGAATTAAGTAGGGAATCCTCCGAAAAAGCCCAAGAAAGGGAATTACTAGAAGAAGGTAAACAAGTTAGAGCAGAACAGTCAGACAGACAGAGAAATGCCCTTATTAAAGGTATGTATCCCCTTCTCGCCGAGGGTTTGCCGAAGGCGACCCCGGAAGCACTCCATAATTTACCGCCTCCCTTGGTTCCGACTAAGCTGCGTCATAAACCGACTGCAGCCGAAATTTTTCTTTCTTCCTATTTAGACGACACTGTTCCCGAATATGCTAATACAGATCCTACCCCGCCAGTCCAAGTTCAAGTTCAACCTCCTGTTAATAATGTAATTACCGTGCCTCCAGTCGTTGGCCCCGGGAATCCTGTCCATGTGCCAGTACCCCAGGACCAACCCACATTACGTACCCCTACTGTACCAGTCTCGTTACCAGCAGCCGCACATTCAGTATTAGCAGACTATTCCAGTTCAGGAGGAGCAGGGGGAGGTACTCCTACCACCCCGCCTCAAACAAAGCGCCTGACGCTGAGAGATGCAGCATTACAGCGTACGCCAAAAGTGGCTACGTACGAAGCCCTCAGACAGTTCCTTACTGATTGCAGATATGACCCAGTGCCAGGCGAAGATCACATGATATTATACTCCGTACGTTTACGACGAGTTGCAAACTTCTTGATCACCATATCAGATATGAAAGAACATTTAGACAGATTATATCACTTTATCCGAACAGGGGAGAACCCAGAAAGTATTCACGAAGCTATGGCACACAGGAAAGTCGAGATTCAAGGCATGATTTTGCAATTTCTGATAAATTGTTTAATAAGAGAACAGGATCGTCCTGATAAAAGTCCGGAAGAGATGAAAGTCCTCACAAAATGGAGTGACAATATAGCAGACGGAAAACACAAGACACAAAATAGTATAGAAACCATGTACAGAAAGATCCGGAAAGAAATTATAGGTATACACGAGAGAGAGAAAGCAAGAATAGTAGCAGACAAAGAGAATGATTCTTCAAACGAAGATGTAGACACCGAGAATCCCAGCAGAATAGCGTATGTAGGTAGAGCGAGACTTTCCGATAGACACACATGCCTAGATTACAAGAAAGCTTTTCCTCCTCCTGAACAGTGTTCTCTTGAACAAGTATTCCAGGCTACAGATAAAGTCCTGAAACTACGAATAGGTTACAATGAACTTAGTACCATGCATGAACAAGAACTAGCCCGATCAGCAGTCCGATGGGTTAGTGATTCTGCCACGTTTCCAGACGAAGTAGTGGCCCAAATGTTTCTGAAACTGCCCCCAGCCGAGCAGCTACTGGTGGGTATGTACATGATCCAGCACCTCATTACACTGTACGAGAGTCAGCATTCTGATCCAGGTCCCTTATATAATGTATTGAACGAGTTACTCCTAAACAGATGGAAAGGTCTAGGTACCGATTTGATTAGTGTCATTTTAGAACAGCGCCACAAATACAGAACGTTCTTGACTCCGCATTTTGTCCCTGTTTCACCCCCGTTCTACATAGACAGACAGAATCCATTGCGAGAAGTGCATCCAGTTAAGGGAGCGGGGGGTAATCTCGAACGAGTATTTGTTTATACCCCTATAACGAAAATAGAACTACTAGAAATGAAAAAGTTAATACCCTGTCACGATAAAGATCCAGCAGGGTTCTACCGAGAATGAAAAGACATGCTCCGTATGGGAGAATACACGTATCCTGATATCATCAAAATGTTAAAGGTCCTGTTGCCTGCGGGCATATATGAAAAACTTAAAGAAAAAGAATGGGAGGTGGGAGAGAAAAAGATAGATTGGACCGCGTTAGAGACTGAAGATAATGCACGAGTCCCAGGTACTGGTCTTGGGGATAAAGCCAAAGAGTTGCCCGAACTGTTAATACAAGTCTTGCCGAGATTACTAGCCACGAAAAAGGAAGATTGGGATGCCATCTCAGCCTGTAAACAGAAACAAGACGAAGACACTAGTGATTTTTATTCCAGATTTGAGAAATGTTTCATTATTAATAGCGGTCTGAAAACAAGTAGTGAGTCATATCCACATCTTTTTGTTACCAAACTAGTTGAGAATTCTTTACCGCAAGTCAAAAATAGAGTATTGAAAGTCGAGAGTACTTGGCAAGCTAATACCCCATCTCAGATGCTCCAGATGCTACAATATCACCAGAACAGAATCAGGGAAGAGCAAGAACACGAAAGGAGACGTATGAAAGACACGAAAATGAAAGTACTAGTTGCACAGTCTGTTCAACCAGATAGTCAGAAGAGGGGTCCGAATCAGACCAGTCATTCTGCAGCTCCTGTTAAAGGGACCTGCAATTACTGTAAACAGCCAGGTCATTATATAAACGAATGTGCAGTTCTGAAACACAACATAGCTACAGGTAAGACAAAAGAGAGACCACGTCCTCCTAGACAAGAACATGTTCCGCAGAATTCGCAACCGCCGCAGAACGCACAACAGACAGTTACAGTACCGCAGCCTATAGCTGCCACACAACACGTTACACAACAGATGTACCAGTACGCACAGTCAGATTATCCAGAATATCAGCAGTATTCATGAAACAGCCTAGAGAGGGAGGTTGGCTTGCCTCTCATCGAGGTTCCTGTAGATCAAGAGGGTCCCTATGTACACAGTCAAGTATTAGGGAAAGACAGAAAGTTTCTGATTGATACAGGGGCAAGTAGGACTACCATCAGTCATGACGAGGTTCCAGGGGCTCCACTCTCAGGCTCAAGAAACGTTTCCCTGGGATTTTCAGGAAAGCCTATTGTTAATGAAATATCGAAACCAGTTTCCCTAGAAGTTGGTCCATTGTCCCGAACTACAGACTTGTTACTTACGAAATCATGTCCTGAAAATTTACTGGGTATTAAAACATTGAAAGAATTAGGAGCAGTCATATGCTGTTCCCCAGAAGGAGTGAGATTGTTTTTACGTGATTTTAAAGGTCATTATGTGTTACGTGATTTTGATCCAAGATTACTGAATGTACCACAGCATTTATGGGCGCAAGGTCCAACTGATGTAGGTTGTATGCACATTACACCCTATCGTGTCACTCTGAAACAAGGTGTTGTTTTACCACGAATCCGACAGTACAAATTGCCACCTGAGGCTGTAGCAGCCTTATCGAAAATTATTGACGAGCTTATTGCTCAAGGAGTGGTTGTAGAAACTGACTCCAATGTATGTAATTCTCCTATCATTCCGATTCTTAAACGTACTGATCCAAATGCACCTCCAGTTTACCGATTAGTGATTGATCTTCGAGAACTTAATAAATGTATCATACCCCAGTACCCTGTAGTTCCAGATATCTCTTCCCTATTGACAGCCATTGATTCTGAAGCAGAGTTCTTTACGGTTATTGATCTCAAGAACGCATTCTTTAGTGTCCCCATTCATCCAGACAGCCAGTTCCTTTTCGGATTCTGTTTAAATGGAAGAAGCTATAAATTCACACGAGCTCCTCAAGGTTTCACAGAAAGTCCTAGTATTTACAGTCAAGCACTTAAAAGACAACTAGACAGTATTCACATGCCAACTGACACTGCCCTGCTCCAGTACGTCGATGATCTATTGATCACAGCCCGTACAGAACGTGACTGCGAACGTGCGTCACTTACAGTCTTGTATTTTCTGGCCGAGATGGGACACAAGGTGTCCCCTTCGAAACTACAATTCTGTGTCCAGCAAGTGGTATACCTTGGACACTTACTGTCCAAGAGGGGTAGACAGTTGACACCAGACCGTATCCAGTTAATAGCACATCTTCCACAGCCCAAGACACAGAAGGAGATGCGAGCTTTTATCGGCCTCACTTCTTACTGCAGACAATGGATTCCTCAGTACGCATATCTAGCCAAACCACTGATACAGTTAACGACACAGGAGGCAGCGACATCGACTGTCCTCCCTTGGACCCAGGAACATACACTTGTTTTTAACGAGTTAAAGAAAGCTTTATGTAATGCACCTGTGTTAGCGACACCAAACTACAGTAAGCCTTTTACACTTTTTGTTACTGAACGCGATGGTACAGCATTATCTGTTCTCACACAAGATCAAGCAGGACAACACAAGCCTTGTGCTTATTTCTCTAGCACATTAGATCCAGTAGCCCAGGCTTTGCCTGCGTGCCTCAAGTCAGTTGCAGCCACAGCTCTAGCTATCAGACAAAGTGATTCCATAGTGTTAGGACACTCCCTGACAGTACAAGTTCCACACTCCGTGGAAGTTCTTTTAAACCGAACACAGACTCAGCACTTGACAATTGCTCGATTAACAGGATACGAACTGACACTGTTTCAGCCACACATAGAAATCAGACGCTGCAATATTTTAAATCCTGCTACACTGTTACCTTCGATTACATCAAACCCTGCCACACATGACTGCGTGGAAGTTATTAACTTCATGACAAAGCCAAGACAAGATCTGACTGACATTGCATTACCTGATCCCGACCTGACACTTTATGTGGATGGTTCATGTATGAGAACAAGTACAGGAGAACTAGTAGCCGCGTATGCAGTGACTACTGAAACTGAAGTCATAGAAACACATCGTATTGACACCCTGTCTGCTCAAGCAGCAGAGCTTATCGCTCTGACCCAAGCCTGCATACGAGCCAAGAATCTGAAAGTAAACATATATACAGATTCACGTTATGCATTCGGAGTCGTACACGACTTTGGAGTACTCTGGCAAGAAAGAGGTTTCATGACCTCTCATGGAGCCAAGATTCAGCATGGCCCCCTCATTCAAGCTCTGTTAGAAGCAATACATTTACCGAAAACCATTGCCATTATGAAGTGCAAAGCACATACGAAAGCCACTGACACCATTTCCCAAGGTAACGATCTAGCAGATCGAACAGCCAAACTTACAGCTCAGACTCCAGACAGTCCAGTTAACACGACAAAGACAGATATTCCAGTCCAGACTACTTGTATGACAGTTAAGTACCCTACACGAGATGTACTAGACATACAGTCACATGCTACTCCCGATGAAATCAAGAAATGGTCTGAACAAGGAGGGGTCCAGACAGATCAGGGATGGTTGACGAAGGGAAAAGCCACATGGTTTCTCCCCGACTCTATGGTTCAAGTCATTATTAACACCGCACATAGTCCAGCACATTTAGGAGAAAAAGCCATGTTAGACAGCATCCAGAATATCTGGTTTAACAAGCATTTACGAGCAGCAGCCAAACAGAAAGTACGTACCTGTATGATATGTTGTCAGTTCAATCCAGGAAAAGGTATTCCGGTGGAACAAGGTGGATTCCATCCTCCTGACCACCCTTTTGAAGTCCTCCAGATGGATTATATTCAGATGGATCGATGCCGAGGCTTCAAGTATGTCCTCGTAGTAGTATGCGCTTTGTCCAGATGGACAGAAGCATATCCAGTCCCAGATTACACTGCCGCGACCACTGCCAGGCAGTTGGTTCGTGAGTTTTTTCCCCGCTATGGTTTTCCCAGGGTCGTGTATTCAGATAACTGCCAGCCATTCTCATCCGAACTCATGAAACAAGTATCTCTTCTGTTAGGGTACCAGTGGAAGTTCCATTGTGTACGACACCCCGAGGCAGCTGGCCTCGTCGAGAGACATAATCAGACTCTGAAAATCCGCATTGCAAAGGTTTGCACAGAAAAAGGCGTAGATTGGATGGTAGCTCTGCCAGTCGCCCTTTTTTACATGAGAATGGTTGCTCACTCCCGTTCAGGTCTGTCCCCTTTCGAGGTTGTTTTCGGTCGTCCCCCGAACATGTGGGGTACACCTATGCCACGTAAAATTACAGATGTTCACAGTAATATGCTGACAGATTACCTAGCTTCCTTGATGTCTGCACTACTCTCTTGTCGTTCACAGGTCGCTGCTGCCTTTCCAGACAACACCCAGGTGAAACCGCACGAGGTCATTCCTGGCGACCTAGTGTTGATCCGGAATTTTGATCGTTCAAGTCCGCTGGAGCCCCGCTGGAAAGAACCGAAGCTCGTTTTGATGACCACAAGGACAGCAATTAAAGTGGAGGGCCGCAAAGGCTGGCTCCACTCCAGTCACGTTAAACGTTTTCATGGACTTCGTCCAAAGACTTTTTTCAAGGACTGCCCCGTTCTCAAGGACTGCCCAGATACTGACTCTAAACTCCCCCTGTTAGAGAAAACTCCGCAGCAGGAGTATAAACTAAAACTGAGGTCTAGCAAGTCAGACAGTTTAATTGTTTAAGTCCCTCTCGGGTGAAGCGGTTAGACAGGTTCCTGACATGTATGAGATAGACCCCCATAGTGAGAGAGTTAGTCGAAACTCCAAGAAACTACGTTATTGTAAGAATTTGCGCAGCAGATGCGTAATTACGTTATTGTTTATGTTATTTCTGAGTCTTATGGTTACATGCATAAGTTATGTTTTACATGTATATTTTCCTCCTATTGATTCACATGTGCCTTTGTCTTCTAATGATACAGTAGAGCACACTTTTAGTGATCTACCTCCTCACGAGTTATCCTACAGACTTGCCATGCGCAACAATACTTTTATCCGAATGCTACACTATTCACACCAGACTAGCAATGCCACTAATTGTTGGGTGTGTGGTCGACTCCCCCCTTTCCAGACACCGAAGGGAGTTCTGCCACTTTTTCCCTATCCGTTTTCACACAATGGTTTGTGTGGAGCATGGTTTACGTTAACGTCATCCTCAAACGATAAGTCCCTTCTGAATAGAACATGTTTCCCAGACAAGGAAGGACTTTCCCACAGGACAGGGTTAGATCTAGAAAATGAAGTATATGATTTAGGTAATTATTCCTCGAATTTCATGGTTTTGAATGTTCAGTCCGAGACTACTCCAGATTTGCCTGCTATTACAGTTCTACCAGTAAAAGGCGAATTATGTGTCAGAAAGAATGGTTCAGTACATCTAGGACATAGTGATTGTACTACTGTGGTCGAGTATAGTGACAGTGGGAAATCTAATTTCAAAGCTTCACGTCATTCGTATTTTGTATGTGGTCAGACCGCATATGTTCGTCTGCCCCTAGATTGGGATGGAACATGTTACATTGCCTTCCTACTGCCACCAGTTTTTCTAGCCCCATCCGATTATCACAGAAATACACATCTAGTACACGTCAGACATAGAAGGGAGATCGAGTCCCCGATTGTCGATCAAACTGAAACTGCCTTAGAACAGTATCAAGACTTCAATAAAGGTTTCTTTTTCTTCATAGGTCCTGTCCAGAATAGTAAGCTAATTTGTAGGTTAACCAGAACCCTTGAAGCAGTAGTGAATGAGACTACTTCCGCTCTAGGTAACTTAACTGAAGAACAATCTGCTATGAGATTTGTTGTCCTTCAAAATCGCCTTGTCCTTGACGTCATACTGGCCGATAGGGGCGGAGCTTGTAGAGTCATCGGATCTAGTTGTTGCATTTTCATTCCTAATAACGCACCGTCTGTTTATTCAGCTATAACCAGACTTCATAAAATTGCCCATCAGTTACACCAGAATCCAGGCACCTGGACATGGTCCAGTTGGCTCTGGAATATAATATCTGCCTGGGGATGGAAAGTATTGTCATTCCTAGGAGTAGTAGTCATGATCATATTCAGTTGTTGTTTATGTTTACAATGTGGCCCTGCGATTTGCGGCTTGTGCGCTACCTCTTGTATTCCTAGTCCTAAGTCCCGTTCCAAGAAGATTCGAGACGAGCAAATGATGCTATATGAACAGATAGATGGTATCATGAATATTGATGTTTACTGAAGGAAACGTAGGGCACAAGGAGGGAATGAGGAAAATTGAATTTTGCCTTGTCATGTGTCCCTACGTGTTCCCCATTATATGTTATATGTGCATGATCGATATGCATATGTTCCCCCTTGACCGAATAAAGACGCAATTAAGGTTGTGTCCAACGTTAGTATGCCAGTTTCCAGTCCTCGTGAAAGCAACGAGTATAAAGCCTATGTTGCCAACGTTTTACATTGTGCACGTTAATTCATCGAGTTGTCCCCGTTTCTAGGCCTCAAAGGGCCCGGACACCAGATTCAAGCTCCAGTCTCCTGAAACCACTCCGAGGAGCGATGCAGCCCCTCCCGCATCCCTGACCCTTCGCTTACTTTCTGCCAAGCAGCGCGGTGCCCGGCCTGGCCTGCCTGCCAAGAATATGTTATGCCTCTAGTTATCAGTTCAGCTCCCCGGCTTCACATTCCTAAGCTAACGAACCGCATAAACATCTTCAGCTATAGTCTAGTCTTCCTGTCTCCATGCAAGAGAGTTACTGAATTAATATCCATAGAAGATTCATAGCACACGCAATACACGTAGAATATATGCATGCACCAGCCTTAGTGTCAAGTAGCCTTTGCCCTGATGACTTTTAGATTCAATCAACATGTACTCCAAACACCAGATATCAGATATGCTATAGGCACATGTCGTCCTGACATGCCAGACTTTAGTCTCCTCTTCTAGTGTAGAAGTCAGAGCCCCCAGCTCTTCCTAGTTACACGTCATGGCCCGTTTGCGCGCACCAGTAGGTTAAAGGTTCCAGCTGCCCAGGTAGCCCCCTCCATGTATCCACCCATTTATGACACTTCTGTGACGTTTTCATCACATGTCCTGTGCACGCCTTCTTTGTACGCCCATTTGCTCTTATCTTACGTTTGTCACTTGTTACGCCTACTGTATGTAATGCAATTATACTGTTTTCCTATATATACTATGTACTGTTAATGAGACGTTGCAGCTGCCATTCCATTCCATTGCATGCCACTTCATGGTCTTTAGGCTCGAGCCATCCGATTAAAGCCATTCTGACTCAGATATCACGGATCCTGCCTCTTATTTATTGAGCTATCTGTTTTCAGTTAATGCATAGAAAAATAGTACCGGTAATTAATTATTTATTTACCACACTAGCGCCGGCCGCTGACCGCTACTCCCGTTGTTCACCGCGGTCTCAGTTTCCTCCGTTAATTACATGAAAACAGAGAAACAAACCCTCATTTTCCGCAGAAGTGAAGCACGCAATTTTCGCGCTATCAACTCTTACCAAATGGATTCTGCCGGGACATCCAGTCAGTCAATCTGCCGCGCTCGGG
This sequence comes from Lissotriton helveticus, assembly GCF_964261635.1. NCBI lineage: Eukaryota > Metazoa > Chordata > Amphibia > Caudata > Salamandridae > Lissotriton > Lissotriton helveticus. The sequence continues at coordinate 1,149,357,421 of NC_136072.1, forward strand.
TGAAGAGCTCCGCGACAGCCGCTAGCCTGCCGCCGCCATGTTCCTCTCCGAAAATGCACCTTCTCCGTAGGTGAGAGACTTTGTATCAGAGACTGGCCTTGCATCAGAATAAGGCCTGGGCGGTAAATTCCGTTACGCTCGTGGAATTTGCAGAACTTGGGTAATTTGGCGTTCAGTGGAGAACGCGGAATTGCCCAAAATTCCACGTCTTCATGCTTGTTCGTGCTTTCAAAATGCGTGTTCGCTAGATATTTCCCCCCTCCCCCGAGCACGCAAACAGCGTTTGCGAACAGGAAAAAAGCATTGCGAACGGGCAAAACAAGCAATTCCGCATGTTCACGGAACTCTGCGTGCTCGCAGAGATGTTTTACTGTTTTGCTGAGCTTTGCGTAGCACGACGACGCAAATTCCACCCACCCCAAGAATTATATTTTGCATTTGAACTGCAAAACAACAGTATGTTGCACAATCAAAATAAAAACTGCATTCAAAGATGTGATATGTCAAAATTTCTAAGATTTATTGAAATGTTTTATTTTCCACAATTTTCCCTTTGGTCCATCAGCGGTTCACATAGATACACATAATCTATTTACAAAGTACTTAATATTGTAGTATAGTAGCATCGAAACTCTTTGTTGTCCTCTCCTGGGAAAGCAATAAGCTCTATTGAGTTTTGTAAAGCAAACTTACTGCAGAACCCAAAGGCCCCAGGGAACATTACCTATATTTCCACTAAGTATTCAATGGGGACGCAGTCCACTTGAGTAATTTAAATGGATATCCCATGTGTGGCGCTCACTTGCAAAACACATCTTAGCTTTAAGATTGAATATCACAGATTGCAATATATTGATCAAAGGGTGCGTATCATTATTGCTAAAAATTAGACGCGTCATTAGAGGAACATGATAACAAGGAAATCCTGGGTCTAAGTTTCAATCTGTTATTGGGACAATACACTGGGCCCATCTCTTGACTGTTTCTTTAACCCATTCACCGCAGGGCGAATTCCGCAGCGGTGCGGGTGATTTATGACTGGGTGTGGTTCGGAGGGCCCCGGCTGTCCTCCGCACACGCCTCCGCACACGCCCACCGTGACGTCGGCTGGCCGGGGGCCGTCCGACGCACACAAGGGGTTAAGGCTGTTCACAAACATTGGGACGCGTTATTTGGGAGTGTTAACTATATAGATGTCAAAGAAAAACAGACATATCTGTATACAACCAGATAGTTTTAACTACAGCCTGAGGCACTGATTTTTGTACAATCGTGGATAAATGGAATGTTGTGGTTTTTATAGACTGTGGTCTTGATGTACCAAACACTTTTGTGGTGGTAAACCCTGTGATTAGTAAAATCACATGGTGTGCTTTGTGACGTACTAAACCCCCTTTACAAATGAGAAAGTCCTTTCCAACTCACAAAAGAGATTTTGCCGCTGATTACGAATCACAATTCGGGGAGGGCTTAAAAGGAGCTAACCTCATAATTGTGATCTGGAATGTCATGTATTAATGGTTTGCAACTGAAAATACATTCAGAAACCACCCATTAGTTACCGACCCCTGAGTTGGGGTAACTGAAGTGCAAGCTCGCTTTTGTGTGCCGCGCTGGGGTCATTGGGTGGTCAGTAAACTCATGTTTGTTAAAAGGTGCACCTGCTCTTAATTGACACACGCTACTTTACGGAAACAAGCATTTGCAATGCAATAGGTCTCGCATTTGCGAGAGTTTAAGCTATTGGCATTGCAACTGACAATGCCTTTTATTTATGTGTTTTGATAATTAACACATATATGAAAGGCATTGTCATTTACAATGCCAATAGCTCAAACTCTTGTAAATGCGAGACCTTTTTCATTTCAAAGAAGTGGCCGCATTGTCCAAGGCTGCTCGGAAAGTAAAAGCACTCATGGGGTGCTGAATGTTGGCGGAAAGCATGTCGTGCCTGCAGTAGGAGAAACTCAAAAAAAATAGTGCTTACAGACTTAAAAAGGCGCTACTGTGAAACAGCCAAAGTAAAAGGGCCAGCCCTAAAGGGAGGTTGCAAATGAAGACAAGGAAGTACAAAGGAGGGACTAACAAGCCTATTAATGAATCAGAGGTCAGCATTTATGAAGGACAATGACACCAGCCAATGACAAATATGGACGGAGAGTGGGCGGGGCTCCTATTCCATACTACAGTACAGCATGCCGCAGAGCAGCGCAGGCGCTGTCCAGGCTCGACCTAAAAAGGGGTTTCCATTTAGGAATGTAACTGTAGGTCTGGAGGTCTTCTGTACCCTTCAGACCACCATCCCTATGTCCCTTCCTATTCAAAAGGGGTTACAAAGAGCGACCTGCCTAACTATTATGGATCAGTCGAGTGGCTTTACACACTCCTATGAATGGACAATATCTGATACAGCCTCTGTGTACATAAGCTACATCGCAAAGTGCATACCTGTTCGCAAATCAGTGGGTGACCATTCACACATACAGGATTGCAAACAGATATTACTATGTTGGGTTATTTCTTCAGGAGATTCTGAAAATAACGTTTATAAATGGACATATTATAAAGGTTATAAAAAAATGTAATTTAAGGCTGCCACAACATTGTGAATGTTTATGTGAAAACATATCCAATAGAAATATTTGAACTTTGTAGTAAACGTGGCTTAACGCTGCCATTTAAATAAGGCACCCTTTCTCGCTGTACTTAGCGTGAAAGGGGAGGGCAATGGGTGTCGCAATGGGCGTTCCACTGCAACACATTTTGATTCTGCCCCCTATTTACAAGGGGAGCATAAATACGATGCAGCACCAAAATTAAGACCAGGAAAAACTTGGTCTTAAACAGGCGAAACAAGGAGGAATGCTTTACTTCTCCTCATTTTTGGTGTTTCCATATGGCTGCTTTGTGCAGCGCACACAGAAACAAACGCCACATCCGACTTCTGATATCAGTACCCGGAAATTCCATGAACCATTCCCCAGTTTTTATACCCTTGTTCTATAAGGCATGCACTTAGCCTAAGACCCCAATGCTGACAAAATGTCTATCGACCAACCCCCTTTTATGGATAGCGCTATACTGTGATGTGGGATGTAACATGCAATCCAAATGAATGTATCCTTTCTTCGCTATTTGTCATTGTAAACTATAAATGCCAATAAAAAGAAACAGCAAATTGCCATTGATTGTTTATGTGCTGGAAAGTGACCCTTTCCGCACATAAACAATCCCAAACAAATGACCGGTTGCAACTTCTATGTGTGCTGCATTAAGAGCACACATCGAAGTTTCAAAACACCATGACTGTTTATGTGCAGGAAGGTCTCCCTGCACATAAACAATAATTTCCCCCAACGCAGACACCCTTGTACTATGGTGCAAAGGAGCCTGCGTTGGCGCTAGGCAGCTGAACTCCACGCCAGCGCTAGGGGAAACGCAGGGGTGTGCCGCATTCTTGTGAGTACGGCGCATCCATGCATTTTCAGCTGGGAGAAGCAATGTTTGCTTAACGCCACGCTCCGCCATTCCCTTGTAAATATGCCCTTTATTGTATACATACATTATAATCATGATGATTCAAGAAAGCCTTGGAATGAAAGCATAAAAACCTCCCTGTGCTGTGGAGACTTAAATCAATCTCAGCCTCTCACAATAACAGCAGCAATGGATGACTGAGCAGGCCTGACCTCCTGCAGCCAATCACTGTGGAGCAAAGGCCACGTCAGCCTCTGTACACCGCCTTTTCCAGAGCATCCTCCTTCTTCGAGTACTGCAGATGTGTTGGGAAGTTTGTGCAGTCGTACCGCCCACTGTTCCGAACATACTCCAGGAATTCAGGGGCCCCAGGATACACAACATTATCTGCCAGCAGGACAGAGCCCTTCCGCAGCAAGCCACATTCCTGATAAAGAAGAAATGGGACAGTTACACCGGGCAGGATTGTAGTTAGTTATTTCTGTTGTGCATTTCAATAACTTGATGCAGTGGTTGTGTGGAAACTAAGGGTGAGGGGGAAAGAATCCCAGGGGGCTGGCTGCCTTTCAAAAACCCTGACGGTATGCATCGCCCACATGGGCTGTAAGCATATACAGTGCACTAAATCCGGTCAAAGAGATTTTATTTAGCAATGATGGACATTAATTAACATTTCATAGTATTTATAAAGTACATTAATAATATGAAGCTTTGTGGAACTTCAACTTGCTGAAATATGATGTGTGAAATAAATTGATGATGTTGGAGAGAATATTTCTTTCATCTCAGTCCATGACCATTATTTTTTTTATGTTTTTAACTGATTGCTTTAAAAACAGAGGGAGATATTCTTAAGAACGTGTGAAAACTACCGCTAAAATAGCTTAACGCAACTCTTCACATCGCAGTCTATTGCGCAAAAATAACATTGTGGTAACGCGGCATTCCCAAGCCGGAGGCACCATGCGATAAGCTCACGATAATGCGTTAAAAGTCTGCGACAAAGTCTACGGGCCACCGCCAAAATGCGAAACACAAACGCAAAAAAAGCTGAGATGATGCCAAGCGCGATAAAAAAATCAGCAAAAACCAGCCACAGGCCTGCAATCCCACGCATCATGTGGGAAAATGCACATTAAAAGCAATAAAAAAACACACCAGAACCAAATCAAACTGCGTAGCACTATGGATGCACCCGGACCGAGTGCAAAGGACAACCCGAACCCCACAAGCCCCATGGAGATCTAGCCTGGAATCCCGTGCACGGGAACGGGCAAGGAGAAGAGAAAGACTGAGTTTAGACCGCAGGAAGACGGGATCATCGTCACAGAGGTGATCGAACACTACCAACAACTGTCCGTCAACTCCACTGCCACATTGGCAACACAAACGGAAATATGGCAGTCCATCGTCACCAATGTGAACGCAGTCGGAGTGTCGAGGAGGTCAAGAGGCGCTGGCATGAAGTGCACAGCCAAACCAAGGAGAAACTTGCTGCCAACAGGAAGGCAGCAAATGCGACTGGAGGTGGGACTCCTGTGCCACAGGATGAGCTGGAGCAAATGGTGGCCACAGTCATCAGTGCGGAGAAGGTGCAAGGAGTTGGGGGTCTGGATCCACCTCGACATTACCTGACCCAACAGCAACAGGGTAACGACCAGGGACTTGGGGGACGGAGGAAGATGGGTATAATGGCACAACTGCACAATCAAGCGCAGTACACTGCACACCCACAATGAGTATGGAACACGTCCCTGAAACCCTTGGCACACTGCAGCACACATAGAAACACCAAGTAGGCCCCCGTCCACAATGTGCACAAATGGGCCCCCCTCCATATCACAATGCCACAACCTACCCATGCACATGCTGAATCCAGAAAACTAGCGGCAATGAGCCACACGGACCATGCAAGTGGCTGCACTCACAATACATGACATGGTGCACACTATGACACATCCACGTGCACCTACAACCCATGACGTCAAAAACTCATCAGCAGACAAACAATGCTTGAGTACCAAAGTGTCCAAGAGCACAAATGACCCAAGTCGCAAACATCACAGCACCCGAAGAGCACACAAGTCAAAGGCACACCGACTCAAAGGGATAAGGGGATGCTAAATCAGAGCTGCAGGGCAGACTCGCCAACAATGCAGCACACACACATAGCAATCACAGTACATCAACAACGACAATGTGGTACAAAGTGCAATACTTACACCACAGGACAGAGGGCACAACTGGTGCCGCTCGTGCGTAGTAACCGGCCAATCACATCTGGCATTGCATGGCACCGTGACATGAGAATGTACGAATACAACCTCACATCTGTCATGTAGTCAAAATGTACACTGTCTGCCATCAAATAGCCAGCTCCTCCAAAACAGTCACAATGTACATTGTCATGCAGTCTGTATGTAAACATCTACAATGCGTCACCATACATGGAACACACTGTTAACCTGCATCTCCCTGTTACATTGCAGAGGGACAATCAACACCTCCTGCCGAGCAGACCACACATTTCTACAGTGATGATGAAGAGGACACCCTGCACATTTGCCCAGACACCCTCCAACGGCTTGTGGGCAGCATCTGCACCCCATCCCCAGGAGCAGGGCAGCCCAGCTGCATCGACGTGACCCCACCCCCTGTACAGACAACACAGCAGGAAGCACACACCACCATGGCTGCCCCCAAGTCCCCCCGAACAACACATGGAATTCCAACACTGGGTGTTAGCGGGCCAGGTGGAGTTGGCAGATCATCTGCGGGTGGGTTTCGAGCTCGTGGCAGACAAACTCGGTGCCATACGTGGGTGTCGGAGTCCCATCATGGACAACGTACAGTCCCTAAAGGACACCCCGTCTGCACCATGCTCACCGACAATCCTTGGCTGACCTCGCCGGGGCCATTACCCGGATACAAGAACTGTTGAGTCAGACAGGCTCCAGCGATGACAGCACGGAGTTTGCACAGATGCGGAGGACACTGGAGACCATGGAGCAGATGCAGACTGGAAGGATGGCTGCCACGGCTGAACACCAGCGAGATGTAGCTGGGATCTTCCAGGCCTTGCAGATCCTCATCTTGCCATTGCTGCCAATGAGCCTGTCTCAGATAACTACTGCTGGAACTTCGACACACACATCTCCGCCCCCTGATGTGTCATTGGCACACAGTGATGCAGCCCTATCACCTTTGCACCCTGATGTGTCAGTGGCCCACAGTGATGCTGCCATAACACCTCCACACACACCTGCCACACCAGACACAGAAGTCGTCTCAGAGGAGTAAGATGTGGAGGGTAATGACTTTGTGAGGAAGGAGGCAGTAGCATCTTTACCCGTCACATGGCCTGTCCCTGCCTGGTTCAGACCTATGCATCATGCCCTGAACAACACCTCCCACTGTCCCCCAGAACACTCTGCGACATTCAACTGGACCCCAACATGGACTGTCGTATCTGCTCCTGAACCCATCACACAGAAATCCGGTTGTGGACTGAATTCCTCGTCCTGATTAACTTTGCATTCCCCCAAGGACTCTGGTTAGCCCACCACTAGGCAACCATGTCTTGTGGGCTTGTACTGGCCATGTAACCCTCTGGCTCAGAGACTCCCCAGAATGTGAATAAAACATTCCAAAACATACAGATGTGTTATGTCTATGTTCACTCACATGTACAAGCATGGATGAATGTAGGGACATTGATTGCACTGAAAGGTACACCCTGGTGAATGTCATCAATGCGCAAGCTTGAACCTGACCCACATGGCCAATTAGATTAATGCGAAGGTGTGAGCTAGCTGTGGCCTCATTCCACATGAACAACAATCTCGTATCCCCCAACGTAGCCCCACGTCCATTTATCATATAAGGCTGTGTGTTCAAATGTCAGAATAGGTAGCCTGCCTAAAGTAGTGTCCCCCATCACATTTGGCTAAAGTACATCTCTTTGCATGACGTACTCACACACATCAGTGGACACAGCCTGTTTTAATGGATCATATTGATCCACATGGCAAGAAGTTGGACAACATGCTCACATTGCTCAAGACACGTAAGGGCACAGGTCTACCAGCAACTATCCCAAACACAATGTGAGGCTCACAGTGGCTGAGCTGTCAATAGGGATTCACAACCTATGTCCCAGAGGCAGTCTGTTCCTTCCTGTGTACGGACAATGCTGATTGAGGCACACAATGTCTCAAACTAATCAACACTCATCACAGTTGTACACTGGTGAAGTTGCGTAGACTTTATTGGCATGTGCCGGTCAGTACGGGCAGGTGATAGGACACAACAGGCAGACAGATGCTTAAGATAATCACAGGCAGAATGGGAACGTGTCGAGGTGCAAGGAATGGGGTGGCAACAATGGACACATATCCTTATGGTTGGCAACAGTATCAGCCCACCTTGCCTTGTGATATTTGGTGTCTGCTCATTGCCCCATGGCAGAGGGCATGACTTATAGCCCATGATATCTGCATGGAGCTGTGCCACCGGACTGCGCCGGCTGTGTGCTCTGCTGACAGTGAGCAGGTGAAAGGGACCAACAAGGTCATATGTCGTGCTACATTGCCATGTGTGTTGTCTCCCTCCAGCAGTGTCAGATTTATGAACGTTGCCAAGCGATGCTGTGCAGCTCTGCCATTGGGGCTGCAGAACCTTGCACAGGTGTGTGACAACACGCGTTGGTGCACGCACATGCATTCTGAGTCCAATCGAATGCAGATATGTCCACTGTTGTTCTGGATTATGTGACCATTCCTCCATGATGCAGCACGGTGTTGTGACCTGTGCTCTGGGTGTCAGTCAGTTGTGGCTGCAGGAAGGTAGTTATTTGTCCATGAATGTGAGCGCTGCTTCGTAGGCAATCAGTTCCAGAAGTATGTCGTTCTCGAATTCAAAGAACACGGGGGAGAGCCAATCCATTAACTGGTCCAGACAGATGTGCTCCAACCACGCTGTTTCACCAATCCGCAACACAGCCCAATAGGGGCGCACTTCGATGTGGTCACTCCACACAATGACTTGTGCAATCTCCCATCCACTGCTGCCGGCACAGACACCACATATCAAGACATCCCATGCCTGGGTGTCCCGGTTGCACTCCTGTTCGTGGACCAACAGGGGGTACACACACAAGTCATAATCCATTTCAGCTACCGATGTGTTGGATAGGCAGACCTCCATGGGCCACTCAAATGTGCATGATCGACAGTGGACCCATGGCTGGATGCATGTGACGTACGCAAGCCGCAAACTCAGACGGTAACTGATTTGCAAAACTGCCATTGGCAGAGCTCCCAACAGATGCAGCATTTGTGCACAGTACAGTTCCACGTGACTGGGGTTGTGCATGTGCCTAGGATTGCCTGCCATTGCATTTGTTGGTCTCGTACCACCGGCGCTCCTCAGACCGGCGGCAGTTCTGTGGACGATCTGCCACAGCTCCAAGCAATGAGTCATATGTGTGTTCGATGTTTGGACGTATGGGTTGTCTTATTTACAGATGTGTTGGGGCCATGTCATGCAGGTGTAGCTCGAGCAGGGACAAGTGTGTGTGGGGTGTGGACTCGTTTCTCTTTCATTAGCTCAGTTTGTGGTGTGGTAGTCGCCAGAGTTGGTATGGTATCTCACTCAGGGGGTGCCGGGCGCATTGGAGACCAAGGTCGGTGGTTAAGATGTCCTTCCGCCTTGTGTATTGAGACAATTGAGCTTTCATGCCTAATTTTAGTCTGACTACTGCTTACATTTCTGAAATGTGATGTGGCCTTCGCGCTGAAATTGTTTCCAGGCATTAGATTTTGGGTGCACCAATTGCGAGACACGCGCAACAGTAGGGCCGATTGTCCTTGCGGTCCTTGTTTTTTTTTTGTTTTTTTTCTCTCTCTCTCGCTCTCCTTTGATGAGTGCATTTTGTTTGGACTCTCAATGGTGAATGGTTGATTCTGCTTTTTCTGTGCTCACATGACTGTTCGTTGTTGTGATTCTGGGGCATCAGGTGAAGGATTCTGTACATGATTTTGTGACGTTGATGTGCAATCTCTTGGTCCCGGGAGGGTGGGGAGTGCCCGGGGTGGGGATCTGGGGGATGGGGGGTGATACGGGGGTGGGTGGCAGTGGGTGTTGTGGCCCTCTTGTGGCTCCGTGCTGCATGATGAGTGGCTCCATGGCATCTGTTGGTCTAAAGGTGTGGCTATGGTCTGCACTCCCTTGTCTGGTGCCGGTTGTCGTCCAACTTTGCACCAGGTCAGAGCAGGTGTTTCTTTCCTGCTGCTGACGCACCTTATCGCATGTTTTGTGTTTTTATCTCCAATCTGGCTGGTTGTTGAGAATCTTGAGGTGTGGTGTTTTTGCAGCTTTTTGCTCGGGGAAAGCTTGCTCTAAATCTTGTTAGCGATAGTTGCTATGGTCATCCGTGGCGATGTTTTTTGAGGATGCTATCGCTGGAAAACTGGTGGTACAGGCTGTTAGCAACGGCTAGCGAATGGGGCGGTATTTTTATCGCGACTTTGGCTGCGCTAAGGAGCTGATAAATCGGCGATAGCTCCTTGAGAATATGCCCCATAGTTGTAGTGTAGGGTTTCACACGGAAGGAAGTAAGTAGTCAGGAAAGGAAGATTAGATAGCCAGACAAAGAATTAATCTAGTCCTTTCTTTTCATGGACCCACGACAACCAAGTTCCCGTCCACCTCCAGAGCAGCAGGCAACTGCCCGACTGGTCCGATCACGAGCCAGACGGTCACTCGGTCATTCAGCATTCCAAACAGTATGCATGGAACATTAAAACATTTAAAAAGAAACTTCAGACACTGCATGAATACCAAAGAAGAATAAATAACCGTTGGCAAGTACAACCAATACTTGCCCATACCACAATGGTGGTTGCCAGGCTTTAATTGTGATGAAGGCTTGTGAGAGCTGAAATGCGTCGACTGAACCAAAAGTATAAAACATCACTGTTAGCAGCTGTTTGAGAGCTACATTTTCATTTTACCAAGATGGTAAAAAGTCAACTTTTTATCATTTATTATTATCCAAACGGAAAAATCATTATCAAACGTATATCTCTTGTTTGAAGATGCATTTTCAGGGATAAGAAAATAATTTAAGGGGGGCCGGGGGGGCAAAAGAAATGAAAGCGACCATGGTGAAAAGGGAACACATAGAGAGGGTAAGACAGACAGAAGCAATGAAAGTAGGAGTAATACATATATAAAGGAAAAAAATCCAAAGAGAGATAACAAAGGGAATTGAAGGAGAATGTAAAAATCTGGCAGAAAAAAATGATGAGAAAGGTGAGGAAATGGGACTGAAGGATTGAGAGGTGGGCCAGAAGAGAGAAACCAACAGAGCAGGATTCAGGTGGTGTAAGAGGGTTACGGAGAAGGATATACAGCGAAACACTGACTATGTTAGCAAAGTCTTAACCGGATGAGTAGAGAAACCAAAGATGAACATGAGAAGACAGTGCTACATATGTGAAGATTGTAAGTGAAAAGGAGAGGTGTGATGGAGCTTAAGTGGGATATATAGAAAATTAGAAGAGAGAGGGGTAAGTGGAAAAGGGGGACATATAAGAATGGAAGGTGGAAACGTCAAGAACAATGAGATAATGAGAAAGGAAGTGCTGAGAGATACCAGAAGAGGTGGGGTAAAAGAATAAAAGAGGTGGGTCGACTGAGAAAAATGTAAGAAGATTAGCGAGGGTTAGATTTAAAAAATCTTAATGGTAAAAAATACAGACGGGAAGAATTGAGGGTATTGGAAGATATACAGATGAGAGAAAAATGGGGGAGAATGAAGAAGGTGGAGAATAACAAGCAGAGGAGCGAATCTAAGCTGCATTATACATAGGTGAGAGGAGGACAGAGATAGGGATGAGAGAATGAGAGCAATAGGTTTGGGGTAAGAGACAACCTGGGATAAGTAAAGTGATCGAATAAGAGGTGTAGGTGTGAGAACCTCTGGAGAAATAGAGGTGAAAATTGGTCTTGTATGAAGAAATGTAAAAAATAGGAATTCACTCTTCTTACAAGCAATAAATGGACTTCAGGTTTACTCATATTTGTGTGTCCCAACATCTTTTCAAACAGGCATGCTGTGTTTTTGCACAATTCAGGAGCAATCAGGTGTTATAAAAGTTAGTTGAACACCTCTGTATGTTCTCTGGGTCCAGGTTACTCCTGTATGTTCTTCTGTCATTGTTATAAATCATGTCCAATGACTGTTAAGGGACTGTGGCGACATGGATGAACCTGAATTGGCAGTGTATCCATTATTGGGGTGGTGTGCAGCCTATTAATTTGGCAATATCTTTAACTGGAGAGGTGCTCTGCTGCCTGAACCTGCAGGATCTGCGATGTAAGGGTAATCTAGCTCAATGTAAGGGTAATCCATGGCAGTTTAAGGGTAATCTATGTTGATGTACGGGTAATCTATGGCAATGTAAGGGAAACCTATGTATTGTATTGTAATTGCATTTATATAGCGCTTACTACCTCTGACGAGGTGTCAAAGTGCTTTTTCAGCAAGTAGCACGCTACTCAGGAACCCATAAAGGATTAGTGTTGAGTTAGTATAGTGAAATATGAAAGTAATTTGAGTGGTGGATATGTTAGTCAGTTTTTTGGCTTGAGAAGGTAGCGGAGGGATAGAAGAGGGAAGAAGGTTTGCCTTTATATAGCGCTTGCTACCCCTGATGAGGTGTTGAAGCCTTCGGCGAGTAGCACGCTACTCCAGAACCCATAAAGGATTAGTGTTGAGTTAATATGTGAAATATGAAATTTATTTGAGTGGTGGACATGTTAGTCTGTTATTTGGATTAAAAAGGATAGTGGAGGGATGTTTTGGAGCTCATATCAGTAGGAGGCGGCTTAGGATGAGTAAAAAAAGGGAGGTGGAAGTGGAAGAGTCAGAGGGAAGGGTTTAGAAAGTCAGTGTAAGAGTAGCAGTGTAAGGGTAATCTAGGTGAATATTCTGGTGGACCCTTAACTTGTTCCAAGTTCTAGGAGTTCCCCTTCAGATAGATCTTCAAAACCTAGTGATTGCAAACTGCATACCTGAACTTTATTTTGTAAAAAAGCAATGCCAGGGCCCAGTTCTCTCAAAATGTTCTTGAGTAGGAATCCCCCCAAACCCTAATCTCTTATAATTAATCTTAATCACTCACTCATTGCAAAACAGGAGTGGCATTAACGGCTTACAATGCACATTTGTTCACCTCTAGGCACTCGCAAATTTGGCAGACACATAATCCTGAGGCACTAATAGGTATTTGAATTGCAAGGATCACACAGTTAGGTGAAGGGGGAGCTGGCACTTGAATCCAAGTCTCCTGGGCTATTTAGCTACGAGTCCTATCTCGTTCAAAATCCAAACTATTTTTTTTAACAGAATCACGTTAGTGACTCGACACTCGTTGTTCCAAAAAACAAAATACATGTTGAGGAAACGCCACATCAGGACGAGGACAACACACTTTTTTGTCACGGTTGAAGATAGCGAAGAATATGTTTTAATCTTCGCTTCGGGGCATTTATTTCATTTGCATTTCCTTATGCTCGACACAGTAAATTGCAAAGAACATTTTTTTAAGACATCCTCACATTTGAGCTTTTGTGAAGTCAGGGACACACTGTCAAACCCTGAGCCCCTGTTTTGTAAATCAATCACCTGGAGAGGTTTTCGGTGTGTTCTGATGTCTGCTTGTTCGTCTCTCGTGGTTACCTGCTTTCTCTTTTGAGCAACTTGTATCATGGACCATAAATCCATGTTGAGGGGTTTTTGGCTTAAGGAAATTAACTGCACATAGTCGATGACATATGGGTGCCCCCCTCACCATACATTGCAGGCGCCCCCCCCCCCCCCCGGGACTTTGTTACTCCACTGTTCCTGGGCACCTGAGCGGTCCAATTGTATACTCCAGGGTATGAAAGGTGAGCACAAGATTAAAAAATGTATACAAGCAGCAAACATTTCTGACAGATGCATGGATTCCGATTCTTTTCACAATCTGTGACAGAAATATGCCTGGTTAGTAAAACAGGAAACAATGCCTTCTGTTTCTTACATTCATTCATTCATTCATTCATTCGTTCATCCCAACCCCAGTTTTGATGACTAGACGGCAGTAGCAACAAGAGAATCATTGTGTGTTGCAATCAGCAAGCCTTGGCACCAGTTTCCTGCAAAACAGGACTGGTTGTGGGAAATACAGCCCTATTGTTACACTCTTGCATCATCCGGGGCTGCCTGTAGCTTGCCAAATGTTGGGGTCACAGAGCATGGGGGGTCACATTGAGTAGTGAGTAACGCCTCTCTTCATTCCAGTTAGCAGAGCCCTGCATGCAGGCCTTATTTTGAATTAATTGACTCGCCTGTCTCTCCGTTTTGAAGTTCTCACTCCAGCTAATCACTCATAATCATTCATATTTCCTGGACCAGAAATCTATTTTCCACTGGGTGTGCCTTTCTTCCTGTGACTCATGCTGCGTGACTGTGTTTATTCTTTGAGGGCCGGTCACATTTCGCAACCACAGAAACTGGCAGCTGTGCATATTGTATGGAGTCTGGAAAAATGGTTTTGTCGATCTGGTGACTGCACCACATCGGCCTCGAACACAGGGAGGCGCCACAGCTGTGGTTGACCCAGGGGAACTATGCGATTCACTGAATCATTTCACAGAGTAAAGAACATGTCCGGGCATTCTCACCCCTTTCTTTCACTCTGTAAGGAAAATCACCCAATGAGCGAATCTCTTCTATTTCACGGTATGACGTCATAGAAGGAAGAACACGCCTAGACTGGCTCACCCCCCTCTTTCACTCTGTGGTTGCAGCAAGGAAAATCACCCAATGAGCGAATCCCTTCTATTTCACGGTATGACGTCATAGAAGAAACAACACGCCCAAACATTCTCACCCATAGTATTTCACATTAACACCTGCGGGATTAAGTGGCTTTCCCAGATGTTCGCACCAGATGTTACACTTTCATTTCATTGAATGTAGAACTTGGCTTCATCGAACAAGGTATCATTGACAAATAAAATCAAAGGATTCAGTGTGATACACTCCATGTCACAAAATAAAATACAATAATTAGAAAAACATATTTAATAAAGACCCTGTGAACAAAGATGAATATATAAGATGTTTAAGCGCTATAGTAGGAGAAGACATATACTTTGAGCAGTTTACTGGTTAAATATTTGTCTATGTAATCAAGGTCAAACAAGTGAGCACACTGAGTGGAACAAGGTAAGGGCCTGAAAAAGTGACCAAACCAAATGACAGAGACAGGCTGTTTATACAGTCATTTCGGAGTACAGCAATGTTTGTACAGCAATATCTGTAAAGCCGATGTCATTTAATTCACTGTCCTCCTCATTAAAATAATTTATAGTATTGTCTTGGCGGCAGTGTACTTTGAAAATGCTCAAGCAAAGTGTCTCCGCTTCCAGGCGAAGTAATCCACAGTAAACAATCTTCCTGAAGCATTGAATGTTTAGGGCCACAATGCACACTTTGATTGTATTTACTCTTCCCCTTTTTATGTGCAGCTTACAGTGCTAATGGGGACAGCCAAGCACTTAGGTTTCAGACACGTCTCTACTAAAAGCACCTAATAACGCTGGCCCCAATGATGAATCTACAGAAGTTTGCCAATATATTGGTCAATCTGCAATAGATCTTGAAAATGTGAGGGCAGAGGGAAGACATGTCAAGGCAGAACCATGGTTAAAGAAGATGGTCTTAACATTTGTTAAGTTCAAGAAAGGGTTTATTGAAAAGAATAATACGATCATAAAAACAATACTTCATATACGCAGTTATTTGTTAATACATAAATACATGAAGGTATAATAAAGAAGGTCTTAACATTTGTATGTCTTATTCACAACCCATTTTCGAGTTTTGCCAAAGACAACTGAAAAACCACATGGAGATTTTCCCCCCAAATTTGTCATGCACACAGAGGTTAAAATGTTTATCTGTGTGCATCTGTGATTTAAGTCAGTTCAGTGGTTTTGGAAATATTCACATTAGAAAGTTACCACTGTAGATGCCATGTTGAACTCGAACAATTATGCAGCGCATTATTTGTCAAACGTACCGCTTTGTGAATCCTAAAATCAGAAATATGGGTATTTTCACCCACCCTTTTAACTTTAGAGATCTTAAACCATTGCCTCATTAGGAATTGAAAATAAAGGGAGGCTGCCCAGCTTGGCAAAGAGACTTACACAAAACTATGGACAGGAGTAGCCATTGCTCACCCACCTCCTGGCATTTAATGGTGAATTAGAAAGGGTTAAAACAATAAGCTTCCGTCTTTCTCTTTTACTATTCCTGTGGCTGCGGAGTCCATTTCCAGGGGCAGGAGTCCACCAGTCCATGGCGCAAGGGCTGTGGTACAGTGTATACATGGCCCTTCCTTCCCCTGCCTGGGGACCATGGCTGTTTTCATCTGCTGGCAACCTCCCGACATGCTGAATTCTGCAGCACACATAAAAAGAGTAAAACGCCTCTCAGAATTGTTTTTGTGCAGGAAGTTTCCCCTTCCTGCACAAAACCAATCCTACTTACAACGCATGAGTCCTTGCATTGTGATGCAACGGTGCCTGCATTGACGCTAGGCAGGCAAAACGGCGCCAGGGCAAGGGGCAGACAGGAAAGGGCCATATTCTTTTAAAGAATGAGACACTAGCTCAGCCACAACCTTTTTATTGGATTGATTGTATCTACATGTTTTTTTAACTCATGATTATTTTTATGTATTGTATGGTTTGCACACTATTGTGATTAATAATCGATTTTATATGTATTTTTTTATAAAATATCTATTTCAATAATTATAGTAAAAATATTTTCCTGTACATGTTTTTGTTAGTTTGAAATGTTCTATTATCATATTGTTTATCGCACTGTATACTGTCTAGGAAGATACCCACATATTCGATATTCTTTTAAATACAGCACATTCGTGTCCTCTCCCTGTCACACTGTGCAGCAGGGTGCACGCGCTGCATGACTTTCTTATAAATATGCCCCTGTGTGTCTCCCGAGTGGTTGGGGCATATTGATGACACTGCGAGACCAGAGCAGCAGTTGTCAACTATACTGGTTCTTCATCACCCGTAGAAACATTAGGTAAATCAGGGCAGCTGCCCGCTATGCCAGCTTCCCACCATGCGCAAGAACAAATCAAGCTTCGCCGAGGATACACCCTCCAGACTAAAATAAGCACCAACAGGGACCTGCCCTCTCACATTGGACTGACAAAAAGCTTGATTTAGGTCTTCCCTCCACCACAAAGTAAAAGGAAATGGGAAAAAGACCTACATTCAAATGTTTCGCCACACGCCAGTAGACGCACAGCCTTTTCTCTACATGCATTCGGAATTTCGGTGAATGGCCGTCCACATGCTGAAACTGGCTCTGCGGCTGATGTGGTACTATTAAGGGATTTGAGGAAAAACACTGCCAGAGCATGTAAGTGCAATAACCTTTATTAGAACATTAAGATGTTGGGAGCTCCTTTGAAGACAGTGGAGTGCTCCCTGCGTCTAAGGCCGGGAAAGGCCCGCAGAGCAACATTTCAATGTTTTACAAAGGCCTCTCGGAGCTCGAGGGGATTTAAGCCCCCTCAGGCTTCGAGATGCCTTTGTTTTATTTGTTAGAACATTCTGCCGTCTAGGGGCAGAATGTTCTAATAACCTTATAGCCCTTCGTAACAGGGCTATACCAGCTATTAAAGTCCCATCCCCAGTTAAAGTCCCTCGCCTTCGGCTCTGGCCTTTAACACGGCAGCGGGCCTTTAATAGCCGGTATAGTCCCCTACGGCGGGCTATAATATATATCAATCTTGGCATTTTGTAGCATTCCACAGTGTCCTCTACCGGCCACTCTAGGGCAGTGGGCAACTAGGGCGACCAGCAGTAGGCGCAGTCAATGGTGGAGCATAGATGATATCTAAGTTTGCATCGCCATCTTCAACTAAACCACTGAGGCCACAAAAAGTGCTGTTTCCCATCTCTGTCCACTAATAGTGGAGAACAAGTCCTGCTTCTAAATCCCCCTCAAAGAGAAACTAGATGTTGAAAGTGTCACTACTGCCTTCCAGCTGCAATTAAAATCAAGTCCCTCAGTAAAAATTGGGAGGACTAAGGTGTGGCGTTTACCACACGTAGCAAACACCACTACCCAGGGATAGGTATTGAGCGCCTGTGGTAAATATCTCCTATACAAAGTTTTCAATGTAAAAATGAGGTATAACATGCAGAGTCATTTCTTAGCACAACAAATACTGCATTTTTTAAAACTTTTATCGTGATCTTTTCCTCCAAAACAATTTCAAAAGGTTTGACCTGCAGTAAACTCTGAGGGGAAAACTGGGAGGGTGTGATAACTAACTGTGAGGGTGTGATAATCATTACACAATTGGTAATTGTGATTCTTGGGGGCGATCGGAATTTAGCATTTAACTTGTATAAAGGGACAATAACTGCCGTGATATAATCTCCCCCTCTGTGTGTGTGTGTGTGCGTGCGGTGCGTTTGTGTGTGTGTGTGTGTGTATATTATTATTATTATTATCAAGGTCTCGGCCACCTGCACCACCATCATCAGGTGGCTGAGGAAGATCACATGGATGCTGCCTCCAGACACCCAGAAGTCAGTGGTCCAGGCCCTAGTGACATCGCGGCTGGACTACGGTAACGTACTCCTTCTGGGTGCCTGTAAGGAGGTCACCCGGAAGCTCCAAGTAGTTCAGAACATGGCTGCCCGTTTACTTTGTAACCTACCGAGAACAACCTCAGTCTCTTCTTCTCTGCGTAGCCTTCACTGGCTGCGCATAGAATCTAGGACCAAATTTAAAGCACTTTGCTTCATGCACCGTATCAAAGCTGGAAAAGCCCCCCAATATCTTTCTACTTTAGTCCAGCAATACTGTCCCTCTCGCACCCTTAGATCTTCCACTCACTGCAGATTCTCTGTTCCCCGCTTCAAGCGGGCCAGAGTCGGTGGACGCTCATTCTCCCACCTGGCACCTGCGCTCTGGAATTCGCTTCCCATCCCTCTGCGATCTGAAACATCTTATATCAAATTTCGCAAAGGTGTGAAAACCTGGTTGTTTTCTCTGTAACCGATTCCTTAAACTTCCGTTGTCCTCTTTTACTTCTGTTCTCTTAGCGCCGGGAAACCTACGGGTAGCTGAGCGCTCTACAAAATCAGATATAATAATAATAATAATATATATATATATATATATATATACTTATTGTCACCTAGAAACACACTTAAAATGCAGTTAGGTTTAGAATTAAAACCAAAAAAACACAGAAAATTGTAAGTTCTGGATAGGAGCATTAATCCAAAACTCGCACAACAGC
Organism: Lissotriton helveticus; assembly: GCF_964261635.1. NCBI lineage: Eukaryota > Metazoa > Chordata > Amphibia > Caudata > Salamandridae > Lissotriton > Lissotriton helveticus. The sequence goes on from NC_136072.1 coordinate 1,149,376,311, forward strand.
TGGTAAACCATAATTCCCACACCAAATGTAATTCTCATGAAGTCATCGTTAATTAAATCGATGCCATTATATATCATCTCACAGATATTACATGGCGTATTGTTCTTACCAGTTTGACACAGACGACTATGAATGTAGTCTTATTATTTGGTTTGCTGATGTGTTGTGGTTTAGTTACATTTTGCTTTTAGATGGTGTTCTTTGTTGGCATAAATATTGTGAAGTCAAAAACATTGCAGTTGGTGTGTGTTATGGTTTGCATGACTGTTGCTATGAGTTATGGACTGTGCTCCTTAGCATAACTTGCTAATTTCTGTGGTTTTTCAATTTTAGTTTGCAATCATAACTGCACTTTAACGAAGTTTTTTCAGGTGGATTTCTGAGGTTTTCACTGTTTTCAGCACTATTGACTCCATCAATATAACCCCAAATAAATACTCTTTTCCAAGTGCAGTCTTGTGTTTACGCCCAGCGACTCCGGCGGCAGAGAAAACTGGCCACATGGAATGGACTAGTGGTAAGAAAGCACTTCAACTCTCCAGTTATGGAGATCTACACAGCCACAACGACCCCCTTCATGCAGTGCTCATGACCTTACAAATTACATCACATATGACATCATTGGCGCTGTTAAGTGCACTCAATAGTTGTAATAGCACTTAGAGTGACCAGATGCCTTCTCAGAGTTTATAAGAGGAGATAAGGCTGTGGTATCACTGTTTCAGTCCTCCTGGTTTGCTGCACGCCCGCCTACTATGAAAGTCATCTCTGTGAAAGGGCGAGATTTTGATCGATACCTTATATCTATTGATCCAAACCTCGATCTGGTCGACTGAACCTTTATTGCCTGTCTTGGAAGGAAACAGTACACCTATCTGCAAATTAGTTCACCCAAGAAAGGACTCTACTCTCAAAGATCACGGACAACTTCTAGGTTTCAAAAGTTTATTGTAAAGATATAATGAGCTGCAAATACAAGCATCTCAGAATGAGATTCACGAGATACACAGGTCCAATTACATACATGTGCTCTCGAAAAGCCCTCAGACGAGCAACAGAAATCACTAACACAAGTTCTAAAAATAGCAAAGCTATCAGCATAGACGCATATCTCTCCTTCATTTAGGTTGGAGGAAAACAAACACAGGTTAGGCGTCCCTACCCTGTTCTAGATGGTATCCCTACTTAACCAAATCCCAACCTAACAAAGGTGTCAGCAATGAATGACCCCCAAGGGAAGTCACCCACTCTAAGTCTCTTGGTGAAAACCTAAAGTTCTCCAGTCATGACCCCTCACTGCCTACCCATCCGCTCTCTAAAGGGTCCTCAGGTCTCTGCTCTAACTCCACCCAGGGGTGCTGTCCCTAATACAAAACAGTCAACAACATTTGAGACGCCCCTTGCGAAACGCCTCTCACGTGGTGCAACTTCAGGCTTTTTCCATGATGCTTTGTATTGGGCCTCAGACGTTAGAGTTGACCTTGCTTCTCAGTCTCTTCTCCGGCCCGCTGATACCCCTTAAACATTCCAGAACCCTCCTCCATGTCTGGGCCGTCTACTGAACAGACCTCTATTCATTCACTTATAATTGGATCCCCCCTTTCCTGTTGCAGACAGATATCTGCCGCCAAGAACCCAACTCTCATAGACTTCTAAAAAGGCTTGCAACATTTCTCAGCCCAGACATGTACGTGTAAATCAATGCTAAAACATTTCAGGCCTACAATATTTCACATTATGATTATAGCATTCAATTTCTTCATTTAATTAAAGCATGTTAAAACTCTTATTCTATTATTTAGAAAACATTACTCTAAATCATGGCCCATTAATACAATGACCAAAAACGTTAAACAATCTGTGTCGTGAAAAGAAACACCTTCCCTTTTAGCTCCAGCTCTGGCCCTGAGGCCTACCACGTTCTGCGTTTTACCACAGACCATCTTATATGTTAACAGCTACACGACATAGATTCAAAATAATCACGTCTAATAAAATCATATAATGTCACACATTTCTGTATTAATTCCACTTCTACTTAAATCTCTATATTAGCTATACATTTAGAATATAATTTCAGATACTATTAGCACTCATGGCATTTCTCTTCATGAATTATGCTCTCTATAGGTAAGTGTGATGTACTCATATATTTATATCAGTTTGCGCTCTCTCAGTTCCCCCCTTTGATGACCTCTCGGGGTCATCACTAACATTTAAACTGCAGTTATTGCTGGCATTCTCTGCGCTTCCAGAGCTCTCAGGCTCCTGTACTGATTATCTTGTATGGCAGCCAATCTCTGCAACTGTTCTCTTTGGGCCCTTTCTGACCTTCTTGCTCTATACCATTTGAATACCCTCACCAATCCCCACAATATTATCCCACAGATCAATATTATGATGATAGGCTTTAGGATATACCAAATAAAGCTTTTGCCTAAGGTGGAAACCCACCCTCCAACTGTACTCATTCCGTGGCCCACCTTTTCCCAGACATTTTCTCTACTCAAGTCTTCGATCTCTTTGTGTATATTAGTTATGTTCTTAATAACTTTCTCAAGGGGTTTTGAAAGGTCTGGAATGTAAGTGCAACATTCCTGAACCTTCAAAGCCTTACAGACTCCGCCCTCTTTTGCTAATAAGACATCTAATGCAAGCCGATTTTGAAGAACCATAGCCCTTATCGATTGCATCTCTCCTTCTACCAGCATTAAGGACTGAGCAGTGCTGGCAGACAACCTGTCGACAACTGTTGCCAGTCGTCTAATTTTAACATCATTAAGGATTATTCCCAAAAGAGGGAACATAGCTCCAAAGACATCTCCAACCATTTCTGCATCGCCTAAATCTCTCCTTCCCCTCGATGATGTCTGGCCCTCAATGATCAATAAGTCTTGTGCATGATATATTTTGGGGAAGACAATTGCCAAGTAACATGATCCATACCAGTTGTCAGGTAGTCTCACGTAAGCATGTCTTCCACATACAAAATACACATTTGGAATCACTTGCATTCCCTTCAGGAAATCCTTAGTGTAGTACTCTAAATTAAAAGCATGTTCACAGTCAACTTCACCCACGTATACATTTTCATAATACGTTTTGGCTCGGTGAAGACATAACTTTCCTCTCTGCGCTTTATCTAAAGCTATTGGACCACTACTACCCTTTCTCTTGTGTGACTTCTCTTCCTCGGTCCAATCTAATTTCCCTTGTCCTGATTTTTTCAAAATCTTTTGTCTCCTGTAACGATCATCCACCTGCCCTATGAACTTTTTCTCGACTTCTGACACCTTGCATGTCAGGTTATTTCTACGGGCATGTGAAGTATCTAAGGTAATCCAAGGAATGAAGAACTTGGCCAATCTGTCTTCACTCTTCCAGTAATCCCATTTATTCATCTGCTTATAATTCGGGACTTCTGGCAACACAGAATCATAATTGGAGAAATAGTATTCAAAACTATCTCTCTCATAAAATATACTAAGCAATAAGCTACATGTAATGCCATATGTCAGAGGGAGGTGATGATATCGAATTCCTTCATCTACAGACGCAGGCAACTGCATGCAGACGTAGCAATCCTTAACCTCCATGGCATCCACGTATTCATACAAAAGTTTAGCATAAGCATTTGACCTAAAGTCTCCTTGGGACTCGTCTACATGTAACCTGCGGGCTTCTGCAGCCAATAACGCTTTCTCTTGAGTGTTTTCCCTTTTCTCACCTGCAACAGTGGGTGTAAGTGTTACTACAGAATTCGCATCAGTTACCTTTACCTCTTCCTCATGTCCCTTTACATAAGAAATTGTTACCACTAAAGCTATTAATATTATCACTCCTACTATTAGTGTACCTATTATACATTTAGCTCTGCGGTTCGGGGTGCCGGCCTCCATTTCGTCAGACAATCTAGCTTTTCCCTTTTTCTTTGCAAAAAAAGTTCTTTTCCTCTCGTTCCTTTACAGTCTCTTTCAATCCTTTTTTGTCTTTAGAATCCACACAGCTGGAGGCTGACAGCCTTTTTCGCAAAAAGTCCTTTCACAGTTCAAAAAGACAACCCTAGCCCTTCTCCATCCACTCAAGGGGTTCCCTAAAATTCTCTGCTTCCTGGGCGCTAGGTAATCTTCTTTTCTTCTGCTTGCTTTATTTACAAAGTCCTTTAACAATCGACTATTAGATTTGTGGTTGCAGCTTCAATAGCATAGTTCAATATTTCCATGCGAAGAGTATGCTCTTCATGTGCTGTTATCGTGGTACCAAAGTCGGGGAATTTCAATTCTGTAAGAAACATGTGTTTTAACTTGCTGAGGCGGGGAGGTCTGGGGAGCACGAATGTTAGTGACCCTTCTTGTTCGACACCGGGTACCAACAGTTGTATTTCCACGGTGATAATGGGCTCAGAACTGGACACCACCACCGCTCGGATCCTCCCTGTCTCCGGTTTCACAGACATTTGTCGCCAGATATGTCCACTCAGGTGTGGAGTATCTTCTGTTAGGCACACGCACTCTTCTTGACCTTCTTCGGTCCGGTGCTTCAGCGCCCTGAGCACCTTCTTCTGGGTCTGAGTCTTCTGATATCGGAGGAAGGGTTAACTCTGGAGTTGACCTCAGGCTAGAACTTCTTCTTTGCGGCCAATTTGCTTCTCCACGTGCCCTTCTACTCCTTCTCCTTCTGGTCTGTTCTCGCTCTCTTTCAGACCTGTCAGGGTCAGACTCGTACTCCCAGCTGTCTTCTCCTTCTGTAGCGTCTTCTGTTTCGCTGTTGTACTGACCGTCCTCAGCTTGGTCAGACTCGTTCCCTGCTTCCACTGGCACCTCTACAGCTTGGCTAGCCCCCTCTATGGCTTCTTGGTCCTCAGCTGGACGTCCATCCGAGAGAGGAGCTGTTTCCAGAGGTGCTGGAACCCTTTTCGTATGCGACGCGTGTATCCAGTTGGGCAGGCCTCCCACCTTTACAGCTGTACTTGTGATCAGGATGACCTGGTAGGGCCCACGCCAACGAATATCCAAGCAGCTTCTTCTCACATGTTTCTTCACCAGGACCCAGTCCCCAGGATACAGGTCATGGCAAGGGCCCTGGCACGCTGGAACCTCTGCAGCCTGCACCTGAAGGGACACAGAACGCATGGCGTCAGACAGCCCCTTACAATAGTCCAGGATCATATCATCTGTGATATTTAACAGTGCAGTAGCTGGAATAGATGGCAGTCTCATTGCTCTCCCCATTAACACCTCATGTGGTGACAACCCTGTTCTTCTGTCTGGGGTACTACGAAGGCTCATGAGTACCAATGGCAGGGCATCAGGCCAACTCAGGGTCGTTGAGGAGCAAACTTTCGCTATTCTGGACTTGATCGTGCCATTAATTTGTTCCACAATTCCTGAGGCTTCTGGTCGGTAACTGCAATGGAGCTTTTGGTCTATATTCAGTGCAACACAAATCATCTTCACAAGCTCGCTGTTAAAATGTGTTCCCCTATCTGATTCCAAAAAGGCCGGCACCCCGAAACGAGGGATAAGTTCTCTAAGCAGTAACTTAGCCACTGTGAGGGTGTCGCACCTACGTGTAGGGTATGCCTCAACCCATCTGGAGAACACACAAACAACCACCAGGACATAGCGGAGGCGGTTGCATCTTGGCATTTCAATGAAATCTATCTGCATTCTGTTGAATGGACCTCCAGACCTTCCTATGTGACTTAGTGCAACTGGTGTTCTTTTCCCTACATTCAGCTGCTGGCAGGTCACACAACGCTGGCACACTGCTTCTGCTGCTATTCTAAACTTAGGATTGTACCAAGTCTGTCTAAACACTCTCAGCATAGCATCTCTCCCTAAGTGTACGGGACCATGTATGAGTCTAGCCATTGGACTCACCATCTCATTGGGCAACACTGCTCTGCCGTCTGCTGAGACCCAAAAATGAGTCTCACCCATTACACATCCTGCCTTTACCCATGTTTCCTTTTCTGAATCAGGAGCATTTTCTTGCATGGTTGACAATTCATCCCAAGTATCAACAGTTTCCAGTATCATGGCTAATTCAGTTCTTACATTTATTCCACCCACATCCACCTCTGTGAAAGAGTAACCTTGTTCTGCGCAATACCGCGCAACTTCATCAGCATATCTATTGCCTTTCGAAACAAAGTCCTCATTTTTGGTATGTGCGATGCACTTTACAACTGCGATACTTGCTGGACATTGCAATGCTTCTAACAACAAGCGCACAAACTCTCCATTGCGAATGGGAGAGCCTGAAGAAGTCATGAACCCTCTTTGAGACCATAACTGCCCGTAATCATGAACTACCCCAAACCCGTATTGGCTGTCGGTGTAGATGGTGACTCGAATTTGATTGCCTGCTAAGCAAGCACGTGTTAGGGCAATAATCTCGGCTACCTGAGCGGAGTTTACTCCTTCCAGGCACCCTGCTTCCACAACTCCTTCAATTGTACAAACAGCATAAGCTGCTCTCAACTGCCCAACTTCGTCTCTTACACATGAGCCATCGACAAAGAAAACTTCGTCTGGGTCGGTCAGTGGCTCATCTACGATGTCGGGTCTGGGTTTGGTGCATAGTTCAGTCACATCGAGACAGTCATGGTCTGTATATTCATCATCATCATCAATATCATTTGGAAGTGGCATTAAGGTAGCAGGGTTCAAAACAGAGCATCTCTTGAGGGTCACGTTCTCTGCAGCAAGAATAACTTGCTCATAGCGCGTGAGCCTGCTATTGGTCAGATGCTGTGTTTTGGTCCTGGTCATTAACAGTTCAACAGAATGTGGCACGCACACCTCTAACGGGTGCCCCATGACGATATTTTCACATCTCTCAATGCTGACACCCGTTGCAGCAACGGATTTGAGACATCCGGGCAACGCTGCGGCTACTGGGTCTAAAGTAGCTGAGAAATAAGCAACTGGTCTACGGGCATTCCCATGGATTTGGACCAACACAGACAACGCACAACCTTCTCTCTCACAACAGTAAAGAAAGAATTGTTTATTGTAATCAGGCATTCCCAATGCCGGAGCACGACACAGGTCCTCTCTCAGCTGTAAGAATGCCATCAAACAGTCTTTGTCCCATGGTACCGGATCACTCACCTCTTTGTGCGTCAGTTTTTGCAAAGGTTTTGCTTTCAGTGAAAAGTTCACGATCCACTGTCGGCAATAACCCACCATCCCTAGGAACATCCTGACCTCTCTCTGGGTCTGAGGCGCATTCATTTTCATGATCGCCTCTATCCTATCTGGTGACACTTTTCGTTTGCCTTTCTCAATTCTGTGTCCCAAGTACTGCACTTCTGTCAGGCAGTACTGCAATTTTCCCGGGGATACCTTATGCCCATTGGCAGCTAGGTGATTTAACAAAGCAATGGAGTCTTCCCTGCAAGCTTCTTCTGTGTCTGACGCCACAAGGAGGTCGTCTATGTACTGGACCAGAACTGACTTCTGGGGCAGCACTAGACTTTCAAGATTTTTCTTCAGAAGCTGGTTAAAGATCGATGGACTCTCTGTATACCCCTGAGGGATACGACACCATGTTAGGACGCGATTTTCCAGCTTAAATGCGAAAAGAAAATGGCTATCTTCGTCCAAAGGGATCGAAAAGAAAGCCTGACAAAGATCTATCACAGTGAACCACTCAGCTTGGAATGGAATCTGAAACAGTATCACTGATGGATTCGGCACCACTGGACAACATGAAACGACTATGTTATTAATCTTTCGCAGGTCCTGTACTATCCGAAATTTCCCATTGGGTTTCTGCAGACCCATAATCGGGGAGTTGCATGGACTACCCACAATTTCTTTCAGTATTCCCTGTTTAATCATGGACTCGATCACGGGTTTTATGCCTGCAATCGTTTCTGGAGTCAATTTGTATTGGGGTGTTCTTGGGAACTCAGCATGCGGTTTCACTACTATTTTCACTGGGTCCACCCCTTTGACCAATCCAATTTCTTCCCCAGTGAAATCCCATACTTCTGATGCCACTGTCTCTCTCAAATCCCAGGGAAGCTCGTCTACTGTCAAAGTAGGGTACAGCTCCACACATATTCTTGAGTTTGCAACTTTGAAATCTGCATCATCATCATTAGTCAATACCTCCACTCCCTGGGGTGTACAATATATAGTACAATTCAATTTGCACAACAGGTCTCTTCCTAGCAGACACACAGGGCTTGAATCGCAAACCACAAATTGGTGCTCATCGCTGTACTTCCCTATTTTCACCTGTACCGGTTCTGTCAATTGGCTGGTTATTCTCCTGTTTGCGACCCCTACCACCTGTATGGTCTCTCCAGACATGGGCAGGTCTGGAACTGCAGCTGATCTGATCGTGGATCTAGTGGCTCCTGTGTCCACCAGAAATGTCGTAGGGCACCCTGCTACTTCTGCTTCCACATAGGGTCCCCTCTGATCTACCTCTAAGGCTGCCCCGAGGGTGCAGTCTTCTCTTTCCACTCTCTGTCCGGTTAATGGGTCCACATAATAGCATTCTTCACCTTCCACAAACAGGGGCATTTGTCTATAGGTCTTACCCATACTCCCTACTCGAGGAGGTTGCGGGAACTGGGCTCGGGGAGGAGCCCCCCCCCCTTTGAGCACCTTTCCTTGGTATGGCGTCGCCCCTCTCATAGGTGCGCTCTGGACCTCTTCCTCCTCTATCTCTTGCTCTCCGATCTCTACATTGTAAGGGCACTCGCGTTTCCAATGCCCCAACTCGTTGCACTGGTGGCACCTAGTCGTTTTCTTCAAGGTAGCTATGTCTACTCTGGGTCTAAAGGTAGTACTCTCCTCATTACCCTTGTTCTGACTGTACTGCTTCTTACCTCCTGTACCTGTCCCTTGCTGCTGTTGTTGCGGTCCCCCCTTTCCTGCTGTCTGCAATTGTACCACCATCAGCTTCTCTTTTAGTTTCTTAGCCTTGGAGTCTACCTCATCACAGCAGTACCTGGCATATCTCAGTATTTCATCTAGGGGTCTACTTTGCCAACAAATCGAGTGTTGCTGAATCATTAAACTAATATCCGGTCTCAGTCCCAGGACGAACTTGGACACGAATTGCCCTATGTCCTTTGGATCCATTACATCCAAGCCGCTATACTGTTTAAACGCTTTCAGCAATCTCTCGTAATATTCATGGACTGTCTCTTTGGGTTCCTGTCTCGTTCTGTCTATTCTGACCCAATCTATGTCTTGCATTGGCACTTTTTCTTTCAGCCAAGTCATCACTCTCTCGAATTTTGCCATCACGATCTCGGACGGCCCATTAGTCCTAGCATCTCTCTCTGGCTCCGTTGTGGGCCACTCAGCGCTAACCTTGCATGCTGTCCACAGATCTCCTGGTACTACAATGTCAAACAGCGTGTTCAGATCTATCCATAGGACTTTTGAGATCTTTACAAACCTCTCGACTTGCTTGTACCACTCCACGGGGCTCTCTCGTAACTTGGGGAAAGATGTGGTAAAAGCAGCTAAATCTCCCCTACTCCAAGGGACATGTACATAGCTCCCATTGGCAACTTCACGCAAAGGGTAAGCTTCTATCCCCTGCTGTCCTGGTGTCATACCAATCATGCTTCTCCTGCCGGTCCCTTTCTTGGACCACCTCTCTTCCCATTTATCTAGTGCTCTCCATGTCCTTATTCCAGTAATCAGTTCCCTTATGTGTGTTTTCAGCCCAATCGTTCTCCTCTCATCTAGGTCTCGATCTGAGTAATGTAGCCTGTGGTTACCCTGTAATGCTTTGGTTCTTGACAAGTCCACCATATATTTGCCTGCTAGTTCGACTAACTTCTCATGGACTGCTCTCGCCTTTCGTGTGATGTCCTTTGCCATATACAGTATTTCATCCTGTTCATACATTTCCATTCTTTCTAAAGGCAGGGTACCATCTACCATGTCATCCAGATCTGACCTTAAGCTGGAGACATCAAGTCTCTTGGCTTTTATCTCAGCTCGCAATATGTCTTTCGAAGGGGGCTCACTGGTCTCCCTACCATCCCAACTTCGAGCTCTGCGTTTGGGCTCAGGAGAATTAATGGGTGGCCTCCCTTGCTCCCATCTCTCCAGGTCCCATGCTCGGCCATCCGATCTTGGAAGGTGATGGAACACGGGCCTTTTATCCCTACTCTCTCTCTGCCCACTCTCGTCTTCTTCTCTCCTCACACCGCACATCTCTCTGTTATTTTCCCTCTGGTCGCTACACTCCCTTTGCCTCGTATCGCTCAGTATCCGATACGATCCTTCCTGGTTCCCCATATTCCCTGGGCTGCGCTCATTTCTGTCATCACAGGGACTATGGTGCGACCTCTCACAACTCCCATTCTGTTCTCTGGTGGCAGGCACACAGTGTGAACACCTAAAGCTGTTCCTGTACTCTTGCGCTCTCCTCTCCCCTTCACTGAGTATTGGGCACGCCACCCCTTCACTCCCGGGGCCCCCGTTTTCCAGGTCTGTTCTACCTCCATTCCGGGCCCAATGGGTGACTCCCCTACTCCCTCTACAGTCCCACTCCGGGCTACTCTCCCCAGCCCCGCAGTGAGTTCGTGCTCTGCTGTCCTGACTTTCCCTTTCTGCTTCTGCAGCATTGATGCACTTTTGAGCCTTCACTGCCTCATCCCACTGCTTCATGTACTCATTTAGCTCTTGAAAGGATTTTCGTCCAGATCCCCTCAGATCCATTGGCCATCTAGGGCCCCCAGGATCCCCTCCTGGGTCCCCTGCTGTGTGCATCGGGGTGCTCCACTCTCTGGGTATCGGCATCTGACTTGGTGAATTAGTGGTATCGTTCCTCCTTGCCTGCTCTGCTCTTTCTCTGTCTTTCCTTTTCCGTTTTTCCCCTTTTGCTCTCTCTTGGTCATATATCGATATTATAGGACCTATGGTAACAGGTACCTGTAGTGCATCTGGTAATGGGTAGGATGTGGCGCTTTCCGTTTCCGGCGCTCTTTGTACCACAAACCTACCGACTACCTGTTGCACCTGACTAGGCTGGAGCAACTCTTTCTTTGGCTCAGGATCCCACTCTGAACTGGGAAGCGGTCTATGCTCTCCTGCATTGCCCCCCTTTTCTCCTTCAGTATTCTCGACCTCTCCCCCTGCTCTATTATACGGGGGTGGCCTGTCTGTCAGTAATCTGTTTATCAGGCTGTCTTCTGTTTCGCTCTCATCATCTTCTTCTAGGGGGCTTTTATTTACTGGCGCCTCTAACACTGGGTACAGTTTATTTATTTCCAAATTATGCACTCTCCATCTTTTAGCATCCGCATCCCACCTGGCATCCTGTACTGCCCTTACCGAGCGTTTCACCCTTTCTTGTCGTCTGTTCATATTCCTTTCATGCGCTGCCCTAAGCCATGCTTCAAGGGCTTCAAACTGGGTTGGTCTAGGCAAGGGTCTCTTTGAGGTCATGACTGATTTCAATCGATGTAACACCTCTAATCTGAACGTCCCGTACTTCGGGAACGTCAGTTCCTCGTTTCCTTCAGTAATCTTACTCCACTCTGATATCCAAAGGATCGTATGCAACCCAACATTTACTGCCATATAACGAGCTGGCGTACCCTCCGGCGGGGCTTCTTCCCCTTCATACGCTCCTCGCCTCTCTTTCTTAAACAGCGCTTTCAACCATTTAAAACACTTCATAATTATGCGCACAAAATTCAGCCTCGCTACTCTGTTTACTTCCTGATGACAATCCACCAATCCTGTCGCGGCTTTGCTAGCTTGGCCTATCACAGCGCGGTCTTTCTCCTGTTGGCCAATCACGTCGCGACCCTGTATGACGTGTTCGCTAGCTGGCCTATCACAGCGCGGTCTTTCTCCTGTCAGCCAATCACTGCGCGACACCACCTGACGTCTCTTTTCTCCGCTTCGCAGCAGCACCCCTCCTTTCTCAACTCGTCTCCCGGTTATGCATGCGTCCCATTCATACACTGAAAAAAATGACTACTTCCGACCAAGCGGTCACTTCTCTCGACTGTACGTCCACAGTCTATCTGTAATTGTCAACACAACTGACGAGATGTCTATCGTCTCTCTGATAGGTTACTTACACACACAGTAACTTCCGACCAGCGTCCGTTACTCACGCACTCACTCTTACGTTCCCCCTATCTCGGTCTCTCGGGTGATCAATGGTACCTCATGACCCCCTTCACACTAGTTGACAATTACTCTGGGTGTCCGATACACCCGAACCACTTAAGCTCTCCTTGAACTTAAGATTTCCACCGGTTGCGCGCGCTCACAACCTGTTCCACAGTCACTCTACAAACATTCAACTCCGCCAGACATTACAACATAGATACAATACAAAAACACCGCAATCTAACACGCATAACCCTTTATACTCACTCTCGACCGATACTGCTGCTTTTTCTGTCTCACGTCATCCGGATCTTCATCTGCGGGCTGTTCTTCCGATCATCGATTTCTAGGGGCCTTGGGGTAAGCTAACCTGGCCTAGGTCACCGTCCTCAAGAAGGCAACCATCCTCTGCTACCAACTGAAAGGGCGAGATTTTGATCGATACCTTATATCTATTGATCCAAACCTCGATCTGGTCGACTGAACCTTTATTGCCTGTCTTGGAAGGAAACAGTACACCTATCTGCAAATTAGTTCACCCAAGAAAGGACTCTACTCTCAAAGATCACGGACAACTTCTAGGTTTCAAAAGTTTATTGTAAAGATATAATGAGCTGCAAATACAAGCATCTCAGAATGAGATTCACGAGATACACAGGTCCAATTACATACATGTGCTCTCGAAAAGCCCTCAGACGAGCAACAGAAATCACTAACACAAGTTCTAAAAATAGCAAAGCTATCAGCATAGACGCATATCTCTCCTTCATTTAGGTTGGAGGAAAACAAACACAGGTTAGGCGTCCCTACCCTGTTCTAGATGGTATCCCTACTTAACCAAATCCCAACCTAACAAAGGTGTCAGCAATGAATGACCCCCAAGGGAAGTCACCCACTCTAAGTCTCTTGGTGAAAACCTAAAGTTCTCCAGTCATGACCCCTCACTGCCTACCCATCCGCTCTCTAAAGGGTCCTCAGGTCTCTGCTCTAACTCCACCCAGGGGTGCTGTCCCTAATACAAAACAGTCAACAACATTTGAGACGCCCCTTGCGAAACGCCTCTCACGTGGTGCAACTTCAGGCTTTTTCCATGATGCTTTGTATTGGGCCTCAGACGTTAGAGTTGACCTTGCTTCTCAGTCTCTTCTCCGGCCCGCTGATACCCCTTAAACATTCCAGAACCCTCCTCCATGTCTGGGCCGTCTACTGAACAGACCTCTATTCATTCACTTATAATTGGATCCCCCCTTTCCTGTTGCAGACAGATATCTGCCGCCAAGAACCCAACTCTCATAGACTTCTAAAAAGGCTTGCAACATTTCTCAGCCCAGACATGTACGTGTAAATCAATGCTAAAACATTTCAGGCCTACAATATTTCACATTATGATTATAGCATTCAATTTCTTCATTTAATTAAAGCATGTTAAAACTCTTATTCTATTATTTAGAAAACATTACTCTAAATCATGGCCCATTAATACAATGACCAAAAACGTTAAACAATCTGTGTCGTGAAAAGAAACACCTTCCCTTTTAGCTCCAGCTCTGGCCCTGAGGCCTACCACGTTCTGCGTTTTACCACAGACCATCTTATATGTTAACAGCTACACGACATAGATTCAAAATAATCACGTCTAATAAAATCATATAATGTCACACATTTCTGTATTAATTCCACTTCTACTTAAATCTCTATATTAGCTATACATTTAGAATATAATTTCAGATACTATTAGCACTCATGGCATTTCTCTTCATGAATTATGCTCTCTATAGGTAAGTGTGATGTACTCATATATTTATATCAGTTTGCGCTCTCTCATCTGTTTTTGATGCAATTAGTGCAGTCTGCTGTCTTTCACCATAATCGTATATAAGAGGCAGTCGGCCTAGTTGCCTGCCTCAGCTCTTACATATCTAGCTCACATGTAAAGCCGTGCATCATCGCCATACGACTTTAATCCAGACGACTACTTGTAATAAAATTAAAACAAAGGGCGGGCGACATTGATGGCCCACTAGGGACCATCCACTCTGCAGGGCCATGCTCTTGCCAACAATCCTAGATCTTTCCCATTTATTACCAGTCTCACTTTATGTTTTCTGTCCTTGTCACCAACGTCTAGCTGGTAGCATCCCATGCACTTCCATTGCAAAGACTGCCGACATACCTGGCACAGTAGCCAGTGCGTGCGGACCTTCCCTCGCGCCTAGCCGGGTCATCCTAGATTTTCAGAATGGAAGACTTGTCAACATATCCCGGCTGAACCCCAGCCAAAGAGGATGAGGAATGCTAATGACAGCCATTTGGTTTAGACAATAACAAAACAAAAAAAGACACAGAAAGATTGTTGCTACTCTGAGGACCATGGAAGAGAGTGTAAGCATACAGGGTTGGTTCTCTGAATCCAATTGGGTCTGGTAAAGACCACTTTAGCGGTCTCACCTGCATCATGTGATTATAACATTTATACATTGAAAAATGTATACATAAGTAAATGGGCTATGGTTCAGCTTGTCTTAATGGAGATGGAACCCAACCGTTTGTCAATAAAGATTTGACTACTTGGAAAAAATGGATCGGCCTAGAAGTTCGACATGTGCAATGAATACCTATCTTGGTCCTTGGCCAACAGATGAAGATATAGGTTTACATTTGCTAAGATTTGACAATTCCTCCTCAGACGGCAATTCCAGAGGCATTGCAGGCAAATTTCATTTTTTGATTAATTCAAGATATCAGTCCTTGCCAAAAATGCAATTTTTTGATAGACCAACATTTTCAATCATAATTACCAAGGTGTTTGGTGGTGCCTCGGTTCTATAAATACTATAGCTCAAGCGGGCATCGCTTCATGGACGAACGCGCAGGTCCAAGAATCCTAGGAAACCGAAATCTCGCAGTGCACATTGAAGTAAATTTGTAAATAGAGATTCCAACTCACCTCCAGCAGCTTGGTGTCCGGGGCATAGCACTCACTCCAGTGATCGATAAACACGAAATCCAGAGTGTCCACCTGATGGTCCACCTTCAGCCGAGGGATGATCTCCTGCGACGAGCCTTGGAGCATCTTAACCTGTGAAAAGTGAGGAATCAGTCATCAATCAGGTACAGTATGTCCAAGTTAATCCCTTTTTGCACTTGATCCATCTACCACTACCCACACTGGCAGCTCCCTGCCCTCCACATCATTCAGAGAGATGGCCTACAAGAAGTGGGAGAGAGATCCTGTGGCGCCGGCCAGGGTGACTGACTCCGGAATCTGGGAATCATGGTTCGATCCACGCTCTGGCGGCAGGTTAGCCCAGCACCATGTGACTCTGGGCAATAGCTTGCTTAATCTTCCCGACGGCCCCCAGCGCCTAGAGATTTTTATGGGTGATGGTTCGCGCTTTATAAATGTGGATTATTATTATTATTATTAATGACCAGTAGGGCTGGAGCAGGGGCAGTCACATTTCATGTCGTCTTGGTCATGGTTCGTAGTAATGCACATACCTTGTCCTGCACGCCAGCGAAGTCGATCATCTGTTGGGCAATGGCGGCGTTGGCCGGGGAGCTCTCAATGGTTAGAAACCTGGCGCCCGGCTTGAGCATCCGCGATATCGTGATGGCTGAATACCCGCAGTAGGTGCCCAGCTCCAGGCAGGTGGAGGGGTCCGTCTCCGTCACAACCTTCTCCACAATGGGACCTGAAAGACAAAGGTGGCCAATAAGGACTTGTGCCCACCCTTGTCCAACAGCTCTGGCTCATAGTCTGTTACCAGCCTGGCAGGTTTCTACTAAAGAACAGAGGCCCTTACATATTTTACAATAATTGCATTTATATAGCACTCACTACACATCTCCTTAGACTCAAAATGGGTACAAACCTTTGATACAACAGGCCAGAGTTCTGTTATTGCTACAGGAATGATTATAACTCCCCTTCGCTTACCTCAGAGAGATTCCTGTGGTGGGGGACACAGGTGTCTGATCAATTTGGAGTCTTTGACCCACAGTGCCACAGAGAAAATCTTAGAACGCCACTTAATATGTGTGTGTGTGTGGGGTGGGATGTATTTTGTAGTAACCTGTGGTTGGACGACCTCTTCATGTCCTGCAAAGTGTTTGTCTGGAGCAGTGCAAGGATGCTCACTGCCCTAATGAAAGATATTTTAATAGCCTCTCTCTGGGCAGTAAGATTAGATCTACCCCTTGCTGGTGCAGTCTTCTTCCCCAGGCTGTTGGACCCTGGGCAAGCGCCTAGACCCACCAGCTTTGAGTGTGAAGTGTTAAATAATAACTCAGGGAGGGGCCCCATTCTGGGAATGGGTTTAAGATAGTTGTCCAGGCCATATAGTTTGATTTTCAAATTGGGTGCACTGGGGTTTCTTTGTCAGGTATCTCTGCAGATCTGTTTACAGAATCAGTGCTAGAAGGACCAAAACAGGAGGACAGGGCACATTTCATTTTGTCGTCCGTATCGATCATGTCCGCTGGGTCCGATGGCTCAGTGGACTATTGCATCCACTGCAGGGACCTGTGTTCGACCTCATGGTCATAGATTCAAATCCTGGTGGGTCCACCCAGCCTTTCATCCATCTCTGGTCGATACAATGAGTACCATTGAGTTGGGTAAAACATCTGTCATTCAGCGCCAAGAGACTAATCGGTGAACGTCCGCTTTACAAATACACATGTTATGTTATGTTATTGGTTGCTCTGTTTTGCGATGCTTCCCAAGTCATCATTCTTGCATGCAAACAGAATGACGAAAGGCTTCCCATGATGCAATCGTTTCGGTGTCGCCGCCTCATGAAATATTTAAAAAAAATCATTATCAAAAATACGTGCATCTCTACTTACATAAGGGAGGTCGGACCTCGACAGGTATTGGTCTGTTAATTTCATTTACAAAGTTTTATATAGCGCGAACAAGATTCCGAAGGATATCAGAGCGCTTTACAGTAGGCATAAGGAAAGAATAAGTGGGTAGTATAAACATCAACATCAATTGGGAAACAGCAGAAAGAAAAAACAAGCATTTGCAATGCAATGGGTCTCGCATTAATAAAGTTTGAGCTATTGGTATTGCTAAATATTGCAACACCAATTGCAACAAAAGTCTATAAATTGTAGGCCAAAAAAATGTGTATTTATTTTTTTAGCAATGGTGGCATGCTGCGCTTTAGGTGAATATGTTTAAAAGTAAAGTGCGCTATACTGATTGATTGAACACGTCAATCACAGTTCATGTCCCAGCATCATACGCCACACAAGCACCACCTCTAACCACAACCAACGCAACCAGATTCCCACTCGTTGAAAATGGTTCCCTGGTAACATTATGAAACACAATCACATCTCATTGCAGCTTCCACCCTAAATTCAACCAACATCAATACCCCCTGATCTTGCACCCAGTACCCCACTGAATCCCACAGTGCATTAACAACCCCTCCCCGAATGGATGTGTGTATGGAAGCAGAAAAATGTGTATATGAAGGGGGGATGCCCAAGGGAATCTCACAAAATATGGAGTCTTTGAAGGACAGACATGGGATTGGTAGGGGAAGAAATGTGAGGCGAGAGGAAGAGGAAGGGAATAAAAGCTAAGGAAAAGTCCGAATGCATGAAAAGGGTAAAAGACCAAAGGATCCAAAAGAACAATAAACAAGCATTTACTATGCAATAGGTCTCGCATTATTAAAGTTTGAGCTGTTGGCCTTGTCAATTACAATGCCTTTTATTCCTTTGCATCGGTGCGTAAACAAGCACTTTGTACTTACAGTCCATGCTTATGGGAAGCAAGTCTGGCAGTCTCTTTTACTGCCAGCCT